>NC_141544.1:3216940-3577774 GCF_021556685.1 Rattus norvegicus
ACTTAGTTATTGCATGTCTTAAGTCATTCTATTCTGTGATAATTCATTACTATTTTTATCTTCTGTGACCACACCTTTGAAGATAAATAATTGCTTTGCTAGGATGTCTCTAAATTTGGATTTGCACAGTGATTTTTCTCTTTTAGGTTGAGATTATACGTACTTGACACAGATACCAAAAAGTGTTTCTTGCTTTGCTTATCGCAGTTAAGCTTTAGGAGGACGCCTGTCATCTTACCAACACCCAATTATGGAGTAATGAAATGATTTTAAATTATTTTCCTTTCATAGTTAAAGTATTTTAATGTATTTTTCTTTTGTATTTTCTTTTAAAGTAATAGAAGTAATAGGAAAATTACTTAAAGCCTAAGGAAAGACTGTGTGTCTCTTCAAAACTTTAGTATTTGTATTCAGCATCTCGGTCATTTTTTTACAACATTTTGACCTGAGTGGTCCTTACTGCATGTAAGTAGACTCAGAACCATGAGTCTGAGGAGAATATAATTATTGTCTTTCTGTTTGTGTGACTCATGCCTAAAACATTACTGTAGTTTTAGTGTCATGGTATTTTTTTTAATGACTTCCATATTTTCAGCACACTTAAATGGAATTTTATTTTTGTTTAATTATACTCATAAAGAGTCAATATTATAATTTTATGTTATTTTATTTTCTTGTTGAATAGCAACCTGAATCTAATTATCCGACACTAGCTGACTTTTATATTTGTATTCTGTCACTTGTAAACCCTCTTCAATTCCTGTATAATGTGTGCATTCATGCATGTGTATGTGTGTGTGTCTCTGTGTGCATGCGTGTGTGTGTGTGTGCGTGTTTGTATGTGTGTGCATGCGTGTGTGTGTGTGTGTGCGTGTGTGCATGTGTGTTTGTGCGTGAGTGTGTGTGTGTGTGTGTGTGTGTGTGTGTGTGTTTATCTGAAACTATGATATTGATGTTGACAATCACCTGGTTGAAATTCTTTTCCTCCACCCTATAGAAATAAAAAAGTGAAGGAAAGACTACTCCTGTTCCAAAATCATAGGCCCTGGGTGCCCAGAACTGACGTATGGACTGACCAAATGGTACACAAAGCAGAGGCTAACAATTCTTTGTCCTGAGAACTACTTAGCATTTCCAGTCCAACGCAATGAATGTACATGTACTGAGGGATATGTAATTGTAGCATAACGAGCTGAGATCATTTACAAACAATTCCTGGAAGATTTCCAAATAGCTAAGAATGGACACAGATGATTATCAAGACCCTGAGTCATTTGCATGTGGTTTAAACTCTGTCCAGATGAAACCGCTTAAGTACTGGACTGATCTACTAAAGTAATTTAGTAGCAAGCAAAGTTTACAATTCATTGCAATTAAACATGGTGGGGAAAAAAGAGAATACTCTAAAATAAAGTTATGTTTCTTAAAGTTTGTTTCAAGACAGCAAGAAAGAGCACAGTGGATTTGTTTTCTTTCTTTCACAGACTTTGCACCTTTTTGAAAGAGCACTTTGGGATCCTTAATTACCTATTTATTATCAGAACTTTCTATTGACCCAGAGTTGTTCTCAGTGCAGCCTTAACTTCTTGGTTCCTTAAGCTATAGATGATGGATGTCACTGTGGTATGGAAGATGACCAATAATTTATCAACTCCTTGTGGGTGGTTAGATTTGGGCCTCAAGTAGTTTTGTCCCAACCCTACAAGGCAACCTATTCCCCATGAAACAATTGCCTAATGGGCACAAACCTCACGACTCATTTGGATTGCATAGTGAAGCAGGGCAATACGGTGGCCAAAGGCCATGACTGCCAATAGGAAACACTCAGTTATACCAAAAAGTGTGAAGAACAACATCTGTGGGGCACATCCCTCCTGAGAGACTCCTCAGATCTCACTTACACGGCTCTCCATATCTTGGGTATGACAGAGCCAGTGTGACCAATTTCCAGGATACATAAGTTCCCCAGAAAGAAGTGCATGGGGGTGTGTAGAGATGGACGGGTGCAGATAGCAAAGGCTATGAGAGCAGAATGAGGGTGAACAGAGGAAGCATTCTCCAGGGACCTCACAGTTCTTGGCAATTGCAAAGCATTTGACAGACAAGCCCTTTTCCTGCCACAAAGAGCAATTGACGCACTTGACACTCATCTCCAGAAACACAGAGCAGTAGCAATTAGTAGGATTCTTGCAGGTGAGTGATATTAATTTTTTAGTATTTTAGAGGCTCAGTTACATCAGAGTCAAACTCTTTGTCTGCAGTCACAAAAATCAAAGCTGAGAAAAGATTTTTTCTCACAGAATTTCATAGCTAATACTTTCTCTCTTAACACCAGGGGATTTTCCAAAGTGTGCTAAGCATTGAGCCAAGTGTACAAATACTTACAATAGAAGGTGGAAACATGTAGTCCTGGCACTAATGAAGCTCAGGCAGAAGGTTTACCTTGGGTTTAAGTTCAGTTTCACATGCTGTATAAGCAATCATTCAAACGAAGGAAAAGAAAACCTTGAGTGTATCTCGATTTCTACCCATTCTTATCATTAACTAGTTATCAATGTTATACAGAAAAACTGATCAATCCACTCATCTCTATGCTTTCCTGATGACACAGGCATAGTCTCTCCAACCACCCTATGTGTGTGTTGGGCCCCGACTATCCTCTGATTGCTATTATGAATATTCAAACCCACACAGTAAAGGTAACATTTCCTCAAGACTCATTATTTTTGAAGATTAAGTAAAATCAAATAATCATTTGATAAATAAATGATTACTGGTTTTAATACATAGACTTAAAGGGAAGGCACATCTCGATGTCTGCACAGTAACGAGGTCGTCAGAGAAGATTTTTAAGATGTGTAATGTGAGCCATGAAAGTGAAGAAGGATCAAGCAAACAACACCAGACCCCTTCATGCCAGAACCTTCAATATGACAGCTGGCATTTGTAACTTAATAATTACTGTCTCTTTATAGAATATATTTTCTTAGCAGGAGTATCACTGCGTAGGCACTAAATGTCTGTTTTCTTAATATTGTTCATGATATTCTATCAATCAGACTACTGATTTAAATAAAGAAAAAAATAAAAGATGTATTGTCTGGGTATGTAGTCCAGGCTAACCTGAAATTCCTAATTTCTCTCCCTCAGTCTCCTGAATGTGAGTATTCTAAGAGCAAGACATGGCGTCTGGCTTGATAGAAATTCCTTCCTATCCTCTCATCTCAACATCTTAGAATTCCACCAAACTACCTGTATTTCTGTACACATAGTATCTACACAGTTCATTCGTCTTTGCTCACTTTTGCATATGGCACCTGCAGTGTGCTTGTTTGGTTACTTACATGGAAAACTGTTCAGTTCCAGCACAGCCTTGTCTGTTTTCAAATATTGTCCTTCTCTTCTGTCTATAGTTACACTCTGTTTTTCACACTGTGACTGCTAAAGTAGCTGTTAGCTCTGTGGTGCTGACTCCTTCTCATCTTGTTCACATTGTAGCCTTATATGGAGACTGAGTATGGACTGCAAAGTTCTTATCATTATGTTCACCATCCTCACCAATCCATGAGCTCTCGTGTAATGAGAAGCTCCAGGGTTTAGCTTACTTTGGATCCTTGGGGATTCTGCCTGTCCCTTCCCATTATAGCTTCTGAAGTTCAGTCTCATGTCCCTCAAATATTGGAACGTGGCAAACTCATTTTTCTCCAAGTCTGATAACTTTTCCCTTCAAATGAGATGTCGTCTCCTGTATTGCTGGGTGTATATGTCTTTGCTGAAGTTTGGGTTTTCTTGCCAAAATATACACCACTTTTTCCTGACAAGAGTAGAGAAGGAGATATCACCATCCTGTTAGGCTCTGTCTCTATTAACTTGCTATAATGAAATATCAGACGTATGTGAGAAGATCAGCAAATGGTGATCTTCCACAAATCAAATGTGGGTTACAGTGTTTCCAAATTATAAAAAATAAACATGTTACCTATGTCCATTAATACCATATAAGACAGACACCCACATACACACGCACGCACACACACACACACACACACACACACACGCACACACAAGTATGCCACATACACATGTGTGCCTATATATATTCATACAGAGGCAGAGACACAGAGAAACACAATAGAAAAAATGCACATGGACATTGTACATGAATTAAAATGTTAGAATAAACAAAAATGAAGGATAACAGTATTTGTTTACATCCTGCTTCATCCTTTGGTCGCTTATAAACATGGCTAAGAAAAAAACGTATTCTCCATGAGTTTTCTTCTGTGTGAATAAGTTAATTTCCCAAATCACTTAAGTTGATTGTGTGTGGAATGCTTGTCAGCTACATGGGTCATGAGCTTGTGTGCATGTCTACCCACAAACATTTTAGATTTACCTTTATGTACACTCTATTTTTGTGAATTTCTCACCATAATACATAATTTTTGTATCTATTCACTAAATGATCACTATATTAATTTTCTATAGGGGATAATGAAAAACAGAGTTCCCCAAAACATCAACAACAACAAAAAAAGATAAACAATACATACTTTTCTCATGGGGGCACGGGACATAGTCAGGTATATCAGCATATTAGATCTATTAGATTAGATCTGACCCATACATGCAAAAGTTATAAAAATCTAAGTGTAGAGAACATAAGGTAGACTTAAAGCTCTGACAATTATGAAGCATGAGTGCTGTTGTACATACGTGACCAATCAGTGGACTCTGCTTTGTAGAAAAAATGCTGGAATGCATAGGATTCTATTGTGATTCATTTCACACTTATTTGGCCTACTGTAAATATTTCTCCACATTAAATTAAAACAAACATACAAACAAAAACAAATAAACAACCTTCCCACAGTCAGCACAGAAAATGACTACATTTTTAATTTGAAATATTTTTAAAGCAACTTCTTTTCATTAGTAGGTTCAGTATTTGTATAGATAGCTGTCTAGTTAGAGAGTGAGGCCTTGCCTCTCCCAGTTAAATTTCCAGAAAATCAACTCAAGAACCAGAATGTTATATTTACATTTGGATTTGTGCAATAACAATGATTCACCAGAAATCCTAAGGTTTCATAAAAGAAACCTTACTAAAGCTCACCTTGCACCTGACATGATAATAGTAGGAGATTTCAACACCCCACCCTCATCACTGGAGAGATATTGGAAACAGAAATTAAACAGAGATATAGAGAAAGTAATAGAAGTTATGAACCAAATGGATTTAGCAGATATTTATAGAAAATTCCATTCTAAAAAATAAGGATATACACTCTTCTCATGATCTCTGGAACCTTCTTTAAAATTGACCACATAATCGATCCCTCAACAGACATTAACAGATACAGGAAGATAGAAATACTCCCGTGCATTCTCTCAGATCACCACACACTAAGACTGGTCTTCAACAATAACAATAATGACAGAAAGCCCTGATATACATGGAAGTTGAAAAATGCTTTACTCCATGACAACTTGGTGAAGGAAGAAATAAAGAAATTAAAGACTTCTTAGAACTTAATGAAAATGAAGATACAACATTCCCAAACATATGTGATTGATTGAAAGAAGAGCTAAGAGGAAAACTTATAGCTCTGAGTGCTTGGGAAAAGAAACAGGAGAGAGCATATGTCAGGAGCTTGATAGCACATGTAGAAGCTCTGGAACAAAAAGAAATAAGGAAACAAAAAGGGGGTAGAATGCAGGAAATTATCAAACAAAGAGCTGAAATCAGTGAAGGAGAAATGAAAAGGACGATACAAAGAATCAACAAAACCAGGAGCTGTTTCTTCGAGAAAAACAATAAGTTAGATAAACCCTTAGCCAAACTAACCAGAGGTCAGAGAGACTGTATCCAAATTACAAAAATTAGAAATGAAAAGGGAGACATAACAACAGAATCTGAAGAAATTAAAAAAAATCATCACCTTGTACTATAAAAGCCTATATTCAAAAAAACTGCAAAATCTGGAGGAAATGGACAATTTTGTAGACAGAAAACAGGTAGCAAAGTTAAATCAGGAACAAATAAACTATCTAAACAACCCCATAACTCCTAAGGAAATAGAAGCAGATATTAAAAGTCTCCCAACCAAACAGAGTCCAGGTCGAGATGGGTTCAGTGCAGAATTCTATCAGACCTTCTTAGAAGACCTCATACTAATATTGTCAAAACTCTTCCACAAAATTGGACAGAGAGAGCACTAGCGCATTCCTTATATGAATCCACAATTACTCTTATACCTAACCCACACAAAGACTCAGCACAGAAAGAGAACTTCAGACCAATTTCCCTTATGAATATTGACGAAAAAATAATCAATAAAATTCTTGCAAACAGAAACTAAGAACACATCAAAAAATCATCCATCATGATCAAGTAGACTTGAACCCAGGGATGGAAGGATGGTGTAATATAGGAAAATTCATAAATGAAATCCATCATGTAAACAAGCTCAAAGATAAGGAACACAAGGTCATTTCATTAGATGGTGAGAAAGCATTTGACAAAATTCAACAACCCTTGGGGATAAAAGTCCTGGAAAAATCACGAATTGAAGGTCATATCAAAACATAGTGTAAGAAATATACTGCAAACGTGTAGCTAACATCAAACTTAATGGAAAGAAACTTGAAGCAACCCCACTAAAATCAGGCACTAGACAAGACTGCCCATCTCTCTCCCTATTTATTAAAACAGGACTCCATGTCACAGCCAGAGAAAACAGACAGTAAAAGGGGGTCAAAGGGATACAAATTGGAAGGGAAGATATCAAAATATCATTATTGGCAGATGATATGATAGTATATAAGTGACCCCAAAAGTTCCACCAGAGAACTTCTTAACCTGATAAATAACTTCAGCAAAGTGTCAGGGTATAAAATTAACTCAAACATACCAGGAGCCTTCCTCTCCTCAATGGATAAACAGGCTGTGAAAGAAAATAATAAAATCACACACTTCACAATAGTCCCAAATAATATAAAATATCTTGGTGTGAGATTAACCAAGCAGGTGAATGATCTGTATGACAAGAAGTTCAACTATCTGAAGAAATTGAGGACGATCTCAGAAGATAGAAAGAGCTTCCATGTTCATGGATTGACAGGATTAATATAGTCAAGATGACCATTTTGCCAAAAGCAATGTACACATTCAATGCAATATCCATCAAAATTCCTACTGACTTCTTTAATAGAGATAGAAAGAGCAATTTGCAAATTCATTTGGAATAAGAAAAGCCAGGATAGCTAAAACTATCCTCAACAATAAAAGAACTTCTGGGGGAATCATCACCCCTGAACTCAAGCAGAATTACAGAGCAACAGTGATAAAAACTGCATGGTATTCATACAGAGACATATGGATAGACCAGTGGAATAGAATTGAAGACCCCGAAATGAACCCACACACCTATCATTTGATATTTGGCAAAAGACATAAAACCATCCAAATGAAGAAACATAGCATTTTCCAAAAATAGTGCTGGTTCAACAGGAAGTCAGCATGTAGTTGAATCCAAATTATCCCATTTTTATGACCATGTACAAAGCTTAAGTACAAGTGAATCAAAGACCTACACATCAAACCTGATGCACTCAAACTAATAGAAGAAAAGGTGGGAAAGAGTCTTGAACACATGGGCACTGGAGAAAATTTCCTGAAAAAAACACAAATGACTTATGCTCTAAGATCAAGAATTGACAAATAGGACCTCATAAATCAGCAACGTTCTGTAAGGCAAAAGACACTGTCATTAGGGCAAAACTGCAACCAACAGATTGGGAAAACATTTTTACCAATCCTATATCTGATAGTGGGTAATATCCAGGATATACAAAGAACTTAGGAAATTAGACTCTAGAAAGCAAAAGTACAATATTAAAAATTGGGTACAGTGAGTTACAAAACATTCTCAGCTGAAGGTTATCAAATGGCCAAAAAACACCTAAATAAATGTTCAACATCCTTAGTCATCAGGGAAATTCAAATCAAAATAAAGGGGTCTCAATCCAAGTGGGTAGACAGAATCCTGGATGCTTTTTCCTGGGTCCCTCTGTAATAGTGGACACACTCTTGATGGTTACTGATGTATCAATGATTCCAGGCAGTTTTCTTTTACATCTTCGAAGATGAGGATTATAAAAAGAGTTCTGCTAGTCAAAAGCAGGGGCGGAAAATATCCCTAGCGATCTTTCCCTTACCTAATGGCTTCTTGCCCCCACAAGGCCAACAGTAGATGTCTGCATGCCTCCCAAGCTGCATCTTCCCAATCTACACTCTTCCTCTGTCCTGTTTCTTTCACGAAGAGCACACACGCTAACCCTGAACCCATCTTGTCTTCAGTCAGCACTAACAACCTATTACTCTCTGCCAGCTTCGCTTTCCCATATGACCTGGTTGCTCACAATTCTGAGGCATGTTCACGCTTGTATGGACAAACAGAATGTCACCGATTGGCTAGTCTATAATGACGCAGATTCTGTATGATTCTGATTCAGAAGCCTGTAAATCCAAGATGAAGAGACCATTGGCAGAGGAAGGAGTTCTTGTGGGATGTTGTCACCACAGAAGGGATCCAATGGGCTAGGAAGACAAGAGAAGGAGCCAAACTCACTTTCATAATTGAACATTTTTTCCACAAAAGAATCATTAATGGATCTTTATTTGTAGGTCGCATCCCTCTTGACCTAATCAATTCTTCACAACTACATTCCCACTGGGGATTAATCTTCAGAAAATTACTTTTGGGAAAACACATTCAAACAAGAGAAGAGGGTGAATATTTGGATATCTATAGTGGGGGGTGGGCATTATTCTTCCCATGTTGTGTACCCTTAAGAACTCTAACTACCTCCTTCCCCACAGTAGCCTCAATGAATGACGTGGATTCTGGGTGATTGATGAGGTAGAGACACCAAAGCTCAATGCCATATCCTGTCACCAGTATCAAGCTCAAAACAGCAAGAGCCACATATGGGAAGGAAAATATGAATAAACTTTACGGTATCTCTAAACTATAAACCCACAATTTAATCAAAACATTGTTTTATACTCAGTTCTTTTATATCGATGTGCTTCAAATGTAAAAGTCAGTGGCCTTGCTTGTGACTCCTTGTACAGGTTTATACTGTACATTAGCCATCTTCATGCTCACAACTCACCTCCATTTCCACCTGCACACACACACACACACACACACACACACACACACACACACACACACTGCTGCTCCCCTTCCTCTTCCTATATGCCCCCTTTCACTTAATATCCCTTATTAAAATCTAAATTTCGCAATCATCTGTTTGAGTCTGTCTTGTTTTACTTAACACATTGTATTTTACACTCCATCCAAACCATCCAATGGTTTTTCTGAGAACAAAACCATTTCCTCTTACACACGGATGAAAATCACATCAATGTATTTCCCATATTTAAGCCATTCATCCAGTGATCAATAGCTAAGGTTATTCCAATGACTTGTCTATTGCACACAGTGTGGCAATCAGAATGGATGGGCAGGGGGTCTGGTTAGTTTTTATTGTCAGTTTGACTCAACCTGGTAAGAAGGATCCTCAGCTGAAGAATTGCCTCCATCAGATTGGCCTTTGGCCACAAATTTGAGGAATTTTTTTGTTGATGGTTGATGTGGAAGGGTCTAGCCCACTTTGGTTAGTATCATCCCCTATGAAGGTGGCCCTGGGTTGTAGGAGAAGGAGAGAAAGCTGAGTAGGTCATGGATAGCAATCCAGTACCCAGCATTTCTAAGATGTCTCTGCTTCCTTTCCTGCCTCTAGAGTCCTGCCTGAGTTCCTGCCCCAACGTTGCTCAGTAACAGAATAGTACCTAGAAGATAGAGTGAGACAAACTCTTTCCTCCTCAAGTTGACGGCTATGATGAGATTATTCTTCTTGTTCCCTACTTGCTCTTCACTTTTTTGAAAGTTGTCTCTGTTTATTGTTCTTAGAAAGATGATATTACATGTTTTCTCATGGGCTCTATGTCTCTCTCTGTGAATCTCTCTGTCTCTGTCTCTCTAACTCTCTCTCTGAATTTGTGTGTTTGAGTGTGTATATGTGTGTATGTGTGTGTTTGTGTGTTTGTGTATGTATGAGTGTTTCTGTGTGTGAGTGTGTGTGTGTGTGTGTGTGTGTGTGTGTGTGTGTGTGTGTGTGTGCTCTTTCCAGGTTTAAAAAAAGATCCCAAGGCTGTACATCTCAGCAGGTGCCTAGAGAAGGAAGATGAAGGGAAAAAAAAAAGGGGGAAAATCATATCCTTTGAGTTAACCCCACATTGAGGTTAGGCACATAGTAGACCAACAGTCACATAATGGCAGAGGAGTCATAAGAGCAGAGAGAGAGAGTAAAACACAAAGTGTGGAGGAAAATGGGCTTAAAACTAAGATAAAAGGGAGAAATAGAGGACGATGCACTTAGAAAAGTAGACAGATTTTAAAAAGCTGCCATAAGTTGTTAAGCTCTAAGTACGTTTAAAAAAATTATAATGTTAAAGTGGAAGGGAATTACTGGCGAGAGGGAAGGGAGGGTCAGAGTGTGGTGGGGCCAGGGGAGGGTTGTGAAAAGTATCCTTTTGAAGATCTGAAGAACTATGTGACACAAACAATTAAAGTGCCCTTTAATTTACAGGTAAATTCCACACTTACCTGCATCCAGGATTCTGTCTACCCATATTTCAAAAACAAAATTACGTCATCTATTTCATCCTGTTTTGCTGCATTTGATCTAATAAATTCCTTGACCTGAAGTGCCTGTGAATTTTAAGACATTTAAAATACGACTGGTCGATATCGGGTTTGTCATCAATTTATCCCGACTTTGGAAGCAGGTCCAGGAGCTAATTTTTCCTCCCTCTTTGCAAAGAATACATAATTCATGATTCCCATTAACTTCAATACAAGGTATTTAATCCTGTCAAATTCCAGCTTTGTTTGAATAAAAATGGCCCTCCTCTAATTGTGGGTTTAATAAAGCTAATTTTGGTGTGCTATCCAGTGGGCTGCCTCGGAGAGAGGCTAGCAATATTTCCGATATGGAGAATGGCTTAAAGATAACCAAAGGAAAGATAGGAGCTGGGACAATAACCACCAAGGATGTTGGTGACTCAGAAACAAAAGACTTTTTCAGAAAAAAAAATGCATGAAAAGAGCTATTTGGGCAGACTGTGACTCGAGTCATCAGAATATTTGGGTGGGGACTTTATTTTGGGTCTCCTGGAGGCTACATGAGAAGCTAAAACCTAGATGCTGGAAGTTTCTAAGCGTAACTAGGGAAGGAACTGGTCTGAGAGCGCTTCTATGACGTAAGCAGAGCCTGGATGATGTCACAGAGCACTGGACGGAGGTTGCGCTTCTCTTCCACTTGGGGGCGCTAGACTCCCTTGAAGGTGGGTTCACTATCTTCCCAGCAGGGTGTGAAAGCCAGTTCAGCTCCTGAACCCCACAATTGTTCAACAGGCTTTTGGACCCTGACCGGTTTCCGAAGACATAATCTGGACAACTAGGACATTTTCTTTCGGTAAATACGTTTATGAAGATAACTGGGACCCTTGTAGCCCAGAAAGCTAAAAGTTTTCCCTCGTACAGCTAGTAACCGTCTGTTCTGATGTCTTCCAAGTTTGAGAGCTCGGCGGACGGTCTAGGCTAGTCAGTCTAAGAGTTTATTATCCTTTGCTAACAATATCTAATTCATAATTCTACTAAAGTGCCAAAGCTCCTCTCTGTGCCTGTACATTTTAGGAGATAATATTTCTTTTTGATGTTGTTGTTGTTGTTGATTTTTTTTTTTGTTTTCAGAGCTGAGGACCAAACCCAGGGCCTTGTGGTTGCTAGGTAACTGCTCTACCACTGACCTAAATCCCAACCCCAGGAGATATTATTTCTAAATGGCTGTTGCTGCCTACACAAAAGACTCTTCTTGCGGTCGAAGATGCAACAGCTTCACGGAATAAACCTGGGGCTGGGTCAGGATGCATAGTACAGAAAGACAGTGGACTGGTGTGCTTTGTCTCTGGGCAGACACTTGTGGATGTTGTCACATAGCGCATAGTTAGAGGGTAGAAGAGGGGTGTGGCCACCCTCCTGGCTCCTTTGCTATCCTTTATCTGTTCTGCTTGCTTAAAGTGGGGACAGGGATACTTAATCCCACACTGACCTAGCCAGTCAAGGAGAGGTTCCTCAGCAGAGGCAAAGTGCCTGGGGCTGAAGAAATGTGTCTGAATATGTTATTCTGAGCTGTAGAGAACCATTTTTTTTAAATTTTCCTTTGAACTTTAGATTTTGATTTTTGAGAGAGGGTTTTTCTGTGCGTAGATTTGGCTATCCTGGAACTAACTCTGTAGACCAGGCTGGCCTTGATCTCACAGAGGTCTACCTCCCTCTGCCTCTTGAGTGCTGGAATTAAAGGTGTGCTCCACCATTGCCCAGCCCTCCTATAAACCTCTGATTACGACAGAATAAGATTCAGATGCTCAACCCTGTTTACCATCGCCTTCCTCACCTGCTCCAAAGTTCTCTTAGACAAGAGCCTTGGTCCAGCGCCCTCTCCACCCAAACCCCATTGTTCTTGCAGGCACTCACATGGCAGCGGCACCAGCATTGTGTCTGGTTTAAGCAGGAGAGCTCTTCAAACCCAGGCCACGGGCAAGTATGAAGCCTGAACACCGAACGATACCCACAAGACAGTGGACCAGGATCTCGTGGCCTACCACACTAGGTCTACAGCCAAGAAGAAGAGGATGTCTCTGAGGAGGATGAGCACACCATCCTTCCAGAAGCGGAGGAGGAGGAGGCCTTCTCCCCAGGCTCTGGGGGACATTGTGGGCTGCAGAATTTCTCACGGATGGAAGGAAGGTGATGAGCCCGTCACCCAGTGGAAGGCCATTGTTCTAGATCAACTGCCAACAAATCCCTCTCACTATCTGGTCAAGTATGATGGAATTGATTGTGACTACGGACTGGCACTTCACAGCGATGAGAGGATTTTAAAGCTTAAGGTCTTGCCTCACAAAGTAGTGTTTCCTCAAGTGAAAGACGCCCATCTCGCAAGTGCATGGTTACCCTGGTGTCTGAGTCATCTGTAATAAAACCCACTACTATTAAGATCAAAGTCACAGGAACTATGACAAATAGCCAATCACATGACAAGCATCATAGTTGTCAAAGCCTTTTCTGCAGCCTTATTGCAGTATAATTTACATACTTAAAAATCCATTTAAATGTGTAATTTAATGATTTTAAAGCAAAATTTATAGCTTCCTTCCCTTTTTTAATACTCATTTCCCACTAGTTCATATGATATCAAAGACTATTAAAAACACAGAAGTGAAGTCAGGAGAAGGACCAGAGCGGTAAGCAGCAAGGATCTTGATTTGCTAAGACAACAGATACATTGGCAGAATCGTCTGGATAAAACCACTTGGGAAATATTGGGTCTAATCTTAGCGTGCAGCCTCCAGACAAAAAGTTTAAAGGGTTAAGTCATGGGTCCTCCTACATCAAATCCAGTCCTGACCTTGTGTGCTCAGCATCACTTTTGGCCACTTTCATGTTAATCCCATTCATCACTCTTACATGTTGCCTAGCAACTCACTTTGTAAACAAACTTATTTTGGTTCATGGTTTCATAGGTTTTCGTTCATTGTCACATGACCATGAAAGCAGTACGATAGAGCTCAACTGCTAACTTCACTGTCATCCAAGAAGCACCAACACAGGAAGAGACCAAGGACAAAAAAACACCCTCCAAGACATTTCCCAAATGACCAAGTCCCTTAATTTCCTATCTCCTAGTTTCCCGCCACCTTCATACACATCCATCAACAGATGAACTCATTGATTACAACCCACAGGGTCCAATCGATATTCATAGTCCCACCTTTGAACATTGTACTGGGACATTGTGTATCTTAAACCCATAGGGCAGGGCCAGAAGGTTGTGTCAGAGGTCCAAAAGTCACCTCACACTAGAAAGAGCTGGGTAGGTTTCTCAACATCTCCTATTTCTTTCTGGGACTGAGCTACACCATGTCTCCATTGCAGCATTTTGTCTGGGGTGAGA
Source organism: Rattus norvegicus (assembly GCF_021556685.1). Classification (NCBI taxonomy): domain Eukaryota; kingdom Metazoa; phylum Chordata; class Mammalia; order Rodentia; family Muridae; genus Rattus; species Rattus norvegicus. The sequence continues at coordinate 3,231,032 of NC_141544.1, forward strand.
TACCATCAGCAGTCAATTGTAAAGAAGCCCCCACCATGTGTGTGCTTGAATGTAAAATGGGACATCTATAATATAGACACACACGCATATACACAGACTCACAGAGAGAGGCAAAAAGGGAAGGAGTTGAGTCTTAGGAACCCTCAAGGAAGAGGGAGTGGAAATATAAGATACAGATGTCAGCGAGAACCAGAACAAAGCAGTGTCTTCTATACACGACAGGACCACTATCCCTCAGCCCTAGCTGACGGGAAAGGGAGAGTCAGTTTTCTACAAAGATATAGCTGGTGATAAGCTGGCCAGGCTCCAGGGGCTTGCCCAAGGCCCATGAATTTATGGGCAGCATAAAGGACTTGAGTGGGTTATTACAGAGGGCCGAAAGGGAGCTTGAAGTTGGGAGAAGGGATTAGGTGGGGATGGATCAGAGAGGAGTTAGGAAGAGACGTGAGAAGTAAATTCTATCAATATATAATGTACAAAGTTCTCAAGGAACTAGTAAAAGTGGTTTTTAAAATACCATATCTGTACTGAACACATACAAACCATTTTTCTTGTCATCTCCTAAATAACAGACCCTCATGATTTCATTTCATTAAGTACAAAAGTAGTTCAGAGATTATTTAAAATATAGGAGGGTCTGGGGAGACTGCAGAGGGGTAAAGCCAAGTGTGTGGTCACACATGCAAACACCAGTGCTTGGTATGGGAACAGGAGGATGACCGGGGCTTCCTGACAGTGAGCCTCACCTCAGGTTCAGCAGGGGACCATGTCACAAGGGAATACAGTAGGGAGTGAAGGAGCAGAACACGCTCTACCCTCCCCCAGCCTCTGAAATTACATGCCTCTATGCACACACATGCACACATACACACATATAAATATGACTATATTATACGAGAGGCTTGCATAGGTTATATAGAAATGCAGTGTCGTTTTATCCAAGGAACCTGAGGACTTTTAGATCATTGGGAGTCCTGGGGCCAACTCTCAGAGGCCAAGATATATCTCCTTATTGTGCAAACAAATCCTTGGTTGAGTGTGTGTCAGTGACTCCACACAGTTCTCCTCCTCTAGGTTCCTGTGTATCACATCTGGAAATACTGAAAGAAATATAAACCAGAGGCTTTGTTGGGGTTTCTAGGCTTGCGTTAAAATCATATTTATCACGTTTTATAAAATGGAAGGGAAATCTTCAGCTCCCAGCAACAATAGACTCAATCATGTTGGCTTCTGTTTTATCCCATTATGAATAGCAAGTAATTGCACATCAATAGCTCCCCATGCTTTGAACTAAATCAGGATGAAGGGATATGTTTCCGTAACACCTATGTGGATAATCAAGTTGAAATGGGGGAGGTATGATGCCTTTGGCTTATGGGAGAGATATGGCTTGATTGTAAACTTGTTATGCAAATAACCCTAACCCCTGACAAATGAATGTAACGATAAAATATACTACCAAATGGGATGGACACTCATTACTTGATTTCTTTTAAAAGAAAAAAAATAACATACTTTAGGATTTTGAATAAGTGTGACCCTCAGAGGTTCAAATACTTGAATGTGTTTGGTTTCCTGTTTGTGGATTGTTTAGAAAGGATTGGGAGTTGTGTTTTTGTTAAAAGAGATGTGTCAATGGGAGGTGGGGGCCTTGAGATTTCAAAAGCCCACCAGGCTTCTCTCTCTCCCTCCCTCCCTCCCTCCCTCCCTCCCTCCCTCTCCCTCTTTCTGTTTGTATGTGTCTCTCCCTCTCCCTCTCCCTCTCCCTCTCCCCCTCTCCCTCTCCCTCTCCCTCTCCCTCTCCATCTCCCTCTCCCTCTCTCTCCTTCTCACAACCTCCCTCTCCCTCTCCCTCTCTCTCTCCCTCTCCCTTCCTCCCTTTCCCTCTCCCTCTCCCTCTCCTTCTCACAACCTCTCTCTCCCTCTCTCTCTCTCTCCCTTCCTCCCTCTCCTTCTCCCTCTTCCTCTCCTTGTCCCTCTCCCTCCGTCTCCCTCTTCCTCTCTCACTCTCTCCCTCTCCCTCTCTCTCTCTCTTCCTCTCCCTCTCTCTCTATCTCGCTCTCTTCCTCTCTCTCTCCCTCCCTCTCCCTCTCCCTCTCTCTCCCTCTCTCTCTCTCTCTCTCTCTCTCTCTCTCTCTCTCTCTCTCTCTCTCTCTCTCATTTGGGGAGCAGGATGTGAGCTCTCAGGATCTACACAGCCAGGCCTGCCTTCCTGCCAGCCTGCTGTCATGGTGTCTACCACGATGGTCCACGGACTCACCCTCTGAAACTGTAAGACGGTAATTAAATGTTTCCTGTCGTACATTGATTTGGTCACGGTGTCTCTTCACAGCAATAGAACAGTAACTAAGGCACACATATTCCTGTCTATTTTTCTAATACTTCTGTATTTATTTCATTATAGTTACCTGTTGACCATTGAACAGTTTTATGAATAAGGTTCAAGTTTAAAGACAAATAGTGACAAATAGGAGTGTACTGCTAGGGGGTTTGGTCTTGATGGAGTGGGTGTGGCCTTGTTGGGGTAGGTGTGTCACTGTGGGCATGGGCTTTAAGACCCTAACCCTAGCTGCCTGGAAGCCAGTCTTCTAGCAGCCTTCAGAGTAAGATGTAGAACGCTCAGCTCCTCCTGCACATGCCTGCCTAGATGCTGCCATGTTCCTGCCTTGATGATAATAGACTGAACCTATGAACTTATAAGCCAGCCCCAACTAAATATCCTTGTAAGACTTGCATTGGTCATGGTTTCTTTTCATAGCAGTGAAACCCTAAGACATACATACAGATATACATATACATATACACCTAGGTTTACACACACACACATACACACACACACACACACACACACACACACACACACACACACACACACCATTTACAGGGATTTTAGATCTAGCCAGGGCCCCTGCAGTTTCGTTGGTCCATCTGATACACGTGTTCATGGAACATGTCTCTCTCTGTTTCTTGTTCTAGGAAGTACGTGGACAACATCTGCAGACTCGCTTCATTTTACTTTATTCTCCTCTTCAGCCTTAGAAATCTCAGCTTACAGAGAGGGGAAGATGGGAACTTGGTTCGATAGCTCTTTTTGTCTGTGGGGAGCTTACATCTCAAGTCACAAAGGGAAAATAAATATAAGAAGAAATAAAAATACACATCCAAACCATGATGGGAAGTTCATATCTGTTCCCCTTAAAGAATGTCCACTTTGGAAATTGGAATCCACACTCAGATGAGACTTTTGAAAAATCCTAATTCTCAAGCAGGCTTTGGTATTTCTCTTTCCCTGAAAAGGAACACCACTAGAAAAAGACAGACGGTACAGACGGTAGGTTGTTTTTTTCCACAAATCGAATCAGAAGCATTTGATAATGAGCATAGAGGGGGCTCTTCCCATGTTTACCAAAGAATAAAGTAATATGGGTGAGGGGAGACATGTAGAGAACAGTTGGTGCCTTATTGGTATTAAAAAAAAATTCCTGAAGTCAAGAAATAATATTTGACAAGAGAAAAAACAAGGTTTTCATTACGCAGAACTGTTTTTAAAATAGCCTTCTTTTTAGTCATGGAAAGAGGGGGGTGGATCAGGTAAGTCTGTAGAAAACTAAAGTCATTCCCATCAAAAAATTAAGAATAATGTGGATTTTTGATGTACTTGAATAAAATTAGAAATTTTAGCTTTCAAAGGGGAAATATTGTGTTCCAGAGAGAGAAAGACAAAGGAGTGTCCAAACCCATACTTGATTCTTTCAATAAATCTTCTGGTAACTCATGTGTTTGTTGATATTAGGATTAAAATGCAAGTTGGATTTTTCGACTTAAGAGTTTACTGTGTGTGAACAGCAGTCAGTGGAAATACTTGTCTTCCGATTTCTCAAAAGGCATGAAAAAGCCACCGTGGAGTTACTGGATTTTGTTTCAAAGACTTTAGCTCCTTGTCTGCAGGGATGCAGGGCCTCAAAGGAAGGGCCCGAGACCTCCTAAGAGGTAGTGTCCAACACCTGGGGCCATGCGCACAGAGGGAAGTAGCCTTTCTCAGAAAATGGAGCTGGGAGAGCTAAAAAATGAAGGCGACATATCGATCAAATCGCTGTAATAGAACGACGGCAGCCAGTTCACAGAGCGAGGCAGCTGTCAGCGACTCGGCCAAGAATGAAGAGAATTTGAAAAGATAATAACACACAGAGTTCACAGAAGCCACTATAGACTCATGGCGTCTGCGAATTTAATCCATGTGCTTTGGGCAGAGAAAACAATCCAAACCAGAGATCCCTCTTGCTCAGACCAAAGGAACGCTGTGCCGTGTCCCGGATGTCCCATGTCAAGGACTCAACCTAGATGCTGGAAGCCTGTGAGAAACCGGAACTCCGTCATTTCATTGCTGACACTGGAAATGGCTCAAGTCTGCACCTTCATTGGAAGGAGAAGAAATAAGTCACACAGCACCGGAATTAATCCTCGTCAGGGTCTGTGTGAGGTCGGAAGTGTAGGGCGCCATGATCAATCAGTAAGCACTGCCTACACTTGTCGGGTGAGCCCACACAAATGAGGAAATGATTATTAAATTTAAACACAATTTCTAATAACTAGTAACTTTTAAGTGTCCGCTTTTAGAACAAGCTTCTAGATTATGTGGTTTCTCAGGCGGAAGAACACCGCAAAAGAAGTGAGTTTGAAACTTCGGAGGTTCCCACTATATGACAGCAAACTAAGAAAAGCATGGAGGTGGGATGTGGTAAAACGAACTAGAGGGAATCTGTAAAACCAAGAAAGGAGAATTCAGAAAACTTGTACGGGAAAGGCCAGCAGCAGGGATGGCTCGGAGGACCGTCCTCGTTTTCAGAGTTTATCACAGCAAAATTGCCAAAGACTGGTAGCAAAAGTGCCACTTGTATCTGTGGACACTCTCTGAACCTACACACACACACACACACACACACACACACACACACACACACACACGTGCGCGCACACGCAAACGCACAGAGAGAGAGAGAGGGGGGGAGGGAAGGAGAAGAGGAGGGGGCGGGGCAAGGGGAGGAGGAGAGCGAGACAGAGACAGACACAGAAAGAGAGACAGACAAGAGACATACACACAGACACACATATACAGAGATATACACGAAGACACACACAGCCCAATTGAGGATTTACAGAAAGACACCCATCAAAGGACCCGGATATTTGGTGCTAAATTAGGTGAGCTTTGTGGAGGAATGAGTGCCAACCAAATTTTGCAAGTTCTGCAGCCACCTGAATGTTTCCGCACCCCCTGAGCTGTCGGGGTATCGAATACATGGCTGTCACTCCTGCTTTCTTCATTTGTATTTTACTGTGAATCTCCCTTCTCCCCTGTTCAATGTGGCCAGCGGTTTTCCATGTGGAAGGACTTCACAATGCACTGTGTCTAGGGAGGCAGGGAAAACAATTTCAAAAGAGGCTCAGTGCTAGGCAAACAGTACAAACAATACATACTTCGACTCCAAAGGAGGGGCTCAAAGAACACAGAGGCTCTGGCTGGCACACAGGGCCGAGCTTACAAAGTTAGGGCCCACAGCATCCCTGGGACCCAACCAGCAGCTCTCATTCAGCCCTCCATGATAATGACTCATTCTCATCCCTTAGGCCAGAGGAAGAAGCATTTGTAAGGTCCTCTCCCTAAATATGAAGCTTTTACGGAAACTCTTACAAAACTTAAGAAAAATTTTAATAGGAAAGCACACACACACTAAAAAAATAAATGGCAGATCCGACAGCCTTCTCTGCAATTCCATCATGTACATTAACAGACACACACACACACACACACACATAGACACACACACACACACACACACATACACACACACACACACACACACACACACACACACACACACACACACACCAGAAGAATAGACCTACATAATGGATACATTTCCAGGCACAGATATCTGTTGGGAGGAGGTTGACGTTCTAACCAACCTCAGCCAAGGACTCCATTCGGAAGATTCAGAAGGTCAAGACATTGGTTCACTTTTGGGAGCAGATCGCTGTCTATCTCACAGAACCTTTATGGAAAACAAAGACAGATCAGCCTAGAATGAGGTAAACAGAAACACTTTCAAGGCTATTGAAGAATTTTGGAGCCAAACTCCACAGACAGCTAACAGCAGAGAAAGTGACCCATGACTGCAGTTTGTATAATACCGCTGAATCTGGTGAAACATTTCCTACTCTCCTAGGAATCCTAGACGTGAGAGGGCACCAAGGCAGCCTGGGGAGCCCACGTCAGTCTCCATACAAAGGGCACTTTGCAGGCTGACACCCACACGGCTAGTCTGCAGTTCACCAATCCTGGTCATGAAGTCACTGAAAAACAGTAGAGGCCTTACCTTGTAGAGCCACAGTCTCTGGTTCGTGCCTTCTGGAGGCTCCACTGTCATTCCACCCTTAACTCTCCATCATCCTGTTGACAAGTTTCTGGCCTTTATCTTTGACATAGGAGTATATTTTATTTCTCTCTCTCTCTCTCTCTCTCTCTCTCTCTCTCTCTCTCTCTCTCTCTCTCTCTGTGTGTGTGTGTGTGTGTGTGTTTGTTTGTGTGTTTTGTGTGTGTGTGTTTAAATGTTATAAAGTTTAATAAGAAGAAAAAGTTGCTGGTTCCAGTAAACATTTAAAATAAAGATTCTTTTTTTAAAATTTATTTATTTATTCCATGTATGTGAGAACACTGTCATTGTCTTCAGACACACCAAAAGAGGGCATCAGATCCCATTACAGATGGTTTTGAGTCACCATGTGGTTGCTGGGGATTGAACTCAGGCCCTTTGGAAGAGCAGTCAGTGCTCTTAACCACTGAGCCATCTCTGCAGCCCTAAAATAAAGTTTCTTAAGAGAGCAGTTTAGCGTGGGAAGCAATAAAGATGCCCCATTTATGGATGAGCACTCAGTCTCTTTAAACTCCTGGGACTCGGGAAGCATCTTGGACAAGGAGGTGGGAAGAGTGTAAGACCCAGAGTGTGGGAAGAAGGGCTGTGTTTGCTGCCTTCAGGACAGGACGTGGCTGCTGCAATCGTGAGCTCACAGCAGCTGTGGTCACCTGCATAGGTCTATAAAGGACCACCAGCTAGACAGAATCCCTTATTGAGGAGGTTTTCGGGTGCTGATGTCTGCTGGGGTAAAAGAATCATTCTTCTCTGAGGGTTTGATCACTGGTAGAATTCCCACATGTCTGTAGATGGTCACACACCCATAAGTACATAACCAATGCTAATTGGGCTTAGTGGGTATAGGTTGGGAAAGAGGATATGAATTTTGAGGGATGGTTATTGGCAGGGAATTTGGGCAGAGCAGAGGGTGAAATGGAAGTGGTTATGGCCATGTTTCATTCTATACGTGTATGAAATTCTCAAGGATAAAGACAATTTATTATTTAATAGAAAATTTAGACTATTAGCTTTAGCTACGTAATATAAGGCTGTGTGACTCTAAAGAATTCAAATATTGAACATAAATCAAATCAATTGACTGCCTTATGATTCAAGGAGCAAATTATATGTACTTAATATAATGCACTTTCTCCCTCTTTCGGTCTCTTTCTATCTCTTGTCTCTCTGTCTCTCTCTCTCTCTCAAACACACATGCAAACTCACATACACACTCACACATGCAGGTGCACACATACATTATTTTTATGTCAATGTATTAAAATTCATGATACAATCAATATGAAGGAATAGAGGTTTGTTTAGGGCACACAGTCACAGTCATTGAGTTCAGACTGTCGGGGCAATGACTACATGGCCACAGTGTATTGATCTGTGTCACTGAGAGCCTGCATGAGTCCTGCTTATATTTGGGTGGATCAGGCGGCCAAGAGTTCGGTCTGAACCAGCCAGTTCCCTCCTTCCTGCCCCAGTGACCTACTTCTGCTAGGGCACAGTCTGAAAGATTCCTCCACCTTCCTAGACAGTGCCATCAGCTTGAGACAAAGTGTTCCCACAGCTGAGACCCTGGGGAAAGTTCACACTCAAGCCCTGACGACAATGAGCTAGGCAAGTGCGAAATGTTTTGTGAAAACAGTTTAATTTCAGTTCTGTAAACAGGACAGGGAGGAACCCTTTGATATGGATTGATTTAGCCTTTACCTTACAGAGTGCACCCCCAAAAGATACATAGTGTAGAAAATGCACAGTTTTCTATGTGGCTAGCATGGCGCTGAAAACAACACACTAATGAAAATAAAATGCAAAGAACTGGGATATAGTAACAATTCCAGTCGTCAGTGTGAAAGGCTCTTTTATTTACATATGTGAGCTGTCGTTATTAGTTCCCTACTGGGTTGATTTTACAAGGAAAGAAAATCACAAGCTCTGACTATCCCATCAACCACGGTGTCATTCATCACAGTGTTACAGGGCTCCGATCTAGGCATTAATCATCAGGGTTTAACAACAAAATCCATCGTCTCAATACATGAGGCTTTAGGGGAGAAAGTGAGGTTACAAGTATGTAATGCCTTTAGTGTCTTCTCTGCCAGTCTGTTGTATGCATGCCTTGTTGTTGACTATTGTGGTTGGTGGTGGTTGTTGTGCTTTTAAATATGAAATGCTGAATGCAAGGGCAAGTGGCAGGAATCCGATAGATCTTTGCATCCTCACTTTCTCCTGCCCATCTCTCGCTAAGTCTCCCAATCCTCAGCAATCATTCAAATACACTGAAACAACTTAAATATACCGAAACAATGTGAAATAAAGACACTGAAAAAACTCAAATATACTGAAACAAGGTAAAGTCAAGATGCACTTGCCATCCCTAATTTGTGTTTGCATTTTGACCGTAATAGTCTGGTAAGCCTTAAAAACCACACGATGGGTCTGAGGAGGATGGGTGGGTGAAACTGCTTGCTGCCTAAGCAGACCTGTACTCAGATCCCAGTCACCATGAAACATGAAGGGGAAACCTGTAACCCCAGGGACAGGAAGGGGGAACAGAATCACTAAGGTCTGCTGGCTTCCAGCCCGGATGAAAATATGACAGTTTGGGATCAGGCAAAGACACCACCTGTCTTGTTAAGGCTCCACTGCTGTGAGGAGACACCATGACCAAAGTGGGTACAACCTTGTCTGAAATGATTCGGGGTGGGCGAGCACGCGGATAAGAGAAGGTGATGTGAGAACTGAGCTCAAGCTAGACACACAAATGGGGACATTGAACCCCACACCCCTTCCACACCAAACGGTGCCTGCGGGTTTAGACTTAAAAGTACCTTCCACGGAGGGACCAAAGGAATCAGTACTGAGTCTGTTGGTTCATTGGGGAGAATAGAATGCCTTTGCCTCTGCTCTCAGTAGAAGAGACGGCAGTAAAATGGGTTACGGATGTGTAGGGCTATTGGCAGAAGCAGATTTAAAGAAAATAACTTGACTCATCGGCTTTGATTTGAAATATTTATTATCGCAAATGGTGGCTATTAGATAAAGGTGCCTCACACATCCTCCGTTCAGTCACAATGTCACTTTCAGCTCATTTCAGCTGGTTATGTGTCCATGATATATTATAACCCTTTTAATAATATCTATTAATTTTTTTTTTGCTCTCTAGCAGGGCAAGGTAGTAGCAAAACTCACTGTATGGCCATTATCTGAAGCCTGGACCAGAAAGATAATGGCCCAAGGTTTACAAGGCAGGTGGGAACGATCAATTATACCACCACAACTGACAGCACAGCTCTGTTACATGATCAGCAGGAGTGCTGGAGTTAACCTGGATTTCGGGACCAGCAGATACCCGCTGTGCCCACTTGGGCTTCTCTGGGTGCAGGTCTGCCTCTTTTGGCAACAGGCAGGGAGCGTCCTACCAGCAAATCTGAGGAGCAGCACGAGGACACTTCATGGAAACCAGGGAAAGAGAGATGAGAGGAAAGGTGTCCTTCTCTGGCTCAGAGACAAGAGGTCAGAGTCCTGAGTACCTGCTTCTAACTGAGTAGAGAGCCACTCCCACCATGTGTGTTTGAACTCTGCTGGGGTCTCCAATCTATGATAATATTCACTTTTGGTCCACAATTTCCTACCGGAAGGAGAAGACACCCAGTTCCATCTAAAGTGACACTGAGAAGCAGGTCGGTTACGGCGTGGAGGACAAGACAAGGTGGAATCAAAACAGACATACACTTACATGCACACAGACATGCATGACACATATATCCACATGCATATGCATGCCAAGAACATGTGCACACGTGCATGCATGCACACATAAGCATACATACATGGAACGCACTGATAATTTTATAAATACACATATACATATTAGCGTGTGTGCACTTAGTTTCACACATGTGATATCTTTATACTGTATATATACAATATACTATATATATATACAATACATACACACACTATATATACAACACACATGTACATATATATATATATATATATATATATATATATATATATATATATATCCTATTTTTGTGGTATCTGATTTCTGTATTCACCATAGAAAGAGTCAGCCATTTGGTGCCCATTCCTAAAGCTTTTTCTTTTAAAATACATGACTGCAAATAATCGGGTCACTAGGTCAGTTAAGTGTCTGCCTCACATTTTAGTCTTCCTCTCTACAGCTGTAATAAAACACTCTAGCCAAAAACAACTTGTAGAAGGAAAACATTTCTTTGGCTTGCACCTTGGCTTACCAGCTTTTGTGGGCAGTCAGACAGGAACTCGAGGGGAGAATTACAAAGGAATACTGCTCACAGCCTTACTCACTACCCATGCTTAGTTCACGTTCTCATGAATCCCAGACACCCTGGCCTAGGAATAATGACACCCGCAATGGATGGGCCCAGCTTCATCACCTGTCAGTCGAGACAGTCTCTCACACATTAGGACACAAGCCAATCTGATGGAGGCAGCACCTCAGTTGAGGTTCTCTCTTCCCAGGAGACTCTATGTCAAGTCTCTTCTAAGTTATGTCAAGATGTCAGTGAAAACTAACCAGGACACCTCATAAGCATGAAGACATGGGTTTGATTCCCAGAACCCACATCGAAATGTGAGTGGAGAAAGCTTCTAATGCCAGTTGGAGAAACAAGGACAGGATCCCCAGGATCTGCTGACCACCACAGCTGGCATGATGGGTAAGTTCCTGGCCAATTAGAGACCCCGTCTCGAAAACACAGACCATGCCTGAGGATGAGGCCTGAGGTTGTTCTCTGACTCTACCTGAGTGTGGAGACATGTACACACATCTGCAAACATATGCATCTACACACACCCATGCACACACCTTAGATAAATAGATGATAGATATTAGATAAACAAATGGTAGATAGATAGTAAATAGACAAATTATAGATAGACAGATAGACAAATGATAGATAATACACAGATAGATATACAGACAGAGAGATAGATAGATAGATAGTAAGTAGATGTATTGAAGGATAAATAGATGATAGATGATAGACAAATGATAGATTAGATAGATAAGATAGACAGCCATCCAGACAGACAGATAAGATAAGTAGACAGGATTGTATTTGAATTCAACTACTACAGAACAGATTGGAGCCCCCCCTCCTTCCTTTTCAGAACATAACCTGTATCACAGAGGAACTCACAACTTCCCCGCAGGAAACAAGCATCCTATTCCCTCAGAGAGGTGGAAACAGATGTTTATGTTTTCCCTGTGCCTTCGTGGGTCAGCACTGTGTATCACAAGATGAAAAACGTGCCACCGTAATTAAGCGTTAATATCGTTGTGGCAGAAAATAAAAGAACGGCACCTCAGTTAGCAAGGAAGGCAGCTCCAACCAATGTCTACATTTGACCCGAGCTTTGCTGAGCTCTGAAGTAAGAACTGTGGATCCCATGAGGTCCGACCTCTCATGCAGGGTTCCTGGAGAGTTAAAAGGTCCTCTCCCTACACGAGTGATAGGGCTCCTTTAACTTTAAGCAACTTCTGTACTGGCTGTGTCCTCCCTGCAGCCAGTGAGGTCATTGTAGTGCTGTAGGTTCCTGAAGTATTGGATCTGGGCGTAAACCTGTGTAGATGTGGATTGTAGGATGGCGTCCTGCCTGGTGGTATCTGGACCAGCACAGAGGTGCAGGGATGAGGGGCGAGGATGAGGAATATCCTTCCTCCCCTGGGTCCTCTAGAACCTGTGCCCAATACCCTGCATTAGCTTTGCTCCCTTAGCTACCTAGTTCTGGTTATGTTAACATAGGGTGACTTCTGCTACTTTTTAACCTACATGAATGTCTAGCAGCTTATGTAACGTGACCTGTCCTGGGTAGACCTGAACAATTTGCTCACCTCATGTGAGCTTCCAACTACAAACAATTCCAGTCAGGTCTACCTTATCATGGCTATTCAGGAGCAGACGAGTGGCTCAGACAACTCTATCAGTGGACAACCCACTCCAGCATGGGTGACACTCAAAATAGTTACATCCTGTTGCTTTCAGCCCAAATAGCAGACAGCTCCACCCAAGAAGCCCCCTTCATCATGGCTGCCCCCGACCCCCGGGGCAATTGTTCTCATCTGATTGCTCTTTGGAACAGGACCTGATCGTCATAACCTTCGAGAACCCTAAGCCTTAAAGGTTTCTTAAGCTTCCTGAATCTTCTGAGCTTCTTTCTTCCCTCCAGAAGGGAATGCTTCAATTCCAATGGATTCCCAACACAACCCATGAGTAAATAAACCAGAGGTCCCAAAACAACATTCATTCAGTCAATGTAACTAAAGCCAGAGCAAAGAACCTTCTTGCTAGTGCTGTCCTTTGGATACCAAACGTCTCCCAAGGTCCCGTGCTAAGGGAGGGAGTGCTGTAGAGAATGGCTGTTGTTTCCCCAGCAGCACATCCTAAGACCTAAGGTGTGCAGTGTGAAACAGCCAGGATCCCTGCCCAACTCCCCGGCCTCAAAGAAGAAGATACAAGAAACCCAGAGAGGAAAATAGTTAACTTGCAACAACCTTGCCCGCTGCTTACAAAGTTGTGATTTAGTTGAACAGAAGATGTCCCGCGTGACCTCCTGCCAACAAGAATACGCAGGAACACACGAATCCTTCTGGAGCCAAAATGCTTATTCTTTATTAATAATAGAGAGGGCACCTGGGACGCCAGCATGGCGCGGCTTATATACACCCTAGCACGGCACATCCACACCTGATTGGTTGCTTACCCATGATCTCATTAGGCACGCCCCGGAATGGGCAAAGACCTGGCAGGAAGGCACTCTTGCACATGGGCACACAGTTAACTTCCTTAAAGGAAGTCGGGTGGTACGGCGGAGCCAGCGCCATCTTGTAATGCCGAAACTATCTCAGCCTTCCACGTGGGGCGCAGTGGAAGCGAGTGCCATCTTGTGGTGGCGAATGTTATTGCGGCCCTCTACAAGAAGAAACTACATCTCCCAGCTCCACCCCTTTCCAGAGGTTACTTTAGCATTAGCTCAAAATTTCAAACCACAAGTAAAGGGGCCCAGAGTGATGCTACCGAAAACTGAGGTGAGCAAACAACACTGTGCAATGAGGATGCACAGGAAACACAAGGGAGCCTGCAGCAGGCTGGACTCAGTTCTACCCCTCAGGCTGTTACCCCCTCCCTTCTCCACAGAGTGGACCTGCCTTTGCAGGCAGAAATCCACAAGTTCTGCCCCTCTAAGCAGCTCTGACAAGCTCCCAGGTGAGTTAAGAAGGACATCCTACAACATCAGCCGTGTCTCCTCTGTGCTGACATGAATGAGACTGAAGCTGGGGGAAGTGGAGAGAAGAGAGGCTCTCCTGGCAGAGAACAGTCCTCACAGCTCTGCACAGAAAGACCCAACCTGAATTCTCAGATGGTGATAAACAGAAGGGGAGGAAGGAGACCCACACTGAGCAGACCTGGAGCTCTGTGGATTTACCTGGTGTCTAGCACTAAGAGAGGAATAGTCCCACACACTCAGTGCCACTGTCCCAGGAGAAGCTCCAGCAGTGGCTCCAGCAGCGGACATCCCACGAAGAGTCGGCTGTTCATCCTATCAAGAATAGCACTTGCTTAGGAACAGTGTCCTGACTACAAATGGGCCTTGGGATATACAACCACTCAACCCAGAGAACTGAGAGCTACGACAGGATCTACAGGGGTTATCTCAGGGCAAGCATCTCCACGTTTGTGTGCCCATTTCATCCCCACTGGGCTTGGGCCAAGTTGATAGCAGCAAGGGATTCAGTGTGACGCCCTAAAGTGTCTACAACACATGCCCATACATGGGGGATATCACAACAGATGCTCCTTCTCTCAGCATTTTGGAAGGTGAGTGTCTAGAGCCTAAGTGTCAGTAGGGCACGCGCACACATACACACACACACACACACACACACACACACACAGAGAGAGAGACAGAGAGACAGAGAGACAGAGAGACAGAGAGACAGAGAGAGAGAACTCCCCTTGTTTCTGCAGGATGCCACCACCCTTTGCTTGTGGACACATCGTCCATCCCTGCCTCTTTTGTCACATAGTGACCTCCTCTGCTTCCCATTCTTCTCATGGGCTCAGAAGTCCACAGCAATGGAGCGGGAGTCAACTCCTGTCCATATGGGATCAGCTTCACTCGGCTACAATGGGTAAGGCACTGCCTTCCAATCAATGACACACACAGACATTTGCATGTAAAGATGTCAACTCATCATTCTGGAAGGAGACAACAGCATCTTCACCAACTCCTCACCCAGCACAAAGCCAGAACGGTACCCTTGACTCTCAAGACTGCTTCTAGTTAGTTGAACTGCTCTTAATTGCAATAACCAGTTCCCTTACTGTCGTAACAAAGTACCTGACAGAAGAAAAAGGAGGCTGACACTGTCCACCGAGCTCCCACGATATAGAGAAGCAGGCTGGAGTCAGGGACAGGCAGGCCATGGACCTCGCAGTCTGCCTCTGTGGCTCTACGGGTGCCAGCTTTTCCCCGTGTCCAAGATGCTCCACAATCCCTTCACAAAATGGTGCAAGCAACTGAGGTCCGACTGTTTAAACATGTGTGCCCTTTAAATGAGAATTTCTAGGAAGAAGCTGTCTGCGAAAGCTGACTGGCTGGTTAGAGCTGCAGTGGTGAGGAGATGTTGGGATGTTGCTGATCCAGAGCCTAATTACCTGATAATTTTAGCCCCCTGAATTCTTTGTCTACCTCTTTGTCAAAACTAATCTGTGTCACAGATTTAAAAAAAAATGGAATCTATTAACTTAGTAAACTCCTAGAAACCACCAATCCAAAAGCTAAGAATGTCATCAGATAGCATCGTGGGGACATAAAAAAGATCCCCCCAATTTGCTTTAACTGCCTTGCTTGTGTGCCCACCAGCATATTTTGTTTTTCTCTGCATTATAACTTTCTTTGTTCTGTAAAACTATGAAACTTCATGAAACTGCGTCCACACTGGAATAAGGGGTGACCTAAATTTGTCTTCCTGGACCATGATCATTCTATATGGCTCCAGAATAAATCACCCTTAGTCCCTTAAGGTGAGAGCTGTGTTTCTTCATTTACAGTCTCTGAGGAGCATTTCGCATTCAAACTTTCCAAGAAAGGGAGGGGGCACACCAGAGGGAAGCAGGGACCAACCTCTTCAGCCTTGGAATGTTGAGTATCTTTGTCTCCTGTATGAAGTCATGTGACTACAAGGTCCAATGTCTTTGTCTCTGTTATGTCTAATAATAAGATGTTATGAAGCAATGGTCTTCACCATGGAAAAGAAGTGGGGAAGGATGGAGGACAGGAAGGGAGGGCAAAGAAAGGAAGTAGCAGGGATGGGGGGTGGGCAAAAATCTCAGGGAAGGCAAATCCAGACATCAAACATCAGACAAACTGCAGTTGTCCCAAGTTCACACCCTCCCTCGACTCAGAGGCACAGCATCTTTTCTGCTAAGCCCTGCTCTATGCTCCCTCCCTGAAGTAAATACAAAGAGTCTGAAGGGCAAAACTTGGAGGCCAGACTCCAGTGAGAGATTAGTGAGCCAGAGTAGTCATCAGCCCCTAATGGGAACGCCAAGAGCAGTACAGACATCCTGTCAAACAAGTCTGCACAAGGACTGGAGTTCTCAAATGGAAATCCAGAGAATCCAGGAGCCCTGTGCTGTCTGAGTCACACCAAAACCCAGAGTCCTCAAGCAAATGCAGAAATCCCAGAGCACACCAGGACAATCCTCACCAAACACAAGAGTCCTCTAGGTTTGGCACTGGGCTGGGGACAGGTGTGAAGGGGATTGAAGGCTTTTCTGAGTTATAAGAATCTGCCTCCCACAGGGCCTAATTAGACATTTAAAATGTAAATAATGGGGAATTTCTCACCCACTAAGAGGCTAATCGTCCAATTAATCACCAGGTCTTCCTGAAGGGACGATGTGAGCAGTTGAGACCTGACCCAGGGCTTCCAATAATCCACACTTCTCTAGACATTTCCTGTAACACAGACTTTACAAGGGAATGGAAGGGAGGGAATGAAGGGCTGCATTTGAACAAATATGCCTTACATGCATCTACATAAATTCTCAAACAATAATAAAAGAGATTAAAAAGAAAACACCTGGGGTTGGGGATTTGGCTCATTGGTACAGCGCTTTCCTAACAAGCACAAGGTCCTGTGTTCAATCCCCAGCACGGAAAATAAAAAAAAAAAGAAAACACTTCATTCAAGGCCCATTGCCTCCTTTTCTCAGCATTTTGCTCCAGGCTGGTGAGATGCTCAGCAGGTCAAGGCCCTTGCTGCCAGGCCTGAGGACTTGAGGTCCACACATGTGCAGTGGCAAGTTCAAACACACACACACACACACACACACACACACATACACACACACACTAATTAATTAATTAACTAATTAATAAACTAATTAAGCAAAGCAAATTACCATTTCTTAATAAATAAAATATTATAAAGCTGTCACTTGCATGAAAGGTCTGCATTATTAGATGACCCCTGACCCGTTCTCTCTCAGGCTCACCAAAGAGAGGATGATGTGGGACTATCACCAATCTGTGCTTAGCACCTGAAAGAATCCTGAGTGTATCTGTCTGAGGAATGAAAGGCACCCTGGGCATGCAAAACACCACATAGGTCCAAGACAGAAGGGAGCCTCAGTGCACGTATGAAAACCAAAGTTCAGATGAGTTCACGAGAAACCATGAAATAACATACAGCCCGAATTGTCAAACCTGAGCTTTCCCAGAATAAAATTTGCCTGATACTACCTAGCGTTTCCCCAGAGGACCAGCAACCGCTTCTTGTCTTATTCTCATTGTTTCTACTCTATTTCTATTTTGTTTATTAATAATTTTAAAAAATCCTGACTATTGGAGAAACAGCCGTTTATCAAACAGGAAGAAACAGGTGTCTCTTGTTAAACAAGATGGTTTTAATCTTTCTTGGTACTTTTAGCCCTATTTGGGGAAGTTTTGCTGTTTTGTTTTTGTTTTTGTTTTTGTTTTCAACTTAATGCACACTGTCACATCATTGAACAAAACTTGGGGGGAAACGCTGCCTTTTTGGAGTTGGACCTTGAGAAGCCCTAAAGAGTTAGGCAGAGGAAACTCTGGCTGTCGTCTCCTTTGTTCTGAGAGGAAAGAAGGGAGCTCTCTGTGGTGATTACAAATACCTGTTTCTCTTTTATCTACTTGTCCCCAGATCCACTCTCCCTGCCTTCCATGCCAATATCCTGCTCTGGAATTAAATAAATGAATACATACGTGTGTGTGGTTGCATAAGCATGGGAGGTCAGAGGTCAACCTTAGCTGTCCTCCTCAGTCTCACGCTCAACTCCCTTCAGTGGTCCAGTTGACACACCTGGGAAGAGGAGACTGTAGCTGCTTTTTTTCTAATACTAATTGGGTTCCCCAAATTAGTTTGCAGGAGAAAGTCTGCACGTAGCTTCTGGGAACCTGCCCGCAGTTAATTCTGATTGGTGAATAAAGATGCTAGCCGCGGATAGCTGGGAAGGAGAGAGAGAGAGAGAGAGAGAGAGAGAGAGAGAGAGAGAGAGAGAGAGAGAGAGAGAGAGAGACGGGATTTAGGGTTCCCGGGCTTGGGTCCTCGAGCAAGCAGGACAGAGAGGTCCCCATGCCTTAGGGGAGTGTGGAGGAGGGGAGACAGAGGCTGCCATGGAAAGGAAATAACATGCAGAAGGGCAGAGCTCCTTTATAAAAGGGCTAAGAGATCATGGCCCAGAGGGCTGCTCCTTGGAGTCAAGAAGAGCCAAGATGAAGCATAGAAATTAGTAAATAGTAACTTGGACTTATTGCTGGGAGGTGGATTCTAACAGCATGGAGGGTAGGCAGCTGCCCAGCTATGGGCTGCTTTAGATATAGAGGTTGGACATGTTTCTTTCATTTGGGAACAGAAACCATTGAGGTGAGTAACCCCGCGTCGGGATTTATTAAACATTTTTTTTTTTTTACCTCAGGGGACATCAGCTGAGGATTTGCCTCCATTGCATTTGCTTGTGGACAGATCTGTGAGTCATCTTTTGGAATAATGATTGGTGTGTGTGAAGAGTTAAATTTCAAAAAGTTAGTCTCAAACAAAGTCCAGACACGCCTGAGAGAATTTGAGATAGGGCTCACCAGCCCGACTATCAGCTCCCAAGAACACTGGCCATCTGGAGCCACCCCCTCCCCTTTCTTCACTCCCTGAGGATGGGTCATCCCCCTATTGCAGTGAGATGAGTTGCCCGGCCAACATTGCTGAGATGCTAGATTACACGTATGCTTTGTTGATGTAACTCCGTGCCAAAAGTAACTGTGCACCCTTTGTATTAGCCAATTATGTGTATCCACACGAAACCCCTGGTTTTCCCTATATAAGCTCCTGCCTAGAGAGGCTCGGGGCTTGACTCAATCTCCTGTGTGGGATACGTGTCAGCCCGAGATCTCATAAATAAAACTGCCTATTGCTGATTACATCAAGATCGGCTACTCGTGTTTCCTGGGGGTAACCCTACCCGTGACAGGAGCAAGAGTCTCCCCAAGTTTGGGGGTCTTTCATGTGGAGGGCCACTGTGGATGGCGCCACCTCTGGGTGGGTGGTCCTGGTTACAGAAGAAAGCACGTTGACCAAGCAATAATCAACAAGCCAGTAAGCGGTTGTTCCTCCACGGCCTCTGCTTCAGCTGCTGCCTTCAAGTCTCTGCCTTCGGTTCCTGCCCTGACTTTCTTCCTGATGGGCACTGATCATGCTGAAGTCAACCCTTTCCTCCCTGAGATAGTTCACACAGTATTTCATCAAAGCAAAGAGAAGTAACTGAGACAGGTCCACCCTGCCTTGCTTTGTTTTCTTGCAACAAAGTCTCACACTTACACCCCAAACATACCAGTCGAGCTGGACCAGAGAACTTCGGGGATGCATCTGTCCACCTCTCTGGTACCAGGATTCCAGGCCACCATGTCTGACTTTTATTTTTTAACGTGGGTTCTAGGGACCGAACTCAGAGCCTCATACTTTCATGGCAAACACTTTACAGGCTAAGCCAGCACCTTAGCCCGAGAACCCCACCTCAGGACCTTTGAAAGCCATTCCTCTGTCAGACCACAATCTCTCTGTAAGGTGCACGTTCCTTCCATGACAATGCCATGTGGGTTAAATTTCTAATCAGAAGACAGGAAGCCACATGAGCTATGAAGGATTTTGCTTTGTTTCTCAATAGGGCGGCATTTTGCATTTGTAAAATGTGAAGTTTCTGGAAGTAACCTCATCTGCCTTATGCTGCACAAAAAAAGGAAATACCTTAAGTCCATGAAGTATAACTTAACACCCACAGTAATCATGAAGAAGGCAGGGGTGGATATCATCTGTGTTCTGTGGTCCTGAGAAAGGTCAGATATTTAGGAGATAGTTATCAAACATTTAACGGGGAGAGGGGTGATAAAAGAATGTAACTTTAAAATTATATTGACTTCACTCTTCTTTGGGCAGAAACATTTTAAATAATATTCCATTGTCCTTCCTGGTGTGTGTGTGTGTTTTAATTGTTGTATCACATTCACCTCCTGGGACATTGGTCCTTATTTGAGTGTGTGGTTGCTAATTGCTAAGGAGGGCCTGGGGAGGGGCTGGCAAAGTGAGGTTACGATAGGACAGAAGGTGAGTTCAATTGAGGCTGGCAGTAATTCTGGCCTGAGAAGGGCAAACACAATAAATATATCTGCTGGGAATGTGTCTGGTCACAGAAATATAAAACCAATCAGTGTCCCCTAATCCCAAGGGTGTGATTGACTTGGGAAGATAAACCAAAGCACACACAGCATCAGTTCACCAGCCCAGCCATCCCACATGACTCTCGGCTCATCCATCTTTCTCGTCTTACTGACCTCAGTGATTGGCTATAATGTAGTCACAAGATGGCGGCTGCATCCCCAGAGAACACATCAGAGTCCTCCACAGCAGAACTCCAACCCTGGATGGGAGGAAGAGGAAGAGAGATGAAACTGTCTTGGATAGCTCCCTATTTGTGACGGGCAGAAAAAAGTCTTTCCTCAGAAGATTTTTGGTGTGTCTCAGTGAGTCTTCTGATGCACCTCAACACCAGTGACATGCACAGGACAAAGATAGCATGACTGATTCAAGCTAATCAGGATGCCCTCCATGGATTAAAGGATAGAAAGTCAGTTATACTAATATCCAAATGAAACTGGCTATTTGCAGTGAGAATTTTGGTGTATTTAAAAACATAGAAATATTATAAGAGTATGTTTTGTTTTAACCCAGGCTGTGGGGTATGGTGTTGCTTCCGATTGTCAACAGTGGCTGACTATGATTTGCCTCGTGCTCTGGCAGGGGCGTGACTTTGCCAGCAGCAGATAGATTTTCCAAGTGTGTAACATTTGGGATGCTGGAGACTTTTCAGAGAACATATAAATTCTAGAGCCCCAGAGGTGGGCTGCTGTTGGTTGCAGTTTGTTAAATAGTCACGCCCAAAAAAGAAACTAAACATCCTGACAATGAAGATCAAACTTGCCCCCCAAGGAACTCGATGCCCCTAATCAACAGGAGGTCGTCTAATGGTGATAGAACCCCTTTCCCTCTCTCCTCTTTTCTCTCCTATCTAGTGTTAGGGGGTTGAATGAGAAAGAAAGGAGAACCTACAAAGTAGCAAAAGGACAGCTACAGCTATTGAATGAAGGTACATCATCAGCCACAAAGTATAGGCGTGTATATCAGGTAACAACAGAACAATTTTAGGAAACAGGCCAGTTGGAATCCACTGTGATTTAAATGGAATTTTGCAGCTCGGCAAAGAGGTACCTTCCCTTCCCACTCATTTGGGGACATGTTACAATTCAAGGGGATATCCTTGTTTGTTCCATATGTCTCACTCTCTCTCGTTCCTCACACTCTGGTGTCTGAAGTGGAAATTTCTGTTTGTCCTGTGATGCAGACTCATGTGGGGTTTCGTTAAGGCGAGTCACGTGATATTGGGAGAGATTACGAGTATGACTCAGTAGACACTGAATGGGTGCTTGCATTGTTTGCCCTGCAATCCCTCCTTGGTCTTGATTCTCACTGCCTTCACTTTTTCAGGTGTGTCAAAGAACTCCTGGTATTCCAGCTGTTTCTGGTCACTCCAGCTGACTAGTGCCAGTTTGGTGGAGGCCTGACTGTTTCTGCAAGATTGTGCTACCAGTGATGATTTGTGTTTGGTGACATTATTTTTTCTACTGGACTATTAGTATACCAACACTATAGGACTGGACTGCCAGTGTCCTGACAGCTCGGATAGGATTTGCCCCAAAGAATTAGTTCTAAACAGGTCCACATCCACTTGCCCTATTTATCTTCTTTTCTCCCCTACCTTTGGACAGTGGGCTAGAAGGGGGCTCCAAACATTTGAGAACCCTTTTTAAAGTAGGTTTGAAAAAAATCAAAGTCTACGTGTATCCCCATATAATAAAGCGGTGTCAGACTCGGTTCCATTACAACTTCTTTTCCCTTGCATCTGTTTTTGCAACTATCTCCTCTTTAAAGAAAGTGCTCTGGAGGTTTTCGGAGGAAAATTCGTTCCATGCATGGATGTTTAATAACAAGTTTTCCCATTTATGTGTATGCATATATGGATATGTGCTATGTGTGTTTTGTTCATGTGTGTGACATGCAGACCTTGTTTTTGACCCAGGGTCTCTCTGTGGCCTGAATCTCACAAGTATAGGCCAGAAGTGCTGGCAATAAATCCCAGGAATTCTCCAATTCTTTGTACAAGAACTTATATCCATGCTTAGTTTTTTACCTTGTGTCCAGTTCCTCAGGCTCCACCCCAAGCTGTCTCCCTAATCCCAAGCCATGTGTTTGAAAAAGGAAACATTAAGTAACAATTAGGACTAATGGCCTGACAAGAGTGATTCAAGCACCATAAGGGGATTACACACAAAGAGTGGGAATTTGGAGCATTGAGATGAGATTGTTAAAAGGTAACCCAGAGCCTATTAGGGAAAGCTGAAATCTGTGTTTCACTAACTCAAGACAAGAATCAACAGAAACCCAAGCTTGTGTCATCTTATTTCCTATGAAACTGCATAAGCTTGTTTCTTATTTAAGAGGCATAATCCCTTTTCCCTCTGACGCTGTCCCTACTATGCCAAATGAAGTGGGGAACGGCTCCCTACAGCTGTGGGTTTGTGTGTGGACCAGGACCAGATTGTCTCTCATCCCTGTCCCACCCCAATGTCATATTGGCACTTCCAATTGACCAGGTGACAGCAATGGCTGGCTATCATTTCTGAAGATAAGCAGGAATGTTCAAGGTCACAGAGCAGATTGCATTGATTTTCATCCTGAAATTGGGAAGATAACGTTCCCATTTCCTATTTCGTTAGATGGGAAAGCCTTGTCCATACCAGGCCCTATTAGAGATGTGTCCCTCTTTGGACAATAGAACAAGAGTTGCACTAAGACCACTATTATCTTGAAAAACATCTACATGAGACTGGTCTCCACGGCAAGTGGTGTGTGTGTGTGTGTGTGTTCGTGTGTGTCTGTGTGTTTGTGTGTGTGTGTGTGTGCGTGTGTGTACACTCGTGACTTGTGTATGTGCATGCATGTAGAGGTCAGAGGACAATTTTGGGTGTCATTCCTCTTTTAGATAGTTTTCCTTAGTCAGGGGAGACACATACATGTTACAACACATATGTAGATATCAAGGGACCTGTTGTAGGATTCAGTCCCATCTTCCACCTTGTGAGTCTTGGGGATAGAACTCAGATCCTCAGGGTTGGTGGCAAGTGCCCTTGCATGCTGAGCTATCTTGTCAGTGCCTGTCTTGGTTTTTGAGGTAGGCTTTTCTCACTGGGATCTAGGAACTAATGCCTGTGATGGTTTGGGTGCGTGCATGCCTGTGTGACTGCATGTGTGTGTGCGTGTATGTTCAGCCCAGGGAGTGATGGAAGCTTTATAGGGTATGGCCCTGTTAGAGTGGATGTGGTCAATTTGGAGTGAGTGTCTTACTGTGGGTGTGGGCTTTAAGACCCTCATCCTAGCTACCTGAATGGCAGTATTTTCCTAGCAGCCTTCAGATGAAGATGTAGAACTCTCAGCTCCTCCTGCACTGTGCCTTCCTGGATGCTGCCATGTTCCCACCTTGATGGTAATTAACTGAACCTCTGAACCTGTAAGCCAACCCCAATTAAATGTTGTCTTTATAAGAGTTACCTTGGATATGATATCCGTTAATAGGAGTATAACCCTAAGTAAAACATTGACTATGGGGTGGCCAGTGAACTTCAGAGGTCCCCAGGTCCCTGTCTCCCTGATTCTGGGGTCAGAGTGCATGCTACCTCTTTAGACTTGTAAGTTGGCTATGGGGATCTAAGCTCAGGTCCCCATGCATGTACAGCAAGCAGTTTACCTGCTGACCCATATCCTTTAGCTAACAAATGGGTTTAAAAGGAGTTAGAGGTAGATCCCAGGTGCCTGACATCAGGGAAGCTGAGCTCTGGTGTACACAAGGGCAGCTGTTGCAAGGTGAGGGTCATGGTACAGGGGCATTAGGGCCAAGGAGACATAACAGGGACATGCTTGGGACTTACATTGCCTGTGCTGCCTCCACACAGAAGCCTGATGATGCCGGTGCAAGCTGGAGGAGAGCCATCTCTATCGGGTGAGGTTGCTGTGATCTAAATGTCTCCCCTACCCCACCCCTATGAAGATGTCACCAAAGATTACATCCTTGGGAAGCAGCACTTTGGAGGGTGTGATTCAGTCATAAAGACGGACTCCTCCTCTGTGTTATTGGTGCACTTATGTTTAAAAAGAACCCCCAGAGAGCTTGCTGGACCTTCTCAGTCCAGGAAAATATAGGCTAATGCACCATCTACAAGCCAGGAAGCAGGCTTCAGTACATTTGCCAGGTCTCTGATCTTGGACTTGAAGCCTGTTTATCAGCCATCCAGTCTCTGAGACTGGAGTTACAGCAAGCTGGCTGGTTCCTGGGTGAGGAGGGATCAGCCAGGAGAGGGGTGAACATACAATGTGCTTCTCGATTTCTAGTGAGAACAGAATGCAGATGAATGCTTCAAGGCTAAGCAATATGAGTGGCACGGCTTGGTCAATCTCGGGCCCAAAATATAAAACAAACAAGAAAAATAAATTGTATGAGAGAGTTGGCAGACGTGATCACTAATCTTGGTTGCTGACTTGAGTGGCTCTGAATTCAATTAAAATGCATGCATCTGGGCACTCTTGTGAGGGATTTTCTTGATCAGGTTATTTGAATCAGGAAGATTTGCCCTAAGTGTAGGTGGGACCTTCTGCTGGCAACCCAGATTTAAGAATGTGAAAGAAGGAGGCTTTGATTTTTGTCTACCTGCTTTCACTCTCACTGGCAAGTTAATCTCACCTGTGGCTGCTGCATTCCTTTGGTAATATTCGAACCACCTTCTCTGATATCTCATTGTAGATTGAAGATCAATGCCTCCAGGAAACTCACATGCCTTCAGTACCACGTTAAGATGGCAGAGGCATCAAGGATCATAGACTGAGCAGCCAATGGTGTTCTCAGTACCCTTGAATGAGACAGCCATTGTTAGATTATCCAGTGTCCTGTAAGCCAAATTACCTTTTATGTGTTTGGTGGTTTCCTATAGGAGTGGGCCACCATAGACTGGTGTGTTTGAATGCTTGACCCATAAGGAGTGATACTATTAGGAGGTGTGGCCTTGTTGGAATAGGTGTGACCTTTTTGGAGTAGGTGTGGCCTTTTTGGAGTAGGTGTGGCCTTTTTGAAGAGGGTGTGGCCTTGTTGGAGTAGGTGTGGCATTGTTGGTGTGGCTGTTGCATTGTTGGATTGGTGTGGCCTTGTTGGAGTAGGTGTGACATTTTTGGAGGAAGTGTACCACTGTGGTGGCTTTGCTTTGAGATTTGTATATACTCAAACTATGCTCAGTGGTACAGACAATCCCTTTCTGCTGCCTGTGCATCAAGAACCTTGGGATCCTCCAGCACCAAGTCTGCCTGGATGCTCCCATGATTCCTGCCATGATGATAATGGACTGAACCTCTGAAACTGTAAGCCAGCTGCAGTGGAATCTTGTCCTGTATAAGAGTTACCTTGGCTGCTGCGTCTGCAGCCATGAGCATGCTCAGGCTACAGAAGAGTCTTGCCTCTAGTGTCCTCCACTGTGCTAAAAAGAAGGTCCAGTTGGACCCCAATGATGGGGTCCCCAATGCCAACTCCCTTCAGCTGATCAGGAAGCTGATTGAAGATGGCCTGATCATCTGGAAGCCTGTAACTGTCCATTCTAAGACTCGCTGACAGAAACACACCTTGAAGGGCAGGCATATGGTCATAGGGAAGAGAAAGGGCACTGCCAACACTTGGGTGCCTGAGAGGGTGACCTGGATGAGAAGGATGAGCATCCTGCACCGGCTTCTCAGGAGATACTGCGAATCTAAGAAGATTGACTGCCATATGTGTCATAGCCTGTACCTGAAGGTCAAAAGGAATGTATCCAAAAACCAATGGATTCTTATGGAGCAGATCCACAAACCAAAGGCAGACGAGGCCCGCAAGAAACTACTGGCTGACCAGGGTGATGTTCGAAGTTCTAAGTCCAAGGACGCACAAAAACTTGTGAGAGGAGCACCTCTAGGTCAAGAAGGGGAAGATAATCAAGACTCTGTCCAAGGCGGAAGAGACCAAGAAATAAATTTTCCTTCTTGTCTGTGCATAGTGACCTCACTGTGGCCTCACATGATCAGTCATTAAAATAAAACAAGCCTTAAAATAAAAAAAGAGATACCTTGGCTATGGTGTCTGTACACAGCAATGGAAATCTAACTAAGAAAATGTGGATTCATTCTGCCATTTCTGTTTCTCTGGAAACCCTAATACAATAGCGCTCTAGAGAGAGGAACAAGTACCCACAGGACAACATACATTCCAGTTTACTTTTCTGGTGAATATGAAGTTGTTGTGGTTTTAAAAAATAAATACAAACTTGTTAGTTTTTTGTTTGTTTGTTTTGGGGTGTTGTTGTTGCTTCTGCTGTTGTCGTCGTTGTTGTTTTTGTTGTTGTTTTTAAAGAAGAAACATATTAAGACTCTTCATCCCTGACTGGCTGGCAAACCCCCGAGCCCACTTCAGCTAACGTGATTATGGCATTAGGAATGTGTGTACAGAAAAAAACATAAAGTTATCCCTGTCAAGTTCAGATGAGAGACAACATCGGCCATGTGGGCAAGCCTAGAGCCTCAACCATTTAATGCAGACAAATCAGGACACACAGTCAGCAGCCTGAGGAGCCAAAAGAGACCAGTGCCTGCGTGTTGTGTTGTTATTTTCTTTTATGAATTTTTGCAACCACCCTGCTCATTAATCGTGTTCATAATGTTAACTTTCACACTTTTTTGTTGGCTCATCAAATATTTCCTTACTGAACTGTCAGCTCACCCCCCCCATCTCCATTGTAATGACTTTCAAATTAAGTTCTTCTGGACCACAGGGGTTTTTAGAACTCTATGATGACAGAAAACATGGGGAAAAGAACCTCTTTCATTTTATTTGAAGAAAGACGTAGTCATTCACCTGCCGCCTTCCCCCAGTGCTGACTATTCCCAAGCTCAGTGCTGAGACCTCTGCCTCATGGGCACCATCATATCCATGAGATGAACACTTCCAAACCGGGAGGCATTATACTGACATGACCATACGGTCCTCCCTCACCTACAGCCACCGGGTTCCAAACTCCTGGTGTCCCTCCTCCCCTTAAAAGAGAGCTGTTGGGATACATGCTCAGCATCACACATATTGCAAAGCTCATTCCTTTTAAAAATCAGATGTGTTTATATTATCAAATGTGTGAATGTTCTGGCTACACGGAACTGTGTGCACCACGTGCCTGCCTGATGTCTGAAGAGGCCAAGAGAGGGCATTAGATCTCCTGAAACTGGGTAAAAGTTCAACTGTGAGCCATCATATGGATGCTGGGAATAGAACCTGGGTCCTCTGCAAGAGTAACACGTGTTCTTCATGGCTGAGCGGTCTCTCTAAGCCCCAGAATCTGTGCCCTGTCCCTGGAGATGCTTTGCTACTCTACAAAATCACATGGGAGACTTGGTGCCCATCCTCGAGAATAGACTTCACCCTATCAATGAAGAGGATGCCATGGCTGGTGGTATTGTAGACACTAGGAGACTCTGAGGGAAAGTGCCTTGTATAGGGGAGTCCTGTGAGAACCAAGAAAGGAGGAACACCCTGGACTGGATAGAGATTGGGTTGGTCCACTGCAGAAGATAAAAGAGTGATGTTGCCAAGGACATTTGAGCAATCCCATGAACTATCCAGTCTGGGGTCTTAGTTAGGTTTCCATTGTTGAGAAGAGACACCATGACCAAGGACAACATGTAATCAGGGCTGGCTTACAGGTTTAGAGGGTCAGTCTATGATCATCAAGGCAGAGGGCTTGGCAGTGTGCAGACAGACATGGTGCTGGAGAAGGAGCTGAGAGATCTACATCTTCATCTAAAAGAAGCCAGGAGCAGAGTGTCTCCCACGTGGCTGGGCGAAGGATTTCAAGAACTCACCCCCACAGAGAGACCCCTCCTCCAAGAAGGCCAACCTCCTAATAGTGCCATTTCCTGGGCAGTGCACATTCAAACCACCACAGGGTCTCTTCACATATATGATAACTGCACCTTTGTTTTAAAGTCTTGCTTAAAGACTCATGATGTTTGCGTGAAGAACATTCGTTGGGTCTGGGTGGCTCCAAAACCCCAAGAACATGAAGTCCTGTATCACCCTGAAGTATGGAATTGGAATGTGTGCACAACCCCTCCCATCCTCTGCAATATCATAATGTTAAGTGTGTGCAGCTCCAGTGTGCAGCCTGTCAGTGCCCACATGTGTGAATTCTTGAGCCGCACACTCAACAGAATCAGGCTTGTGCCTTATGTACTTTTGTTTATGGCTCTGACCTCTGGCCTAGACTGATGGGAAAGTAGTTGCGGGAAGGAAGATAGCTGGGTGCAGCCAAAGGCATGAAGGTATGCGATTTAATTACAGAGCAGAAGGAATCTGGCTGGTTTCTTCCTGTACCACATGAGAGAAGAAGTCACTCTGCACAGCCAATTGAAAAAAAAAAAGCACAGAGAAAAGGCACATAGGATGCTTGTTTTACCTATACTAGATCATGAGCCCCGAGAAGGTTTAAATATCCATATGTACAGAGGAATCATTGCTTTTTGGTGCAGAGATGCCGTCCTTTTTAAGCACCCAGGTCAAAATCAGGCAGATCTGGATGTTTGGTGTGAGAACACCTCTCTTCCTGTGGAGTTCCCCTCATGACCACTAAGGTGGCCACATGATCCCAAGTTCACCAACATTCTGCTCAGCCCCATAACAGCTGAAGAAGAGCACATGGTTTGGGGAGATGTGATGGGCAGATACTAGACCATCTCCTATGCACGGCAGAGAGCAGCGTGGAAAGGGCTGGAGAAGACGTTCGCTGCCCCAGGCCTTTTCTCACAGAAACAGCTGACAAACCGCCCCACAATGTTCCAGTTATGGATGTTTCCTTCAATAACAGAGAGTTTAAAATAGCACCCCTGCCTCCCCTTCCCTCCCCCAAGTGATGGGCGGTGGGCCCACGGGCCACCAGGCTTCCTACAGGAGAAGCCTCTCTGCTTCCCTCAGAGCAGTTCTACAATAAAATAAATAGCATGTGCTCATTATTCAAATGAGGCTTAATTAATGCAGAACTCGCCCCCAAACTTTCCAAGAGACCCATGATAATGAGCTCCACGGGGACTGAGCCTGAAACAGCTTTGCAACTGTCAAGATGAAAGGACCCTGCCTGCTCCCTCTCCCACCACCCCAGAGCTGGTGGGAGGGACTGGAGGAAGGTTTTCCTTGTGCACCCCAGAAGAGAACTCAACTTGTACAGAAGTTTTTCTCCGTGCACAGTGGAAGTCAAGTCTTAGATATCTTGATGGTCACTCTTGTTTTGGGATGAATGGTTGGGGGTGGAGATTTGCAGCAGTGTCTCTGAGGATGTCTTAAAGCGTCAGACATACCGAGAGTGAATCTCTCTCTGCCCTGCCCTTTGCTGTGTGGACCTGAACAAAGACATCTCTGAACTTCAGTTCCTTCTTGCCCGGAGACTGGATGAGGACCTCTTAACTGTAGGCTTGGGACAAAGACTGTATAGTATCCTATACCTGCAGGTGACTCAGAGAGCACCTGTAGAGACACGAGCCTGCAGCCACCCACGCTCAGCTCCAGTGTGGATTGTTCTTCTCAGGAAAAGAAATGCTTATTTTCCTTGATCCACCTAATGCCTTTGTGTGGCTAATCAGCCTGAACTGCATCCTATTGTGTGTCTGCAGTTAGATCTAACTGTTGATCTAATTACCCAGGTCTAGAATTAGACTCTCACCCGGAGCTGGGAGAACTGCTGCCACCATCTCCTCCTTCTAATGGAAACCCTTCTGAGACTGAGAGCGTCCTCTCTGAAGCCTCAAAGTTGCCTTGAGCTAAAATGGCAGGTAGCAAAGAAAATCTTATTCCCCCCCAAGCCGTAACTAATTACGGGATGTCATCACAGCCCAGTTAGTATTTACCCAACAATGTGCTGATTCCTGATCCAGTCAAAGGCTTAACTGCCATTTAAATGGAGCACGTTACTTAAATCTTAATTTCATTACATGCTGGTAAATCTTACAATTATAAATCCAAAGTATCACTCGGAATACATTTGCATACGTAAAGGAATCTGTCCTCGTTTCTGTTCCACGGCACACATGGCTGTTGGTTTGATTTTCAAACCAGAGCTGAATATCCTTTTATGGAGAGAGAGATGACGGGGTTTTTCCCTGCACCGAAGACTGCTTGGAGAGGGAGAGAAACACATCCACACCATAAAAGGGCATCTGGGCAAGCACAAGTGCCCCGCCTGTCACCTGTGAGATGTGAGCCACCTACGTGTGGGTTACTGATGCTCTCACATTTCTGCTAACAAGTCAGTCGATACAACAAAAGCCACTTCAGAATTCCCAGACATTCAACACTGATTGTCACAGAAGGGGCAGTGGAGACTGTCAGCCTCTGCAGGACTCTCAGGCTGCCAGGGCCTCGATGCCTATATTCTGGCTGTTATATCTCTAGGGCAACGTTCTCCCAGAGGAATAGAGGGTTTGCGGGCTCATCAGCACATGTGTGTGCACATGCGCAGAAAAGAACCTTCTCGGCAGCTGGGAGTCCTGCACCAGTGGAAGGGGAAGTCTCTGGTCCTGCCAAGACTGAACTCCCCAGTGAATGGGATTGTTGGGAAAGGGCAGAATGTGGGGGTGCATCAGGAGACTAACACCCCTACAGAAGGGGAGTGGGAGGTGCTAGGGAGATATTAGCCTGGAAACCAGGAAAGGGAATAACATTTGAAATGTAAATAAGAAATACCCAATTTAATAAAGATGAAAAAAAAAACACTCCTTCTGGAAGAGGAAAATGTATGATTTCTTTTCAGGATCTGTGGGAAGACTTTGGACACCTGGGCAAATGTGGAATGACCTATAGATCTTTGGAAACATTTGGATAGTTCCAGAAACTCCTGGAAAAGTGGAAGATCCAAGATCTCTATGGCAAGAGAGGAAGGTTTATGTGAACCTGGAATGTGTGGGGAAATTACCTGTCCAAGTTTGTCAGTAGAAGAGTCAGCAGAAGGAGGCCCAGGCACAGTGTGATCTTCTTTGAATCTTTCACTGTTCTCTCCAGTACTGTGTTTTGTGGATGATGCAGGCTCTCTGGCTACCAACTCATCACAGTCCACATGTTCTTCAAACCCAGTAGACATAACTAGCCCTTTTTTTTTCACCTTCCCAAAAATGGGGAATAAAGATGAGGCCACTCTTTTTCTAGTAGCAGGATGTAAGCAGATGTGCTGGTATCCCTGGTCCTCAGCATCGAGATGTATTAAAAAATTAAAACACTTGTTTTATGTGTTCCCACAACACCTGGTATTTACAATAGGTGTCAAAGAATACAGACTCACCCCTACTTAAATCTTCTTTAGTTGTATTAATATGCAGTCCGGGGAATCTTATATTTCCAATTACTCATTCCCATCTGCTCTAGCTTGCTGTCTCTCATATATTTACTTCAGATATGAAAATATATTGCTATTATTTCATGTTACAGAGCAATCATGACTGAAAATGTTAATTTTAGTCCTGTTTTAATTACCCTGTCCCTCATGCACTGAGTTCTGTGTATGGATATGAATTTCTGACTCATTATTTCGTCTCCTTAAATGATTCTTCTGTAACATTCTCTTTCAAAGTCTACTTTTTAACTTTTAATTATCTCTGTGTGTGTCCGTGTATGTGTGTGTGTGTCTGTGTACACATATGAGCACGATGTCCAAGAAAGCCAGTACGGGGCGGTAGATCCCTTGGAGCTGAAATAACAAGTGGTTGTGTGTCACAGGACACGGGAGCCTGAATCCAAACACAGATCTTCTGTAAAAGCAGTTTGCATTCTTAATTACTATGTCGTCTCTGTGGCACCCTTTTAACATTTCTTCAATTATTCCAGTTGTTTAGCAATTCCACTAGATGTTGTCTGGGAAAAAACAAAACTTTTTAAAAGTTTTATCTGTAATAGGCACTTGTTTTCTTCTGAGCACAGAACTGGAACGTTAGAGTTATTTATTTCGGAAGTGACCTTGTGCCGTCCTGCCTGTTTTGCAGTGGACGTGATTTCCAGTCTAACCACACCTGTACCTTCTATTTTTATTCTCTGTTATTTACTTGTTTTATTTTTTATTCTTTCAAGCTTTTCCACTACCAAGTTCTTCATTATATTAATATATGATCATATTAATTATGTATCTCTCACAGCTCAGCTTTTAACTCTCATGAGCACTGAACCTGTGTCTGGCTGTTCTCTGTGTTCAGCACCTGGGACAGCTCCCGGGTCTCAGCCACAGTAAGTGTTTGTTAAACAAAGAGGCTTTTTATTCTTATTTTACAGATGAGATGCCTCAGTCAGGGAAAGGTTATGGTAACGGAACACACTGGGATTCCTATCGTGGTTTCTGAGAGACTTAATGAGTTGAAGACAGAACAGGAGAGTCTATGTTTCTTAGCGTTGTTCATACAAGGTCTTAGCCACAGAGGATGAAAGGTAACACGTTCAGTATGGCGAGAACAGCTCAGATTTAGGTCACTGCAACTCAGTGTGGATCCGCTCACATCAGCCCCTCCCTGGATGTGTGGCTTGCCTGGAAGAGTGTTAAGACAATTGTACATTGAATCCTGTTCTGACATGCAAGCATAAATGTTGAGGACAAATAATCTTTCTATGATTATGGCTATAAAATTTTATTTTTCTTGTGTTTATTATATTATATATGCTTTCTGAACTCTGCTGCATACTATAGAGTAAATATATTTAGTGTGCATGAGAACTCCACATAAGAGGCTACAAAAATACCTCAGCTGTTAAAGGCTTGTGACCCAACCAAAATGTCAATGAAACTGAAATTAGTCACTGTATATTAGGTGTTTGTATTGAAATAGTCACATATTAGCACTTTGTAATTCTCTACATCATATCAGGTCTAATTATAATGATAGTGAATCCATCCAATTACAAAATTCACCATTATAGCTAATACCTTATTTGAATTATTTAACTTGTGTTTTGGTTTAATCTTCATATTCTATACCAAAGGGAGCATAGTTAGTGCTCTCCTATAATCAAATAGCCACGTCGTCTGCGGTAATCTGGTATGTTAGTAAAATATCAAAATTGGTTTCTTTAGTTCATTTACTTTGGAGAGATCTAATCTCAGCAGAAATGCTGAAATGAAATATAAATAAAATAAACAAACTGAATAAAATATAAATCTTTATGAAAGATAAATGATACAGTAAAATAAGTTAAAATACACAGAAATAAATTACAAAATTTAAACTCAGATTACCCCCACCAAAACCAAGGTCACTGAAAATAAAGACCATGGACCCATTATATAAGTAAGTACCTGTGAGCACATGCTTGACAGCACTCTTAATTCTTTCTCTCCCTTTACATTAAGGGAGCAGAGGTAATGGTTTCTACTATGTTCTCAGAATTATCCATGGTTCTGCTTAAGATGCAACAAAAAATCTAAAATGCCTGTTTATGGAATATTCGTTTTTTTTCTTATTTGCATTCTTAATGTATCATAATCGATGAAATTCTACATGCCTAGTGAAGATGTGTTATATAAATAAATGATGAAGAAGATTCAATTTAAATTTATATTATGTTTATTAGAAGAATTTTTCCACTCAATTTCATAATCCATTTTATATAATACAGACTCTGTAATTCTTCTCCACAGATTCCAGTCAGGATGTATCTTAGTACACCACGCTTATTCAAGTGTATTTTGTATCTATTTGTATCCACCTACCCATGACAACACCCTCAATATATATTTCATATACTGGAAATGCCTATCCTGATAATTCCATTTATTTTCATGATACTATCAAGAAGATACAAGCTTCCTGTTTCTGGCTGCGCCCAGAGATGACATAGTACAATAGAACATTATACCCAAATTCGGTGGGGGAGAAAGCAGGACTCCCAGAATCATGGACAATTCTGAGAACTTAGGGGAAACCATGACCTCTGCTCACATTCCTGTGCTGAGGGGGAGCTGCTTAGAGCCCTATGGATACAGGAACATAGGAAGAGTAAGGGAGGGGATCCTTCCAGTATCTACCTGTGTCCAGAGATGAAAGCCTGTGGCCAGGATAGGTAACCCAACTGAGAACACTGGCGTGACTAACATTTTGGCTCCAAGCAATCAGGCTGGAGGTCTCAGGATACAGGATACAAGAGCAGTCTGGAACAGGATACTTCCTGTTTCTGTCTACACCCATTGCTGATCTGGGCCTTCATATCTCTCTACCCACATATTGGTGGGAGAAAAGAATTCTATAGGAACAGTGACAAAGAGTTTTACAAGATGGTCATGCCACTGTCACAGACAGCAAGACCATGAAACACCAGAGAAAACCTGATGACAAGAGTCAAGCACAGAAACATAAGCAACAGAAACCAAACCGACTTGGCATCATCAGAGCTCCCTTATCCCAAGAAAGCAAATATTAGGTATCCCAACAACCTGAAAAAGTAAGATATGGATTCAAAATCATTTTTCATGATGATGATAGAGGACATTGAGTAGGGAACAAATAAAACTCTTCAAGAAATACAGGACAACACAGGTAAAAACGTAGAAGCCCTTAAATGGGAAACACAAAATTCCTTCAAAAATTACAGGAAAACACAGTCAAACAGATGAAGGAATTTAAAAAATCTAGGATCAATAAGTGGAAATAGAAGAAATAAAGAAAGCACAAAGAGAGACAACCCTGGAGGTGGAAAACCTAGGGAAGAAATCAGAAGTCATAGACAGAAGCATCAGAAAGAGAATACAAGAGATAAAGAAAAAACTCAGGGGCAGAAGATACTGTAGAAAACATTTACTCAACCATCAAAGAAAATGTAAAGCTCAAAAACCTCCTAATGGAAAATAACCAGGTAATCCAGGACACAAGGAGAAGATCAAACCAAAGGATAATGTGTATAAAAGAGAGTGAAGATTCCCATAAAGAAGGGCCAGTAAATGTCATCAAAAATTATAGGAGAAAACTTCCCTAACCTAAAGGGAGAAATGCCTATAATAATAAAAGAACCATACATTTCTCCAAATAGATTGGACCAAAAAGAAACTTCTCCCTTCACATAATAGTCTAAACACCAAATGCACAAAACAAAGAAAGAATACTAAAGGCAGTAAGCGAAAAAGTCAGGTAACATATATAGGCATACCTATAAGTATTACAGCAGAATCCTCACCAGAGACCATGGAAATCAGATCCAGAGTGGATTTTATAAAACACTAAGAGAAAATAAATGCCAGCCCAGGCTACTATCCCTGCAAAACTTTCAATCAGCGCAACTGGAGAAACCAAGATATTTTATGATAAACTAAATTTACGCAGTATATTTGCACAAATCCTGCCCTATTAAAGATAATAGATGAGAAACCCCAACAAAGGAGGGAAATTACACCCTATAAAAAGCAAGAAAGTAATCCTCTTGCAACAAACCCAAAAGAAGAGAGTCACACAAACATACTTCCACCTCTACCAAAAAATAATAACAGAAAACCACAATAACTATTCCTTAATATCTCTTAGCATCAAAGCAAAATTCTCCAATAAAAAAGACATAGACTAACAGACCGCATACATAAATAAGAACTAGAATTTTGTTGCATTAAGGAAACACAGCTCAGTGACAAAGACAGATAGTATCTCAGAATAAAAGGCTGGAAAACAATTTTCCAAGAATATGGTCTGTAGAAACATCCTGGAGATTCCAGTATCTAATTCAACCAAAATTTATCAAAAAAAAAAAAAAAGATAAGGACGGACACTTCATTTTCATCAGGGAAAAAAATCCACCAAGATCAACTCTCTATCCTGAATATCTGTACGCTACATCCAACGGCACCTAATTTTATAAAGTAAACCGTACTAAAGCTCAGGCTAACGAAATAGTCATGGGAGACTTCAACAACCCACACTCAGCAATGGCCAGATCATGGAATGGGAAACTGGAGACACAGAGAAATTAACAGATTTTGAACCAAATGGATTTAAGAAATATCTATAGAATATTTCATCCTTGAACAAAAGAATACACCTTATTCTCAGGAACTCATGGCACATTCTCCAAAACTGATCATACAGTTGGTCATAAAAGAGGCATCAACAGATACAAAAGAGTGAAATAATCCCATGCATTTTCTCACACTACCATGACCTAAGGCTGGACTTCAATAACAAAAAAATGACAGGAAGCCCAAATACACATGGACGTTGAACAATATTTTACTCAGTGATAACTTGGTAGAGGAAGAACTAAAGAAAAAAATTAAAAAATGTTTTAGAGTTTAAGGAAAAGTAAGGCACATAAACTCAAATTTATGGGACACAATGATAGTATAGCTAAGAGGAAAACTCATAGCTCTGAGAGTATCCAAAGTGAAACTGGAGAGAGCATACATTAGCAGCTTGACAACAAATATAAAAGCTCAAAAACAAAAAGAAGCAGATACACCAAAGAGGAGCAGAGGGCAGGAAATAATCAAACTTAGGTCTGAAATCAACTAAGGAGAAACACAAAGAACTCGACAAAGAATCAATAAAACCAGGAGCTGGATCCAAGGGTAAATCAACACGGTACATAAACCTGAGCTAGAATAAGAAAAGGGCACAGAGAAAGTATCCAAATAACAAAATAAGAAATGAGATGGAAACAAAACAACACAATCTGCAGATATTCAAAACATCATCATACCATATTACTGAAATTTATATTCAAGAAAAGTAGAAATTCTGGATCAAATGATCAATTTTCTATACAGGGAGCAGTTATGAAAGTTAAGTCAGGGCCAGCAAAAAGATCTAAACTGTACCATGAATCCTAAAAATTTAGAAACAATTATTAAAAGGCTCCCAATTGGGAAAAGATAACAGGACCAGATGATTTTAGTGGAAAATTCTATCCGCACTTTTTAGAACCAAATACCTCTATTGTCCAAAATATTCCACAAAATACAAACAGAGGAAACTACCCAATTCCATCGATGAAGCCACAGTTATGCTTATACCTAAAGCACACAAAGACCCAATAAAGAAATTGATCTTCAGACCAATTACCCTTATAAATATTGACAAAATTAGTCAATCAAATCATTGGAAACCAAATCCATGAACACATCAAAATTGTCATCCATCACGATCAAGGAGACTTCATAACAGGAATGCAAGGATAGTTCAATATGGAATTCCATCAACATATTCGACGAGATAATCAAATGAAAGAAAAAAATTACATTTTCATCTCACTAGATGCTGCGAAAGCATTTTACAAAATGAAACACCCCTTCATAGCCAAAGCCTTGCAATGATAGGAATTCAAGGCCCATACTCAACCATAGTAAAGTCATGGACAGCAAACCAGTAGCCAAAAATCAAACTAAATGAAGAGAATCTAGAAGCACTCCCTCTAAAATCAGGGCCTAGACAAGGCTATTCATTCTCTCCCTACTTATTCAATATAGTACTCAATGTGCTAGCCTGACCAATCAGACAACAAAAGGAGGACAAAGGGATACAAATATGAAAGGAAGAGGTCAATATATAACTATTGGCCGGTGATATGATAGTATACTTAAGAGACTCAATAATTTCCACCAGAGAACTACTGCAGTGATAAACAGCTTCAGCAAAGTCCTGGATATAGAATTAACTCAAACAGATCAGTAACCTTCCATGAATAAACAGACCGAGAAAGAAATTCGGGAAATGACACACTTCACAATAATCACAAATAACAAAAAATACCTCCGTGCAACTCAAACCAGGCAAGTGAAAGCACCTTATGACGAGAACTTAATGTCTCTAAAAGAAGAAAATTTGAGAAGATGGAAAGACCTTTCATGGTCATGGATTGGCAGTATTGATATAGTAAAAATGGCTCTTTGCCAAAATCAATCTACAGATTCAATGCAATCCCCAAGAAAATCTCAACAAAATTATTCATACAGTTAGAAGGAGAAATATGCAAGTTCATTTAGAATAAGGAAAAAACTAGGAAGTGAAAACTACTCTCAAAATAAAAGAAATTCTGGGGAAATCAACATCCCTAAGCTCAAGCTGAATACCCAGCAATAGTGATAAAAATTATATGGTATTGGTACAGAGATAGGCAAGTAAACACCTGTGTTGGTTCACGTAGATGGCAGCATGTAAATTAATATAAATCCATCCATTCTTATCATGCTGTACGAAGCTGAAGTCCAAGCATATTCAGGGCATCGAGAAAAAAGAGATAAACACAAATCAATAGAAGAAAAAGTGGGGAAAAGCTTGAACACATCATAACAATGTAAAATTTCTTAAACAGAAGACCAAACCACTGGCTTATGCTTTACAATGAAGAGTTGATAGATTGGACCTTGTCAAAATGCAAAGTGTCTGTAAGGCAAGGAACACTGTCATTATGACAAAATGGCAACTAATATCTTGAAAAAAGATCTTTGCCCTCCTATATCTGAAAGAGAACTAATATTCAATATGTACAAAGAACTCAAGAAGTTATACTCCAGAAAGTCAAATAACCCCGTTATAAATGAGGTACAGATCTAAACAAATAATTTTCAGCAGTAGAATTTTAAATGGATGAGAAATACATAAATGATCAACGTCATGATTCATCAGGGTAATACAAATCAAAGGATACACCAGGCAGAACGGCTAAGATCAAACATTCAGTTAACAGCAGATAGTGGTCACCATGTGGAGAAAGGGTAAGACTCCTCCATTTTTGGTGGGATTGAAATGAGGTACAATATTCCGGAAATTACTCTGGGCTTTCCTCAGAACACTGGACATAGTATATGCTGAGAACTTAGCTACCCCACTCCTGGGCATATTCCCAAATGATGCCCCAACATAGAACCAGGACACACGTTGTACTCTGTTTACAGCAGGTGTATTCATGATAGTCAGAAGCTAGGAAGAACCCAGATGATTTGACCACAGGAATGGGTACAGAAAATGTTGTTCATCTACGTAATGGGAGACCCTCAGTAATCAAATACCATGACATCGTGAAATTATAAGCAAATGAATGAAACTATAAAATACCATCCTGAATGAGGTGACCAAATCACACACACACTCACAAAAAAAACAGAAATAAAAAACACAAACACACACACACACACACACACACACATACACACCCACTCACATACACACACACATACACAAACAATCACACACAAACACACACACACACACACACACACACATACACACACTACCCCAAAGGCTTGAATTACCCAACATACAATTCACATACCGCAACCAAATCACACACACACACAAAATACAAAAATAAAACACACAAACACACACACACACACACACACACACTAAATACCCCAAAAACCTGAATTACCCATCATACAATTCACACACCACAACAAAATAACACACACACAAAAAAACAAAAATAAAACACACAAACACACACACAAAATACAAAAATAAAACACACAAACACACACACACATACACACACACACACACACACACACACACACACACACACACACACACACACTACCCCAACCTTGAATTACCCAACTTACAATTCACATACCGCTTTCAGTTCAAGAAGAAAGATGAACCAAGTGAGGATGGTCTGTCTTAAGGGGAAAAAATATTCATAGGACATGATACGGAGATTAAGTTTAGAGCAGAGACTGAAGGAATAGCCATTCTGAGCCGGCACCACCTGGGGATGCAGCCCACATGCATGCAGCCCCCAAACCTAAACAACATTGCTGAGGCCAACAAGTGCATGCTCACAGGAGCCTGATAGAGCTGTTCCCTGAGAGGCTCTCCCAGATCATGACAAACACCGAAGCTGATGCTTGCAGCCAACCATTGCACTGAGAAAAGGGTCCCCTTTGGAGAAGAGAGAGAAAGTATTAAAGGAGCAGAAGTGCCTTGTAACCCAGGAAGGACAACAGGGGTCACAAACCAGATCTCCGCGGGACTAAAGCACTTCCTGAAGACTGCACATGGACAGACTGGCGTTTCCAGCTGCATATGTAGCAAAGCATGACCATGCTCTGCACCAATGGGAGGAGCCCTTGGTCGTGCCAAGGCTGGGCCTTCCGGAAATAGAATGTCATTCTGGGACGGCAGCAAGGGGATGTTTTTGCAGAGGGGGAAACACATTTGAACAAAACAGGGCAGAGGAAGTGGATAGGGAGAGGGGGCTTATGGATGGAGGCCACACACATACAGCTTTTATATTTTTCTATGCCTTTAACAGCTCAATGGAAAGGCCACTTCCTAAACTCCGAGTGGCTAAACTATCCCCCACTTATATTCCCACGTTATTATTTGCTAAAATCTATATCCCATCTTTCTTGCCCTGGACTCCATTGGGCAGCTCTCCTGGGTCTGCTT
The DNA here is from genome assembly GCF_021556685.1 of Rattus norvegicus. Lineage (NCBI taxonomy): Eukaryota > Metazoa > Chordata > Mammalia > Rodentia > Muridae > Rattus > Rattus norvegicus. Next base: position 3,271,595 of record NC_141544.1, read on the forward strand.
ATTCTCATGCTCTTCTATGTCAGCTGCTTCTCTGTCCTGAAAGTCTGTCCTGGAGAATCTCCATGTCTTCTTACTCTCTGGACCTTTGTCCAAGCGTCCTGAAACTCCTGCTCTGTCTGCCCTGCCTAGACACTGGCTATCAGTATCTCTATTTTCCAATCAGAACCAACTGAGGCAGGGTCCATGATTCATAAGTTCAGGACACTATGAGAAGCACGAGAATAAAATCAGCTGCAATAACTATTTGTATGTGATTTTCTGGGAACAGTATTCCTCAAACCAGAAAGAGATACCTGTTAAAGTACTAGAATCATAGAAAATATCAAGTAGACACATAATAATTATAATAAAATAATAATAAATATTAACAATAATATAATATAATAATAAAAGTGATAATAAAAATAATAATTATTATAATAATTATAATAATAAATAATAAAAAAATAAATCATCATCGTCATAATCATCATAATCATCATCATCATCAAAGCCTAACTGAACAGAGAAATAAAAATACAAAATCTGTGAAGGAAAAAGACTAAGACACATGTAAAGCTGATCACATGAGACTAACACCTGAATCTTCAATGGATATTCTAAAATATAAATGGGCTTGGATCACCTTTCAAAACATTTTCAAAGAATGCAGATACTAGCCTAGAATTGATTACAGAGCAAATGTATCATTCACATCAACACAAGAGGGGAAACTTTACACAGCATAATCACCAGTAAGCCATTTCTCTTCAGCAATCTTAGTCTAAAAATGGGAAACCGCAATCTGAAAATAAGGGATATTCTCAAGAGGACAGAAATGATAAATAACCCTGTAGTAATTCATCGGAAGAGGGAAAAAGTATGTGGCAATAACAAAATAAAAAGGACCAATAAATACTCCTCATTAATAACGCTAAGCATAGGGGTGGGGGATTTAGCTCAGTGGTAGAGCGCTTGTCTAGCAAGTGCAAGTCCCTGGGTTCGGTCCATAGCTCCAAAAAAAAAAAAAAAAAAAAAGAAATAATGCTAAGCTTTAACTGTCCCACACCTATAATATACAAGCTATCAGTTTGTATAAGAAACCGGTTTATTTCTCCTGCATCCAAAAAGTACATTTGTTTTAGGTACAATTGCATACTCGTGTTTAGAATGCAATTGCCCATATTTCTTTTTTTTTTTTTTTTGGTAAGTATATTTACTGTTCATTAGTTTTTTATAAAAATCTAGAAGATTTTCTGTTTAATTGTAATTATAGAATTTTCATTTAAATGTATTTCTTTTTTTCTTTTTTTTTGGGGGGTGTTCCCCTCCCTTATCCTCCCACTACTAATGCCCTCCCCCCAACAATCACGTTCACTGAGGGTTCAGTCTTAGCAGGACCCAGGGCTTCCCCTTCCACTGGTGCTCTTACTAGGATATTCATTGCTAACTATGAGGTCAGAGTCCAGGGTCAGTCCATGTATAGTCTTTAGGTAGTGGCTTAGTTCCTGGAAGCTCTGGTTGGTTGGCATTGTTGTTCATATGGGGTCTCGAGCCCCTTCAAGCTCTTCCAGTTCTTTATCTGATTCCTTCAACGGGGGTCCCGTTCTCAGTTCAATGGTTTGCTGCTGGCATTCGCCTCTGTATTTGCTGTATTCTGGCTGTGTCTCTCAGGAGCGATCTACATCCGGCTCCTGTCGGTCTGCACTTCTTTGCTTCATCCATCTTGTCTAATTGGGTGGCTGTATATGTATGGGCCACATGTGGGGCAGGCTCTGAATGGGTGTTCCTTCATTCTCTGTTTTAATCTTTGCCTCTCCCTTCCCTGCCAAGGGTATTCTTGTTCCCCTTTTAGAGAAGGAGTGAAGCATTCACATTTTGATCATCCGTCTTGAGTTTCATTTGTTCTAGGCATCTAGGGTAATTCAATCATTTGGTCTAATAGCCACTTATCAATGAGTGCATACCATGTGTGTTTTTCTGTGGTTGTGTTACCTCACTCAGGATGATATTTTCCAGTTCCCTCCATTTGCCTATGAATTACATAAAGTCATTGTTTTTGATAGCTGAGTAGTATTCCTTTGTGTAGATTTACCACATATCATAAGGCAATATTTTTTATGCTAGAAAGTATAATTTTAGGAGAACATTATTTTGTAAATTTAATTCATCCGTTGTCATTAGTTTTATCTGAATGAATATTATTTGCTAATATGTTTAAATTTTTAGGTAACTGTGTGTGTGTGTTTGATAATTCAACTCTAATATGACTAGGAAATTGCTTGAGTGATAATGATAATTTATGGACAATGACAATTTTTGTATATACTATATATATATGTATGTATATATATATTTATAAATGTATGTGTATATAGTTTATATGTATGAAAATATGTTCTGTATATTTTTCAAAGCATTGTTTAGATATGTATACTAGATTAAGCCTTCTAATTGCATTTTTAGCTTTTTCCAACACTAATTTTGGTGTCTAGAAAGAAATAAATGTAAGCATAAATCATCTCAACTTCAAATTTCGGTACACTCAATGTTATATCTTCCTTTCAAACATGATTGTTCATTTTTGGTCATATATATATATATATATATATATATATATATATATATATATGTAATTTGCTCTATTTATATTAGAAATGTGTGCTACATTGTATTTATGTATTTGATGATAACTTCCTTCTGTGAACAAATTTTAAGAATAAATGACTTATGTACTTTATTCTAAAGTCTAAAATCATCGAGTTTTTTCCTGAAATCAAATACAATAATGCCTAACTATAAATAGCATTTCTTGAGTGTGTCTATTAACAAAAAATATTTGATGTACAAATCCTATAAACTTATTTTGATATTAACCAATAAAGTTTCTTCAAGGAATTGTCCAACTTTTAATAAAGGGAAGTCACCAATTATGTCAATAATTTTTTCATTCTATATTTCTTTAAATTGAAAAATAAAGTTCTATTAAATAAGTCATAACATAAAGGGAAATATTAAATAGACAACAAAAGAGACCAACGAAAATTAGTAAAAAACTCTAATATTTGTTTCAAATTCAGAAATGGGAAATGATAATTACTGTATTATTAATGTAATGAGACAAGATATCATTTTTATTTAATAATTTTACCTGAATATTGTATGTATTTATATTTCAAATGTTATTTCCTTTCCTTTTTCTCCCATAACATCCCTGCCTGTCTTCTGTGAGGATGTTAAAATTCCACCAATCAACTTCATCCTCAATGCTCTGTCATTACCCTACATTGGGTATACAAGCCTTCACAGGATTAAGGGTTTTCCTTCCAATGATGTTAGACAGAGCAATCCTCTGCCACATATGTGGCTCGAGTCATGGGTCCCTCAATGTGTACTCACTAGAGCGTGGTTTAATCCCTCGAATATCTGGTGGGTCTGGTTGGTTGATATTGTTGTTCTTCCTGGGGTTTTGCAAACCCCTTAAGCTCATTAAGTACACGCTCTCACAACTTCATTGAACCCCCCCTTGTTCAATCTAAGGTTTAGCTACATTCATCCTCACCAGTGTCAGTAGAATTCTGCAAGAGTCTCTCAGGAGACATCCATATCTGACTCCTGTCAACAAAGACTTGGTGGCATCAGCAATAGTGATTGGTTTGTGTGACTGCATATGGGACAGATCCACACATGGGGTAGTCTCTGGTTGACCCTTTCTTCAGTCCCTGCTTATCTCTTTATCCTTGAATTTCCTCCCATGAATATTTTTTATCCCTTCTAAGAAGGAATGCCACATCTGCATGTTGTTCTTCTTCCTGCGTGGGCTTCACATGACCTGTGAATTCTTTCTTATGTATTCGACACTTTTGGGCTGATACACACTTCCAATAAAGGTATACCATTTGTGTTCTTTTGTGACTGGGTTACCTCACACAGAATGATAATTTTTGGTCTATACTAAGAATTTTATGCAAACATTGTTTTTGATAGGCTAGAAGAACACACATGTGTAAGTATTTCATTTATCCATTACTATGTTGAGGGACATCTGGTTTCTTTTCAGCTTCTGGCTATTATAAAAAAGAAAGGTTGCTCTCAACCTGTAGCATCATGTGTCGATCTTATATGTTGGAGCATCTTTTTGGGTATATATCAAAGAAATGGGATTGTGGTATCCTCAGGAAGTACTATGTACAACTTTGTGAGAAAACTCCAGACTGTTCTCCAGAATGGTTAAACGAGCTTGCAACCTGACCAACAATGGAGGAGAGTTCCTCTTTCTCCACCTCCTTGCCAGAATCTGTTGTGAATTTCTTAACTTAGCCATTCTGAGTTGCGTGCTGTGTTACCTCAGTATTTGTTGATTTGCATTTACCTGATGGCTAAGGATGTTAATATTCCTCAGTAGAGAAATCTTTGTTTAGTGCTATTCACCATTTTTGAAAGGACTATTTATATTCTGGAGTCTAACTCCTTGAGTCTTTGTATAGATTGATTTTAGCCCTCTATCAGACAGAAGATTGGTAAAGATCTTTTCTTACCCTATTGATTTTACCTTTTTCCAAATTCCAGTGTCCTATGACTTACAAAAGTTTTATGAAGTCCCATTTGTCAATTCTCGATCTTGAAGCAAAGCCATTGGTGTTCTGTTCAGTAAATTTCCCCACTTTTTCTTCTATTAGTTTAAGATTATATGTTTCTTGTGGACATACTTGATCCACTTCGACTTGAGCTTTGTACAGGGCGATAAGAATTGATTGATTTCCATTCTTCTACATGCTAACCTTCAGTTTAATGAGAACCGTTTGTGGAAAATGTTCTTGTTCCATTGGATGGTTTCGGTTCATTGTCAAATAATCAAGTGGCCATAGGTGTGTGCCTTCATTTATGGTCTTTCAATTATATTCCATTGATCTTTCTGACTGTCTCTTTACCATTCCCATTCAATTTGTATTATTATTGTTCTGTGATACAGCTTGAAGTCATCGATAGTGATTGCCCCAGAAGTTCTTATATTGTTGATGAACGTTTTCTCTATCATGGGGTTCTTGTTATTCCAACTGAATTTTCAAATTGTTCTTTCTAACTCTGTGAAGAATTGAGTTGGAATTTTGATGGTGATTGCCTTGAATCTGTTGATTGCTTTTGGCAAGATGACAATTTTTACAATATTAACCCTGCACATGCATGAGCATGGGAAATTATTCTATCTTCGGAGATTTTCTACAATATTTTTCTTCAGAGACTTGAAGTTCCTGCATACAGAACTTTCACTTGCTTGTTTAGAGTCAACCTGAAATATTTTTTTATTAATTGTGACTATTTTGAAGGCTGTCATTTCCTTAATTTCTCCTCAAACTGTTTATCCTTGAATTAGAATGCTCTGATTTGTTTGATTTAAGTTTACATCCAGCCACTTTGCTGAAGTTGTTTATCAGCTGAAGGAGTACCCTGGCGAAATTTATGGGGTCACTAAAATATACAATAACATCATCTAAAATCATAATATTTTAAATTCTTGCTTTCTAAATTTTTCCGTTTTCCCTCAAGTTTTGTCGAATTTTTGTGGATAAGACTTCCAGTACTATATTGATGGGGTAAGTAGAGATTAGTCAAACTTTTCTAGTTCTTGATTTTTGTGGTATTGCTTCAAGTTTCTCACCAGTAAGTTTGATGTTGGCAACTTTTTTTTTGTAATATTGCTTTTACTGTATTTAAGTATGGGATTTGAATTCCTAATATTTTCCAAGACCTCTAACATGAAGAAATACTTACTTTTTAAATTTTTATCAACATCTAAAAAGATGATAATTTACCACCCCTCACGGGAGTTTATTTACATAATTGATTTTTCTGTGTGCTGACATCCAGTTGAACCATAATTTTTAGCACCTTTGTCAAACACAAAGTGACCATGGGTGTGTGCATTCATTTCTTGATCTGCAGGTTAGGATATCTGGTGAAATTTTCAATTACCATGGATTGAGGAAACAAGGCATTCCATTACAAAGCCATTCCACAAGTCCTAACCTATAAATGACAGTAGATTGAAACTTCCAACAGAAGGAGGGAAACTACACCTTAGCAAAAAGTAGGGAATTATTCTTTCAACAAACCCAAAAGATGATAGCCACACAATTGTAATTACATTTCCTTTTTTTTTTTTTAGCTTTTTTTTTTTTACTTGGGTATTTCTTATATACATTTCGAGTGTTATTCCCTTTCCCGGTTTCCGGGCAGACATCACCCTCCCCCTCTCCTTCTTTATGGGTGTTCCCCACCCATTCTCCCCACCTTGTGGCCCTCCCCCCAACAATCTATTTCACTGGGGGGTTCAGTGTTAGCAGGACCCAGGGCTTCCCTTCCACTGGTGCTCTTACTAGGATATTCATTGCTACCTATGAGGTCAGAGTCCAGGGTCAGTCCATGTATAGTCTTTAGGTAGAGGATTAGTCCCTGGAAGCTCTGGTTGCTTGGCATTGTTGTACATATGGGGCTCGAGCCCCTTCAAGCTCTTCCACTTCTTTCTCTGATTCCTTCAACGGGGGTCCCGTTCTCAGTTCAATGGTTTGCTGCTGGCATTCGCCTCTGTATTTGCTGTATTCTGGCTGTGTCTCTCAGGAGCGAGCTACATCCGGCTCCTTTAGGCCTGCACTTCTTTGCTTCATTCATCTTGTCTAATTAGATGGGTGTATATGCATGGGCCACATGTGGGGCAGGCTCTGAATGTGTATTCCTTCTGTGTCTGTTTTAATCTTTGCCTCTCTAATCCCTGCCAAGGGTATTCTTGTTCCCCTTTTAGAGAAGGAGTGAAGCATTCACATTTTGATCATCCGTCTTGAGTTTCATTTGTTCTAGGCATCTAGGGTAATTCAAGCATTTGGGCTAATAGCCACTTATCAATGAGTGCATACCATGTATGTCTTTCTGTGATTGGGTTAGCTCACTCAGGATGATGTTTTCCAGTTCCAACCATTTGCCTACGAATTTCATAAAGTCATTGTTTTTGATAGCTGAGTAATATTCCATTGTGTAGATGTACCACATTTTCTGTATCCATTCCTCTGTTGAAGGTCATCTGGGTTCTTTCCAGCTTCTGGCTATTATAAAAAAGGCTGCCATGAACATAGTGGAGCACGTGTCTTTTTTTTATATTTTGGGGCATCTTTTAGGTATATACCCAAGCGAGGTTTAGCTGGATCCTCAGGCAGTTCAATGTCAAATTTTCTGAGGAATCTCCGGACTGATTTCCAGAATGGTTGTACCAGTCTGCAATCCCACCAACAATGGAGGAGTGTTCCTCTTTCTCCACATCCTAGCCAGCATCTGCTGTCACCTGAGTTTTTGATCTTAGCCATTCTCACTGCTGTGAGGTGAAATCTCAGGGTTATTTTGATTTGCATTTACCTTATGACTAAAGATGCTGAACATTTCTTTAGATGTTTCTCAGCCATTTGGCATTCCTCAGCTGTGAATTCTTTGTTTAGCTCTGAACCCCAATTTTTAATAGCGTTATTTGTCTCCCTGCAGTCTAACATCTTGAGTTCTTTGTATATTTTGGATATAAGGCCTCTATCTGTTGTAGGATTGGTAAAGATCTTTTCCCAATCTGTTGGTTGCCGTTTTGTCCTAACCACAGTGTCCTTTGCCTTACAGAAGCTTTGCAGTTTTATGAGATCCCATTTGTTGACTCTTGATCTTAGAACATAAGCCATTGGTGTTTTGTTCAGGAAATTTTTTCCAGTGCCCATGTGTTCCAGATGCTTCCCTTGTTTTTCTTCTATTGGTTTGAGTGTATCTGGTTTTATATGGAGGTCCTTGATACACTTGGACTTAAGCTTTGTACAGGGTGATAAGCATAGATCTATCTGCATTCTTCTACATGTTGACCTCCAGTTGAACCAGCACCATTTGCTGAAAATGCTATCTTTTTTCCATTTGATGGTTTTGGCTCCTTTGTCAAAAATCAAGTGCCCATAGGTGTGTAGGTTCATTTCTGGGTCTTCAATTCTGTTCCATTAGTCTATCTGTCTGTCTCTGTACCAATACCATGCAGTTTTTATCACTATTGCTCTGTAATACTGCTTGAGTTCAGGGATAGTGATTCCCCCTGAAGTCCTTTTGTTGTTGAGGATAGTTTTAGCTATCCTGGGTTTTTTGTTACTCCTGATGAATTTGCAAATTGTTCTGTCTAAGTCTTTTAAGAATTGTATTGGTATTTTGATGGGGATTGAATTGAATCTGTAGATGGCTTTTGGTAAAATGGCCATTTTTACAATATTATTCCTCCCAATCTATGATCATGGAGATCTTTCCATCTTCATAGGACTTCTTCAATTTCTTTCTTCATAGTCTTGAAGTTCTTATTGTACAAATCTTTTACTTACTTGGTTATTGTCACACCGAGGTACTTTATATTATTTGGGTCTTTTATGAAGGGAGTTGTTTCCCTTATCTCTTTCCCAGCTTGTGTCTCTTTTGTGTAGAGGAAGGCTACTTATTTATTTGAGTTAATTTTATACCCAGCCACTTTGCTGAAGTTGTTTATCAGCTTTAGTAGTTCTCTGGTGGAACTTTTGGGATCATTTAAATATACAATCATATCATCTGCAAATAGTGATATTTTGACTTCTTTTCCAATCTGTATCCACTTCACCTCCTTCTGTTGTCTGATTGCTCTGGCTAGAACTTCAAAAACTATATTGAATAAGTAGGGAGAGAGTGGGCAGCCTTGTCTAGTCCCTCATTTTAGTGGGATTGCTTCAAGTTTCTCTCCATTTAGTTTAATGTTAGCAACTGGTTTGCTGTATATGGCTTTTACTATTTAGGTATTGGCCTTGAATTCCTATTCTTTCCAGGACTTTTATCATGAAGGGGTGTTGAATTTTGTCAAATGCTTTCTCAGCGTCTAATGAAATGATCATGTGGTTTTGTTCTTTCAGTTTTTTTATATAATGGATCACGTTGATGGTTGTCCATATATTAAACCATCCCTGCATGCCTGAGATGAAGCCTACTTGATCATGGTGGATGATTGTTTTATTGTGCTCTTGGATTCGGTTTCCAGAAGTTTATTGAGTATTTTTGCGTCGATATTCATAAGGGAAATTGGTCTGAAGTTCTCTTTCTTTGTTGGTTCTTTGTGTGGTTGAGGTATAAGAGTAATTGTGGATTCATAGAAGGAATTCGGAAGTGCTCCATCTGTTTCAATTTTGTGGAAGAGTTTGGATAATATTGGTACGAAGTCTTCTATGAAGGTCTGATAGAATTCTGCACTAAACCCGTTTGGACCTGGGCTCTTTTTGGTTGGGAGACCTTTAATGACTGCTTCTATTTTCTTAGGAGTTATGGGGTTGTTTAACTGGTTTATCTGTTCCTGATTTAACTACGGTACCTGGTATCTGTCTATGAAATGGTCCATTTCCTGCAGATATTCAAGTTTTGCTGAATATAGGCTTTTATAGTAAGATCTGATGATTTTTTCAATTTCCTCTGAATGTGTAGTTATGTCTCTCTTTTCATTTCTATTTTGTTAATTTGGATACACTCTCTGTGTCCTCTCGTTAGTCTGGCTAAGGGTTTATCAATCCTGTTGATTTTCTCAAAGAACCAACTTTTGGTTCTGTTGATTCTTTCTATGGTCCTTTTTGTTTCTACTTGGTTGATTTCACCTCTGAGATTGATTATTTCCTGCCTTCTATTCTCCTGCATGTATTTGCTTCCTTTTTGTTCTAGAGATTTTAGGTGTGCTGTCAAGCTGCTGACATATGCTCTTTCCTGTTACTTTCTGCAGGCACTCTGCGCTATGAGTTTTCCTCTTAGCACAGCTTTCATTGTGTCCGATAAGTTTGGGTATGGTGTACCTTCATTTTCATTGAATTCTAAAGAGTCTTTAATTTTTTCTTTATTTCTTCCTTGACCAGGTTATCATTGAGTAGAGCATTGTTCAATTTCCACGTATATGTGGGCATTCTTCCCTTATTGTTATTGAAGACCAGTTTTAGGCCGTGGTGGTCGGATAGAACGCATGGGATTATTTCTTTCTTTTTGTACCTGTTGAGGCCCGTTTTTTGACCAATTATGTGCTCAATTTTTTAGAAAGTACCATGAGGAGCTGAGAAGAAGGTATATCCTTCTGCTTTAGGGTAGAATGTTCTATAAATATCTGTTAAGTCCATTTGGCTCATGACTTCTCTTAGTCTGTCTATATCTCTGTTTAATTTCTGTTTCCATGATCTGTCCATTGATGAGAGTGAAGTGTTGAAGTCTCCTACTATTATTGTGTGAGGTGAAATGTGTGTTTTGAGCTTTAGTAAGGTTTCTTTTACGTATGTAGGTGCCCTTGTATTTGAGGCATAGATATGTAGGATTGAGAGTTCATCTTGGTGGATTTTTCCTTTGATGAATATGAAGTGTCCTTCCTTATATTTTTGATGAATTTTAGTTGAAAATTGATTTTATTTGATATTAGAATGGCTGCTCCTGCTTGCTACTTCTGAATATTTGCTTGGAAATTTGTTTTGCAGCTTTTCACTCTGAGGTAGTGTCTGTCTTTGTCTCTGAGGTGTGTTTCCTGTAGGCAGCAGAATGCAGGGTCCTCGTTGCGTATCCAGTTTGTTAATCAATGTCTTTTTATTGGGGAGTTGAGGCCATTGATGTTGAGAAATATTAAGGAATAGTGATTATTGTTTCCCTTTATATTCATATTTGGATGTGAGGTTATGTTTGTGTGCTTTTCTTCTCTTTGTTTTGTTGCCAAGACGATTAGTTTCTTGTTGCTTCTCGGTTATAGCTTGCCTCCTTATTTTCAGCTTTACCATTTATGACCTTTGTAGTGCTGGATTTGTTGAAGATATTGTGTAAATTTGGTTTTGTCATGAATTATCTTGGTTTCTCCATCTATGTTAATTGAGAGATTTGCAGGAAACAGTAACCTGCGGTGGCATTTGTGTTTTCTTAGGGTCTGTATGACATCAGTCCAGGATCTTCTGGCCTTCATAGTTTCTGGCGAAAGTCTGGTGTAATTCTGATAGGTCTGCCTTTATACGTTACTTGACCTTTATCCCTTACTGCTTTTAGTATTCTTTCTTTATTTTGTGCGTTTGGTGTTTTGACTATTATGTGACGGGAGGTGTTTCTTTTCTGGTCCAATCTATTTGGAGTTCTGTAGGCTTCTTGTATGCCTATGGGTATCTCTTTTTTTAGATTAGGGAAGTTTTCTTCTATGATTTTGTTGAAGATATTTACTGGTCTTTGAGCTGGGAGTCTTCACTCTCTTCTATACCTATTATCCTTAAGTTTGATCATCTCATTGAGTCCTGGATTTCCTGTATGTTTTGGACCAGTAGCTTTTTCTATTTTACATTATCATTGACAGTTGAGTCAATGATTTCTATGGAAACTTCTGCTCCTGAGATTCTCTCTTCCATTTCTTGTTTACTGTTGGTGAAGCTCGTATCTATAGCTCCTTGTCTCTTCTTTTGGTTTTCTATATCCAGGGTTGTTTCCATGTGTTCTTTCTTGATTGCTTCTATTTCCATTTTTAATTCCTTCAACTGTTTGATTGTGTTTTCCTGGAATTCTTTTAGGGATTTTTGTGACTCCTCTCTATGGGCTTCTATTTACTTATTTATGATGACCTGTAATTCTTTCAGGGATTTTTGTGACTCCTCTCTATGGGCTTCTACTTGTTTATTTATGATTTCCTGTAATTCTTTCAGGGATTTTTGTGACTCCTCTCTATGGGCTTCTACTTGTTTATTTATGATTTCCTGTAATTCTTTCAGGGATTTTTGTGACTCCTCTCTATGGGCTTCTACTTGTTTATTTATGATTTCCTGTAATTCTTTCAGGGATTTTTGTGACTCCTCTCTATGGGCTTCTACTTGTTTATTTATGATTTCCTGTAATTCTTTCAGGGATTTTTGTGACTCCTCTCTATGGGCTTCTACTTGTTTATTTATGATTTCCTGGAATTCTTTCAGAGATTTTTGTGATTCCTCTCTGTAGGCTTCTACTTGTTCTCTAAGGAATTTCTTCACGTCTTTCTTGAAGTCCTCTAGCATCCTGATCAAATATGAATTTGAAACTAGATCTTGCTTTTCTGGTGTGTTTGGATATACCGTGTTTGCTTTGGTGGGAGAATTGGGCTCCGATGATGCCATGTAGTCTTGGTTTCTGTTGCTTGGGTTCCTGCGCTTGCCTCTCGCCGTCAGATTATCTCTAGTGTTACTTTGTTATGCTATTCCTGACAGTGGCTAGACTGTCCTATAAGCCTGTGTGTCAGGAGTGCTGTAGACCTGTTTTCCTGTTTTCTTTCAGCCAGTTATGGGGACAGAGTGGTCTGCTTTCGGGCGTTTAGTTTTTTCTATCTACAGGCCTTCAGCTGTTCCTGTGGACTGTGTCTGGTGTTCACCAGGCAGGTCACTTGCAGCAGAAAATTTGGTCTTACCTGTGGTCCCGAGGCTCAAGTTTCCTCCTGGGGTGCTGCCTACGAGCTCTCAGCGGTGGCAGCAACCAGGAAGATCTGCGCTGCCATTTCCAGGAGCCTCCATTCACCAGGGTTCCAGATGGCATTTGGTGCTTTCCTCTGGCGTCAGAGATGTGTGCAAAGTGCAGTTTCTTTTTGTTTCCCAGGCGTGTCTGACTCTCTGTAGGTTTAGCTCTCCCTCCCACGGGATTTGGGTGCAGAAAACTGTTTATCTGGTCTGTGCCTTCAGGTTCCGGTCATGTCTCAGGCGCAGGGGTCCTGTTGCTCCTGGGCCCTTCCCCACGGGAACCCAGAGGACGTATACAGTTTCCTCTTTGGCCAGGGATGTGGGAAATGGTGGGCAGTGTTGGTGGTCTCTTCTGCTCTGCAGCCACAGGAGTGCCCACTTTACCAGGTAGTGAGGTCTCTCTCCCAAGGGGTTTGGGAGCAGAGAACTGTTGCGGGCCAGGATCCGCGGGTTTGGGATTCCCGGTAAACACTGTAAGTGCCTGGTCATAGAGGAACTTGGCCTCTGTGTGTCCTGAGTTCCCCAGGCAGGTGTATTGCAGCAGAAAAGTTGGTTTGACCTGTGGTCCCGAGGCTCAAGTTTGCTGGTGGGGTGCTGCCTATGAGCTCTCAGCAGTGGGAGCAACCAGGAAAATCTGCGCTGCTTTTTCCGGGAGCCTCTGTGCACCAGGGTTCCAGATGGCGTTTCTGTAATTACATTTCTAACAACAAGTATAACAGGAATCAACAGTCCATTTCATTTAATATCTCTTATCATCAATGGACACAATTCCCCAAATAAAAAGACATAAATTAAGAGACTGAAAACATAAAGAGGATCCAAGATTTTGCTGCATACTGTAAATACACCTTAGAGACAAACACAGAGTATCTCAGGGTAAAAGGATGGAGAAAAATTCTAAACAAATGTTCCCAAGAAACAAGGAGTAGCCCCTTTCTATTATTGAACAACATTGACTTCAACAAAAAGTTATCAAAAATGATAAGGAAGGGAACCATACTTGTCAAAGAAAAATAATACTAAGATGAAAGTTCAATTCTGAACAACTATGTTTAAATGCAAGGACACCTAAATTCACAAAAGAAACATAACTATAGCTCAAAGAAAGTATTGCACCACACACAATAAATTGTTGGAGACTTCAATTCTGCACTCTCATCAACGGACAATTTATGGAAACTGAAACTAAACAGATATGGTTAAAATAACAGAAGTTGGGGCTGGGGATTTAGCTCAGCGGTAGAGTGCTTACCTAGGAAGCGCAAGGCCCTGGGTTCGGTCCCCAGCTCCGAAAAAAAGAACCAAAAAAAATAACAGAAATTATCTTAATAACTTAAAAAATCCAAATGGATTTAACAGATATTTAGGTAACATTTCATCCTAAATCAGAAGAATATACCTTTTCCTATGCACCTCATTGTATCTTCTCCCGATTTGACCATATACTCATTCACATAACATGCCTCAATTGCTACCAGAATATTGAAATAATCCTATGCATCCTATCAGATCACCATAGTCTAGGGCTGCTCTTCTATATTTTATTATTTTTTGGATTTGTTTAAATTATCAATGATTTATTTATGTGGTATTTTTAAAACATCATCTTTCTTGATATTTTGTCACTATTCAGTAAAGACTGTGTTAACCCTACTGGTAGTTCGTCCATTTTTGCCTCTATAGTAGAGAGAGTGATTTCTCCATTCCAATCGTGGTTTATATACTACATTTTGAGTTAACTCTTTGTGCATACACTGCATTTAATATTTTACTCTTTGTTTGAATATATATTTGTATTATCTAACCTTAAAATTTTGTAATTTTATAATGAAATTTTTAATTTCATAATTTCTGACTATAACTTTTGATCTCATTTTGCTTATATTTTTTCTCCATTTTAAATGCTTTTTTTCTTTGTGAATACTTATCCCCTTTTATGTATGTTTGTGCCTTTATGGGTATTTGGTATTGTTTACCAATGGAAAATGCAATTTATTCACAGCAGCACCCATATAGGAAGGAGAATAGAGTTATTTAGCTATTCCAATAGGATGGATTACTTATTAAAAATAAGAATCTCTGAAACAAATACAGTAATGAATTTCACACGAGCCTTCCCCAATGACTCAGCATGCAATAATTCCAGGTAGTGTGCTGTGAGGAGCTGTCCGAGGAGCTGTCCTCACAGAGATGTGAGGAGCTGTCCGAGGAGCTGTCCTCACATATGTGAGGAGCTGTCCTCACAAACTCCATTACAAGATGGCACCGGCATCCGGCAGAACGCACCTAGTAAAAAGGGCAATACGCAGGCGCCTGGTAACGTCCCTACTCAAAGGGACACATACGTTTTGGTACGTCATCTGGCATAATTGGCAGCGACCAGTCAGAGAGTGACACGTCCTAGGCGAGGATAGTTTCCTATATAAGGGACGGTTATTCCTCACTCTCCGTCTCCACATTGTAAGCTTATGCTCTCCCTCTCAAGACGCATTAAAGCTTTTCTGCAGTAGGATCCTGTGTGTGCCGCGTCGTTCCTGCTGGCGAGACGAAGCGCGGGACATCTGGTGCCGAAAACCCGGGAAAGACCTCGCCATCATCAGCACCTTCGGAGATCCCTTGGCGACAAGGAGGATTCAGAACTGCAGGTAGATACGTTCGGAGAGGCAGCCCTCTTTTGGACTTTGGTCTGGGGTTGTCACCACCTTGGGAAGGATTTGTTGAGGCTATAGTATTTGTCCTGGGAGCCACCCTACTCTTATATTCTGTTCTCACAGTTTTCCTTGTTAAAAGGACGATCACAGCAGCTGAAGGCGCATCTCAGTTTCTCGTATATAAGTGAGCTTCGCGCAGCTCCCTTTTACCTTTGATTTTGACTGTTGAGGAACAAGGACGCGATAAGGCCGACGTAGATATGCGGCACCGTCCGGGGAGGCGCGTGTAAGACTCCCGTACATAAGAGAGCAGCGTGTCCGTCTCTACCCTTTCACCTCACGCCTTGTCAGATGGACGTAGATAAGCCGCCGGCGTTCCTGGCCCATCATGGGATTCTCACAGTCTGTGGTCACGGCCTTGGAAACAGTGTTAAAGCAGAGGAACATCAAAATTGGAGGAGGAACACTTAAAAACTTTGTGAAGGAGGTGGAGAGGGTGGCGCCTTGGTTTGCCTGTTCAGGCTCGTTTACGATTGCCTCATGGAACAAACTTGGAAAAGACATTGACAGAAAATTGGCGGAAGAGGATCTGCTCCTAGGGACCAAAGCTATATGGAAGCTGGTTAAGAATTGTTTAAAGAATGAAACGTGTAAGGCAGCAGTAGTAGAAGGACAGGCCACTCTCGAGGTAGTCCGGGAAAGTCTGTCAGAAACCGAACGTAGTGAGAGGTTGGGCGCGCGCAAGAAAAAAGACGTCCTAAGAAAGAAAAAGTGCCCTCCCGGTAAGTCCAAAGACAAGGGAGCGTTGAAATTTTCAGATTCCAGTACTTCCTCCTCTACACATAAACCAGGAGGGGGAGCCAGCCTATACCCTGTGAAAGAGCTAGAAGCACTGAACCTCGACAGTTCTGAAAGCTCTGAAAATAAAATCTTAGACTCAGAGGAGGAGGCCGAGCTAGTGCTGTTAGTATTCTTGAAACCGCCAGTATAATTAAAACCACTAGTAATGTGGCAGATATTTTCTGAAAAATCCAAAATATCCTATTAAATAGAAGATTCTCTGTATACATTACTCATATATGGGCCCATTCTGGACTCCCTGGCCCAATGAGTTCAGAGAATGATTTGGCTGACAAAGCCACAAAAATGATAGCTGTGGCCCTGGCCTCTCCTTTAGAGGCCGCTAAAGCCTTTCATGGCAATTTCCATGTCACCTCAGAAACTTTATGCCGCCTCTTCTCTATAACTAGAAAAGAGGCACGTGATATAGTCACCCAATGCCAACAGTGCTTCCAGTTCCTCCCAGTTCCTCACATCGGGGTCAACCCGAGAGGAATACAGCCATTGCAAATCTGGCAAATGGACGTTACTCATAATTCTACTTTTGGAAAATTACAGTATGTGCATGTATCTATAGACACATGTTCTGGCATTCTACATGCCACCCCACTTACAGGAGAAAAAACAACACATGTCATTCAGCACTGCCTTGAAGCATGGAGTGCTTGGGGAAAGCCAAAATGTGTAAAAACTGACAATGGCCCCGCCTACACATCTCAAAAATTCCATCAGTTTTGTGCTCAGATGCAGGTTACCCACCTGACGGGCCTGCCCTACAACCCTCAAGGACAGGGAATCATAGAGCGTGCTCATCGGACGCTCAAATCATATTTAATAAAACAAAGAAGGGGAATTATGATAGAACTCCCCCAACACCCCCAGTGGCCACTGCTCTGGCCCTTTTTACCTTAAATTTTTTAAATCTTGATGAAGCTGGACAAACAGCGGCTGAGCGACATTGCTCAGAGCCCAAGAGGACAAAAGAATTAGTCAAATGGAAGGATGTATTAACAAATGAATGGAAAGGCCCTGATCCTGTTTTAATAAGATCCAGGGGAGCTGTCTGTGTTTTTCCACAGGACAATGAAGATCCCATATGGATCCCAGTACGACTTACTCGGAGCATCACAGCAAGTGATCAAGAAGGGACTGGGACTCCTGCACCTCCTCACTCTTCTTCCATGGATGCCAGCAACGCTGCAGGGCGAGCTACGATGGGGAATAATGTCAACCTTTCCACTCCCGATGCAGGTGATGTACCACTAACAGGGATTTAGGGTTGGCCTATTTACCTAAGGATCCACAGGTTGAACGACTAAAAGAAAATAGGACTATTCCCCTTAAGGGCAGCCTTTGTTTTGGCATATTCAACAAAACATCTTTTGATCTCCCTTGCATTATGTTATATAATCAATCTTCTGCTTGGTCAAGAGAGGCCACATGGGGAACTGGTGAGGAGGACATTGTGGCTAACGCCACAGTTCTCTATGGTGGTGGCCTTACATTGGGTTAATGGTAGCTGCACTGATCTTACGCCCATGGCGATGCTACTTGGAGGAAAGGGCGAAAAGGGACGGTTGTCATTTTCCTGGACGGGGAACATCAAACCTGCTGCCTCTGTCTGGACAGCTACTCATATAAAATATCGCAGTAGTTACCCGCATGCCTCGCTTTATCCCGATCCCTGTTGATGCCCCGGGGACCATGACCTTATTTAGAGGAAAAAGAGATTTTGGTACTTCTGCAATTATTGCTGGCATTATTGCTACGACAGCAGTCGCTGCCTCGGTTACTGCCTCGGCATTGGCCTTGTCAAATTCAGTACAGACAACCCAAACTATCAACGATTTATCAGCCACCATCTCTGTGGCTCGGGACAGACAGGCCTCAGCCAATACTCAGATATAGGGAGGCCTTATGCTTGTCAACCAACGTATAGATCTGGTCCGAGAGCAATTAGACATTCTATGGCAACTGGCCCAGCTTGGCTGTGAGCAAAAACTCCGAGGCCTTTGTGTCACCTCCATATAATATGACAAATTTACCCGAGCTGCTAATCTGTCTAAGAGTCTTTCACAGCATCTGTTAGAGAATTGGATCTCGGAGTTTGAACAGACACTTCGGGAGCTGAGAGCGACCATCATTCAAGTAAATTCTACCTGACTGGACCTGTCTTTGACGGAGGGATTGTCGTCCTGGATCACCTCAGCAGTCTCTTATTTCAAGGAATGGGTGGGAGTGGGACCTTTTGGAGTGATCCTCTGCTGTGGATTAGTGTTACTCCTCTGGTTTCTTTGCAAATTGAGATCTCAAACAAGAAAGGACAAAGTAGTGATCGCCCAGGCGCTTGTAGCCCTTGAACAAGGAGCGTCAGCCGATATCTGGTTGACCATGCTCAAGCAACAGGTCGCCGGCTGGACAGCTCTTGCACTCCTAGAACCTCGGTTCATTGCACAGGATTAGAGTGTCCGGCTTGAGCAGCCCATGAGGGGTGACGAGCTTAGCATGGCACAGGGAAGTTCTACCAAATATGCTCCCTGGAAGGCATGTCATATTACATGAGGGTTTCTGCCCCAGTTTTCCCTCCCTCGAAAAATGGCAGTGCGACGGGTCGGGAGTGCCCTGGGTCCCAACAACAGCCTAAGGGTATCTCTCTTGTACATGTTCACCAACTTTGTACGAGGATATGACCTCTGTCTTCACCCTCCTATATCTGGGTGTCCTGTTTGCTTAAAAAAAACAGAAAAGGGGGAGATGTGAGGAGCTGTCCGAGGAGCTGTCCTCACAGAGATGTGAGGAGCTGTCCGAGGAGCTGTCCTCACATATGTGAGGAGTTTTCCTCACAAACTCAATTACAAGATGGCACCGGCATCCGGCAGAACGCACCTAGTAAAAAGAGCAATACGCTGGCGCCTGGTAACGTCCCTACTCAAAGGGACACATACGTTTTGGTACGTCATCTGGCATAATTGGCAGCGACCAGTCAGAGAGTGACACGTCCTAGGCGAGGATAATTTCCTATATAAGGGACGGTTATTCCTCACTCAGCATCTCCGCATTGTAAGCTTATGCTCTCCCTCTCAAGACGCATTAAAGCTTTTCTGTAGTAGGATCCTGTGTGTGCCGCGTCGTTCCTGCTGGCGAGACGAAGCGCGGGACAGTGTGCTGTGCTCGTGTGGTGGTGTGAAATAATTTATGGAAGAATAAAACCACATACCACAGAAAATTTAAAGAATCCCTTTCCCCCTACACACAGATGCATAATGGGATTATAGGGTGGTCAGTACAATTAATTGAAGGGGTAGTAAACAATTATGTTTCTACAAGGAAGTGATGGCAAGGAAGAATTTCAAACCGTGGTCAAATATATAATTCTGAACATTTGTTGCCAAAATTGTGGGTTTTCCCCCAGGACAATAATAGCTGGACTGAATCCACATTTTATCTATAAAAAGTGGGGAACCATGGCACTAATGGGAATGATGAAGACAAAAAACAAAAACAATAACAAAAGTGTATATTAATAGAACAAACCATTAACACAAACTACCACAAATATCTTTACATTATAACCAGAAAAGGCACCAAAACTAAAGTCACATTTCAGCACTCTATGTGAAGACAAAAGTGAGTGGGACATGGTCTTTCTTCCTTTCATGTTTTTCAAGTACTTTACAGAAAAAGGAATCTCCGACTGCTTTTCCATGATTTATTAAAGGTTTTTATAGCCCTCATGTATTAAAATACCATTTGAAAGTATTGATAGCTGCTTTCTAGGTTTTTTCCAATTTCACAAACATCTTGGACTAAAGTTCCAAAATGTAACTAGGTCCAACCCTGAGCTGTAAAACTATGACAAGGCAATAATAACAGATATTTTCAAGGCCCAAGCACTATAGTACTATACTATTGAGTTCAGTGATCGAAATTAATTCAAATAGCTCAAGAGAGTAGGAAGATACATCTAAAAAAGGGTTAGAAGAGTGTAGAAGAATCAAGTCCTTCCTCGTATATGCCAGCATTTACAGTTCTGCAGTAAGTCCTAAGAGGCAGTATTCAAGTAGCAATGGGAAGAAAGAACTCAGGGCAAGACAGGGAGATATACTAGCATGGTGGGTTTATGTAAGAGAAATACTTAGAAATAAAAATGTCTTGTAAAATTAAAAAGAGTTTTTTTTTTCATTATTTTCTCGTTCAATCAAAACAGACATCCATGAATAATTCTCCTCTAAGGCTTTCATAAAACAGGTTAAACAAAAATTAATATAATCATTTAATTGTTTGAAAATGAAACAAAAGGAAAATAACTTTCATATGTTTCAGAGCAGGATCACAGGGAAATGAGATGAATCTTGTCAAGATGAAACCTAGAGTGACAAGCAGGATCCAGAATTAAGAACTGCATGAGAAAGGCAGTGGAGTAGTGACAGGAACATGTTCAGTCCTGACAGATTAGGCTGGGCCCTTTACATGGGAACAGAATGAGGTAAGAACGTATTTCAAATAAAGCAGCACCTTTCCTTTCTTTCACCTCAAGTATCCCTTCCCCAAAAAAAACCCATTTTGATAATAATACAGAAGAGTTATGGTATGTCACTCACTTCCCATTTGCTTTTAACCCTCTCTCCCAATTCACCAAATATGAACATTTCGAATTTCCAAGAAGAAAAAATCATCTCCAGGTATATGGATGTCCTGAGGACCAAGTGACAAATTGAATTATGTGAGGGCTGAGAAGGTGGAGACTGTCTCATTCCACAGAGCAGAAATGTGACTGCCCAAGTTAAGAAGTGATAAGGAAACCATAACAGGTGAACTAGTTCTCATAACATTAAACTTATTTACATTATTCTTAACTATACTTAGTTCAAATCACTTTCCAGCTCAATCTTCATTTTGAAAGATGCTGATCTTTCCTGCAGTGTGTCTGTACTATCTTCTCTTCCTAGTATTGACTTTCATTATGGGGATAATAGATGATTGTGGCTGCATAGGTGATGTTTTTATTTCTATATATCACTCTCTTTACATACTATATGTGTAGTAACATTTAAGGAGTTTCATTTGGAGAAGGTATGAATGATTGATCTAATATATATGGTTTAAAACTCTATTGAGATTATTTAGAAAATATCAGGTATCCATTCTCTGTAAATAATTGCTTTTCTCATATAATAAAGAAACAATAAAATTTTATTCCAGTCAAAATAATTCTCTATAATTTTTATAACCATAGATGCAGAAGAACATTAAGATAATGTGGAATATTAAATAAGCTGGACTGCATGTTCATTAATTTAAGAATAACCAGAATCATTGAAATGTTTCTGGAACGTATATAGGAACAAAAAGCAAAGCATTGAATAAATAGTGGCAGAAGAACAGCGTCATTTTGTTAAATGTTGCTTACCTTCAGATCCACTGTTTTCTTTTATTTAGTAAAAATTTAATTTAAATACTCTTCGTCAGTGTTTTTCATCCTGTCATTGGCTCTATTTTCAAAGCTCCATCCCATAACTAGCATGATTATTAAATTTAAAACCAAGAATTTTGTGTGAGTCAATCACTTTCTCCATTTCCTTGTTTGTGGTTTATTCTGTTCCCAAAGGCCATGTTGTGTTGAAGTCATGAAGAATTTCTGGCTCATTTGATGAAAATTTTCTGAAAGCAAATATCATTCATAGTTGTAAAATGCTGTGCATATGTTTAATAGTACTGGATATTACAGTTAAAATCATCTGGGTAAGGAATTTTTGCATGAATATCATAACACGATAAAATACTAAAGAGAAAACGTAGAAGAGCTAGATATGTATTATATATTTTTACACTTCTAGAGTTTGTAACTTTACAAAATATGAGCAAATCACTTCTTTCTGTGAAATTTAAATTCATGAACTATTATATTCTAATCAAACAGCTGTGTCAGCTCCCATAAAGTTGGATTAAATGCTAATTGCAATCCAAATGTTTGGAATAAGTAAATCGGCAAATTATTTGTCCGCATGTACTAAACAAACATGTAATGTAACCATAGGTTTGCTCTTAATGAAATAAGAACTACCAGATATAGTGTGAAAAAATACATCTATTAAAGAAATTTTTTGGTTATATAACAGCTATTTATTCATGGTCTGAGTAATGGCTTGTATCACCAAACCTGGAACAGTAAATAGGAATTTCTAGTGAGTTAGAGGTTCTCTCAAGCATCTTCAAATAAATCGATCTAAAATATATTCCTTTAAAATTCTCCTAAATACACTTATCATGAAATATTCCACATCACAGTAAAACTCCAACATATTTTCATTTTCTCAAAACAAGACAATGTCTTTCTTTCTTCCGGCCCTCCCATAATCAGTATACTACCAAACACATTATTTCCAACATAGCTGTCTGATATGAATCTTTTTCTTTAAAACTGACACTACTTCCAGATTGATTTCAAAATCATCCTGCAAATCATTCTGTGTATCATTTCATAATACATAAGTAACCAGAGTCCCTTAGTATGTACATAGAGAGTTAAACAAACATATTTAAAACTATTCAATGATTTCTCAGACATTATCCATAAATAAAAATTTACATCTCTCATATTGTTTCTGTAAGCCCATATGTGATATGTAAGCTTCAGCTTTATTTGTTCCTCTCTTCTATCACTTAATCTATACAAACTACTTTCACATTTACTTTTACATTAGGTCAAGCTCTTTTCCTTTTATTGACCTTATATTTATAGTAATATTGCACGAAATATAGTTCAATTATTTTTCATCTAATTTAACTTAGCTGTCACTTCCTTAGGATAATCTCCATGACCTTATTGGTACGATAGATTCTTCAATTATTTGCATACAATCAATTCCAACACAATGATTTATGCATACATTTTTCTTTTTTCTTATATTGTAATGCAATTTTTATAAGTGATAGCTCATAATACTTTTTATTCATTCCTAATCTATACCACTATTATGGAGCCTGATACATTAATGGAGACATATTATTTATTACATGATTCAGTAAGTTGTAAAAATAAACTTTATACTCTTTGTCGTTTTAATGAATATGCATTCCATGCATTGGTTAAACCGTCATGAAGTATTTTTGTGAGTTCTTCAATATATTACAATTTAATGACCTAGATGACATTGCCTAATATTTTCATTTGTCAACGGTAGTCTATTTCATATTCAACAGCAATGCTTTGTTGACTGAGCAATTATCTCAGCTAGGAATACATTTGACATGAAAGAAAAAGATACCTAATTTTAACTGATAGCACCCATGTAAAAATGCCAGGTGCCAATCATTTGTGGTCCCATCTCTGAAAATAGAAAGAGATGATATTTCCTAGGGGCTTACTGGCCACAGAGTCAAATTTCATTTGTGAGCTCTTTCAGTGAAAGATTAAAAACCAAGAGGACCCAAAGCTGTGTTTACAAAGCTGAACCTGTACCTCATCTCTCTCTCCCCATATCCCATCAGGAAATGGCTGGACTTCCAGGAGTGCTGACACACTCAAAATCACAGGAGAGACTACCACTTTTCAGGGGGAACTGCCTAGAGCCCTCAGAAACCAGGAAAGGAAGGGCAGTCTGTTACAGGATACTTCTGGTTTCTATCTATAATTTGTCACTGAAACTGACCCACAGCTCTTGGTACACAGGATCCTTCAGGAGAGAGCTAGTGTCCCACGAGTCCAGACACATAGGCTTACAGGAGGATCAATCCATTATCAGAGACAGGAAAAACACCCTAGAGATAACTAGATAGTGAGAGGGAAGTATTATATCTGAAGCAATAGAAACCAAAGTTACATGACATCATCAGAACCCAGTTCTCAAACCAACACAAGGCTAGGATACTCTCAACACAACAGAAAAGAAAAAGAAATGTTTGTACTTCAAATCACTTAACATGATGATGTTAAAGGATTTTTAAAAGGACATAAATAATTCCATCGAAGAAATACAGGACAACAGATGTAAAGAGATAGAAGCCCTTATACAGAAAACAAAAAAAAAACACTTAAAGAATTACAGAGGACCATAAGGACACCATAGGCAAATGGATGAAACTAGAAAATATCATCCTGAGTGAAGTAACACAAACACAAATAAACGCACACAGAGTGCTCTCATTGGTAAGTGGAAATTAGCCCAAGAGCTCAGAATATCCACAATAAACTCATATACACTCTGAAGCTTAACAAGAAAGGACAAAGAGGGACGGCTTCAATCCCAATTAGGAGGGGGAAGAAAATTATCATGGGAGGCAGAGGGAGGAAGGACGCTGTGTGGGAGAGGGGAGAGAAATGGAAAAACAGGAGAGCAGGATCAGATGTGGGAAGAGACAGGAGAGGAGCACAGAGGACCAGGAGAATGAGTATAGAAAGAAGGAACAGTGGAGGACGTGTAACCTCTAGAATGTCCCAGATACTAGGAATGCGACAGTTTCCCTGGACCCAACACTGATGACATTGGCCAACACACACAACAACAGTGAGATTGAACCTGCAGACTCCACCTGCAGTAGATAGACATGACCACAGTGTAAGGATGGGACACTCACCCATCTCTTATTAAATCAGAGTTATCCGTGTCTATTGAAATGCAGGGTAAATATGGAGCAGAGGCTGAAGGAAAGGCCATCAGGAGATCTGCAGACACCAAACCGCACACTGTTGCTGATGCTGAGATGTGCTTGCAAACAGGAGTCTGGTGTGGCTGTCCTCTGAGAGGCTCTGCCAGCACCTGACTGACACAGATGCAGATATTCACAGCCAACCATTGAACTGAGCCTAGAGATCCCAATGGACGATGTAGGGGAAGGGCTGAGGGAGCTGAAGGAGACTGTAATTAACAACAATATCCATTAACCATACCCCTCAGGGCTCCCATGGACCTAACCACCAACCATAGATTATACATGGTCTGGGACCCTGCGTATGTAGCAGAGGACGGCATCTTCTCACATCATTGGAAGGGGAAGTACTTGGTCCTTTGGATGCTTGATGTCCCAGAGAAGAGTGATTCAGAGAAGAGTGATTCTAGAGGGTGAGGAAAGAATGAGTGGGAGAGTTGGGGAGTCACCCTCTTAGAGACAAAGAGGAGGAGTATGTGGTCGTGGGGTTTATTAACGGGGACTGGAAAAAGGTTAATATTTCCAATGAAAACAAATAGAATGGTTAGTGATACTAATAATAAAGGAGTGATATTTTCCATACATTATTTTACAGCACAGGTTAGGTTGGAACATTTATTGTTGCCTAGATGCATATTTCTTCCTACAGTACCTGATATCTTGTTTCTCTGAGGAGTGTAGCCTTAGATCTTCCTCTTCATTCTCAGAAGGCATAACACTTAACTCCTTTCTCCAAGCAAGAGTGATTGTAGATAAGTCTGTAAACGGCAGGAGGCATTTCTACAATCTAATTGGGGGTTAAAAAAGAAATTTTACAAGCAAAGCTTGTAATGCAAACATTTTGTGTTCAATCAACTTACCAGTATTGAAAGCATCCCATGACTTCTGTCCAGGCAACTGCATTCAATGTCAAGAGACATTTAGAATTTCAATATATGTGACTAGAGAAAATACTTTCCATTGTTTATCATACTCAATATTTCATAAATATCGTCAATGAATGAATATTAAAAAAATCAGGATTAAAAAAAAAGAGTGAGTGAGACATCAAGGCAGAAGCGTCACAGTGACACCTGGAAATGACATGGAATTCTAATATCAATGCCATGCATTCTATGCTCTATTCACATCCTATCACATGCTCATTCCCTAACACAGTCCACCAGTGATTTTCTAGTCCCTGCAGTCTCTGAGGAGCAAGGGTCTGGATCAGCCTTTCCCACTCGGTTATGAGGTTCCAAGACACATCCCTGCACCAAAGCTGGTGTAAGAGGCACTTGACAGCACAGTCTCCGAAGCGCCCATTGCCCTTTCCATTCATGTTGCTCCTTCAGGAGTCACTTGTCACGACCCCTGACAGTGTGCACAAAACAGGTAGCACTCCGGACTCAAAGGAAGAGAGTCGACATGGTTCCTCCTCATTCACAAAGCTTGGATGATCGCCTGATACTACAAGCAGAACTGACAAGTGAGGCTGCTCCTGGCTGGGCCGTGCTGACCTCGAGACTGCCCCGTGCAGACCTGGCGACTACGACGTGCAGACCTGGCGACTGTCCCATTCAGACCTCGCAACTGCCCAATGCAGACCTCGCAACTGCCCCGTGCAGTCCTGGCGACTGCTCCGTGGAGACCTGGAGACTGCCCCGTGCAGACCTCGCTACTGCCCCATGCAGACCTGGCGACTGCCCCGTGCAGACCTGGCGACTGCCCCATTCAGACCTCGCGACTACCTGTGCAGACCTCGCAATTGCCCCGTGCAGACCTCGCGACTGCCCCATTCAGACCTGGCGACTGCCCCATGCAGACCTCGAAACTGCCCAGTGCAGACCTCGAGACTGCCCCATTCAGACCTTTCTACTTCCTCGTGCAAACTCAAGGACAGCCCCTCTCAAGCTTTGGTTGTTTCCTGAGATCAATGGTCACTCGAGATTTCCCTGCTTTGCCTTCCTGACTTGTCCACAGTTCTCGGGAGAGAGAGAAATACTCAAAGGATACAGCTTGACTGATGCTCACCAGGACTCACCACTGCCGAGTACTTTCACTGCCCATTCACGGGGTAGTGTTTAGAGAGGACAGAAAGCCTCATCCCGGACTTTACCCTCTGACAATGCACCAGCGATTTCCCAGCCTCCATGGCCTGGGAACCCCTTCAGAGTCCCCGAGATGATTATAACCCCGGAGTGCAGCAGGGGAATCAGTGGAAGGATTCCCAGTCCCCAAAGCCTGTAAGCCCATTCAGTGTCCCCCAAGCGGAATATAACACCCGACTCCAATGGGGGAAGCACTTGAAGGATTCCCAGCCTCTGCCCCCTGAGACCGCCATCAATGTCCCCCAACCGGATTATAACATCCTACCCCAACGCGGGAAGCACTTGAACAGCAGAGACCCGAGCGACTTTCCACCTCCGGGACTACTTAGATGAACTCGGCACAAGTTCAGATGCTCAAAACCCTATGAAGACCAGAGATTCAAAAAACCTGATGCTCGTGTTACAGAAATGCTTCAGAAACTCAAAGATCATACAAAGGCTTCAGTCAATAAGAGGGTACTAGACCCCAGAAGGGAACTGACAGAGAGGAAGAAATGGACAGTTCCACTTCCTCTGAGGGTTCCTGAGGGCATGAGTAATCCACTGACCAAGGATAGCAGATCACTGAGCAACCCACTTGCATAACATATATGTCGAATGTATGTAGTATGTGTATAGTATGTATGTGTGTAATATATGTGTATATATGTAGTACGTATGCATGTATGAATGTATGTATGTATGTATGTATGTATGTATGTATGTATGTATGTACACCCATGTGCAGTGACCCACGGAGGTCAGAAGTGGGCATCAGACTCCCTAGAGTTGGGCACCATCTGATATAGTTGCTGGGAACTGAACCCGGGTCCTCTGAGAGGAATGCAAACCATCTTAACTGAGATTATTTCAGTTTCCCACCATTTGTGAAACATCTTACCATCCATTGTGTTTTGTACTATGCAGTGTTCGTTCCTTAGTGCAATGGTGTCCCTTCAGTCAGACTGGGTTTTGACGGTCTGTTGAACATGTAAGAGCAGCATGGCAGAATGATAGCGTGGAGGGGTGAGCTCTGATGCAAAGAGGGACATTGCACTAACTGCTCAGTCACTGTCTCTGCTGGCCTGCACTCTGCGGCATGTGCCTCCTGTGAAGCCAACAGCTTTCCGTGTTGCCTGAGCTGACAGCCCGTGGAGCCTCCTATAGGTCCTCCTGTGTACATCCCCTGGGGATCATCCTGAGTGATCCCTGAAGGGAAATCCCGGATAAAAATTCCCCAGTGCTTACTAGAAACACAGGCTAAAGCCCAAATTCCTGGTTGGGAAATAAAACCAGCTCCCAGTCCACCACAGTCTGACATCGGGTCACATCCATCCTGCCTGCCATTCAGCCCACTAACGCTTCTATTCTGATAGGGTCGATGATCATGTTGGATTAGGGGCCCAGCACACTCCAGGGTGGCCTTCATTATAACCACTTACATCTGCAATGACTATACTTCCAATGGATATCACAGCCTGAGCAGCCAGGAGTTAGGATGAAAAGAGAGGCTGGTGCATAAGCCAGACACTCACCCTATCAGGGATACTGACTTACTTTATTAAATGATTAAAAATCTATAAAAAATTAGAGAAGTTCTCACCTGAAGAATGGATTAGCACTTTCATGTCTATAATTCCTTCACATGCTCTCTGTAAACACCTACTATCTCCAGGGACTCAGATAAGCCAGAATTCATTCCCTGTTTCCACTCTAGATAAGGCACAGGTAATCTGTCGAAAACTACTAAGCTGAGACTTTAGGAAACCTGTTGGAGACATCAGTTCAGGAAGCCAGATGCCCTGGCCAAGGCCTTCGAGATGGGGCTTCACAGAGATGGCAGATTTGGAAAGATGACAAGGTTGAAGACGTGATGCCTTTCTTGCTAAGGAATTGGAGACCTTCCCTTCAGAGAAGATGGCTTCAAAGAATGAAGTCTGCAAGCACCTCTCCTTGGAACAAGTGCTTGTTTCTATGGGGGCTGGGGGGGGTGGCTGCATTTCAACCTAAGGCACTGGAGAGCGACGGGTCCAGAACTTCACGAGTCGGCTCAGTGTGCGATGACTTAGGTGGAGAACCACTAGCTTCCTCACTTCAACTAGACCAAGGAAGGATGCTCTGCTCTGTCTCGATGCCTTGGAAAGACACCTTCATCCCTGTTGTTCATGCCCAAGGCTTCCTATGGTCCTCACCTGTTTGCTTCTGAGTCAGCTGAGGTATGTTGACATACCTCACTTTGTTCGAGCTTTCCTTAAGAGCTCTAAACCCCCAACCTGTCCTATACACTCCATGTCTATTGTTCTATTTAGCTTGATTTTTTTTCTTCAACAAAACATGAGCAGGAAGTGGATGTCTCAAATGTCTAATGCTTGCCGTCTTCTAAAGTTGAGGCCCAGGTGAAGGAAATGAATTGTGGGCAGTGCCTCATACAGACAGATCTTTATGCCTAAATTCTTAGCTTTCGATGACGTTTAAAATATGGATTTTCTGGGAAGGAAATTACAAAATGGTAGCAACAATGATCCATCGTGTGTCTCGGTTATGGTTTGTTTTATTCAAAATGACAAACGCTCCACCCATGACTCAATATTTAAGGAGGTGAAGAGGTGAGCTAGGTCCATAAAACGATGGCCTCAGGACCCAGGGCTGGTGGTTGTCTTCCCCAGTTTGTCCTTCAAATATATCTTGCCACCAACCGGTTATAGCTGCGGTTCACAACTTCTGTGTGGGTCACGATCCCTTTGACAAAATTCAGTCTCCAAAATGATTACCTACTAAGATTCATAATTGTAGCAAAATTACATCTATGAAGTAGCAACAACAATAATTTTGTCATCAAGGGTCGTAACAATATAGGAACAGTCTTAAAGGGTGGCAGCATTAGGAAGGTAGATTACTGACTTAACTAAAAGAAAGAGCGCCTAACTATGGGCCAAATAAACAAAATACAGGATCTCCAGCAAGCCAGTAACATGGAATATAATGCAACCTGGGGAGATAATGTTGTGGGAAGAAGTGAATGCTGTGAAATTACCAGCTCCTGCATGGCAGTCAGTAACCCATGATTAGAGGAATAATGACAGGACACATGGAGGGTCCCAGGGCTCCAGCCACATATTTACAATAGGAGAATACATTGGTCCCATGAAGGATCATTTCCCCAGTGTGGGGGAATGCCTCGGTGTTGAGGTGGGAGTGGGTGGGAGGAAGAGCATCCCATAGAAGCAGGGGGAGTGGGAAATGGGAAAGGGGAGAACCAGGAAAGGGGATAACATGTGTGGGATGCCTATGATAGCCAGGAACAGTGAGTTTTGGGTTCAGTAAGAGACTTTGTCTCAAAAACTAAGGAAGAGGAACATGAATGAAGAGATGTGCAGGGTCTCCCTCTGTTCTCCTCATGCACAAACACAGAAAGATGTGTAGACACACACACACACACACAGACACACACACAGAGCTGCATTAGGACAAATACTCAAAGAATTTGAATTTAGGATTTAGGTTGTCTTTTGGGTGTCTGATCACACCTTTCCTTCCATAAATTTCACTTGGAAAAGTATATCGAAGGCATGCATGTCAGATACATTTCCCATTAACTTGAGACCATTTTTCTCCCAAACCTATAGGTTTTGATTCATGTTAGAAGACACAGCTACACCTGAAAGGAAGATCTAGATATTTGAGCTAAGAATTTGCATTCCAGGGCCGAGGTCTATTATGTCACAGAATGCAGAAGGTGGTCTATAGAACTGAGATGTTCTTGGCGCCTCGCAGTTTCCCTGACACCCAACGAGGGCAGGTGAGAATAAGTATGCAAAAATAGACTCTAGGATAGCTACATGTGACACTCTCCTTGATTGTATGTATCAATGACATGAAGTTTTCTTTCTCACAAAGATAATAGATCATCAAGTGTCTATGCTGACCATGGCCACACCAGGTCCGTGTGAGGGTCCACGCCCTCTCCAGGCTCTGTGGATGGAGCCAAGAGAACCCTACAGGGCTCAGTGAAGCACTGACTCTAATTCACATGGCCCTGACATGAAGAGGGCACATATTAATTCTTCTTGTTGTTCTTATGACAAAATACAAAGCAGAAACTTAACGAAGACAGGAGTGCTTGTCGGCAGGAGTCTGATATGGATGTTTCCTGAGAGGCTCCGCCAGAGCCTGACGGATACAGATGAGGATGCTTACAGCTAATCATTAGACTGAGCACCTGGAACCCAATGGAGGAGGAGTTAGAGAATGGACTGGAGGATCTGAAGGGGGTTGCAACCCCATAGGAAGAGCAACAATATCAACCAACCAGACCCCCCCAGAGCTCCTAGAGAATAAACCACCAACCGAAGAGTATACATGGAGGGTCCCACGGCTCCAGCCACATATATAGTTCTTTCTTTTTTTTTTTTTTTTGGTTCTTTTTTTCGGAGCTGGGGACCGATCCCAGGGCCTTGGGCTTCCTAGGTAAGCGCTCTACCACTGAGCTAAATCTCAAGCCCCTCCAGCCACATATATAGCAGAGGATGGCCTTGTCTGTCATCAATAGGAGGAGAAGCCCTTGGTCCTCTGACGGCTCATTTCCCCAAAGTGGAGGAGTGCCAGGGTGTTGAGTTGGGAGTGGGTGGGAAGGAAAGCATCCTCACTGAAGCAGGAGGAGAGAGAATGGGAGAGAGGGGATCCAGGAAAGGGGATAACATTTGAAATTTAAATACATAAAATTCCAATAAAAAAGAGACAGGAAGTGTTTATTTTGACCCATTGTTTGAGCTGGTACCATCCATCATGATGGGGAAAGCATAACAACTGGAGTGTGATGGTCACATTGCAGACCTGGAGGGTGTTCAGCTTTCTTTCTTTCTTTCTTTCTTTCTTTCTTTCTTTCTTTCTTTCTTTCTTTCTTTCATTCTTTCTTTCTTTGCTTGTTTGTTTCTTTCTTTGTTTGTTTCTTTCTTTGTTTCCTTGTTTTAAATACCATATATGGTTGTTTTCCCTTCCTTTTGTGTATCTGTATAAAAGATACATATACAGAAGCAAAAAGAAACTTAGGGAAGAAAAGCAGGAATAGCTGTCAATAAGACATGGGAGGCCACAGGGCTCAAGTCGGTTTCCCTCACGACCACATGTGTATTCATCAAGACAGTGGACAGGAGCAGGGCACAGAACTGAACAAGAGTAATCAATGCTTGTGAGCCACCATGTTGGTGACAGGGTCTGAACTCAGGTCCTCTGCAAGAGCAGTAACGGTTCCCAACTACCAAGACACCTCTCCAGTCACACACAATCATTGTTTATACAGATCCCAAACACAGCACAACTTGATGTGTGTAAACACGCATACTAGACGTGCGGTGTGATTTATTTGTGTGAATGTTCAGTCAGTGTGATACAAACGCTCTTGTGTTCATAAATTTTGGCATCGCTGTTTTCACTTGGAGGTTCTCTTCATTCTCAGCTTTGGTGTTTACATACATCATCAAGAGAGGAACCGCCCTATCAGCCTACCCCCGCCTCCCCTCATTTGCAGCTATGCCTGCCTTTCTTAACTAAGTTAAACACCACCTCAGACTCTACTCTTGCATTTTGTTCAGTGTAGTAGACTCTCCAAAACCATAAAATGGAATCCCAGATGCAGAGGGAAGAAGTTTTGCTGTTTGTTACTTTGTTTGCTTTTAGTTGCTTTTTCCCACTTCCACTGGTTTGAACTTGTATCACATTCAGTGGCAGATACTTAACTCAGTCAGCAATTTTAGAAGGGCTTTGGGTGGAGTGTGATAAAAGGAAAATTACTGGAGAGAACTCACTGGGATTTTGACGATTAATACAAATTGTTTATTCACTTATTTTTTCAGTTACACAGAACCCTGGACAGCACTGACTCGAACTAAAACTTCACATCTGACAATTTGGTTGAAGGAAATAAAAAGCCTTAAAGACAAAATAGATCCACCAAAATGAGCCCTAAGTTGTTATGATTGACCCTCTATAAAGAGAAACATTAAACTTTTTTTTTAAAAAAAAAGACAAATTTGATGTTTTTGTTTAACAATTTCATATACATACATACTGAGTTTTAGTCATTTCCTTTCTGTATTTCCCTTCCCAATTCCCCTCCCTCATTCCCCTCCCTCATTCTCCCATCCCATCCTTCAGTTCTCCCTTCCTTCCTCCCTCATCCTCCTCCGTCATCCCCTCGGTCAACCCCTTCTCTCACGCCATTCCCTCTCCAATTGGCACCGATATTGTGAATAAGTCACCCCTCTTATATTATGTCTCCTTCCTGCGTGTAATCCCTAGGTTTAATAAATTACATGAGTACAGAGGAAGTCGACAGAACAGCTTATCTACGGGTACAGGAATGAAGAAGGGAGTGAAGCAGACATTTCTGTTTTCTTTGGATATTCAACTGTGTCATGGATGTTGTTCTGGAAACTGTCTTAGGAAAGGATGCTTTGCTGAGAACAAACACATCGTGTTTCTGGTACCTGCCTGGGAAAGGGGCATGTGATGTCTAGAAAGGGTACGAGTATAACCCTGGACAACAGTGGGCAACACCATGTCATTGGCTTGCCTTGCCACTCTTCGCTGATGCTCAATGGACTTTGATGACCCTGGTCTTCATTGACAATGCTGTGGCATTGGTTCACCTTTCCTTCCTCACTGACCATTGTTTGTCATGGCTTTGTAGAGAGAAAAGCACCAGAGAACTTCTTGAGGTGACATTGTGGTGGCTTCTTGCTGCTTCCTCAAAACCAGGCCAATTGGAAGAGCTCAGCAATTTCTTCTGGGTTGAACTGTCCTTGGTGATTCGTGAATGGTGTTAGCAGGTAGATTGACCTACCTCTGCTGATTCATGTCAACTGAACTGATATACTGATGATGAAGTTTTAAATTGTCCCAGAGAACTATTTCTAAGCAGGTCCACATCGTCCTTTGTTTGCCCTAATATCCTTTCCTTTCCACTACCTCTGGTGGGTGGTGGGCTAAAGCAAAGTTAAAGGGTTAAAGATCTCTTACTAAAGTAGGTCTGGAAAAATCTAAGCTTGCAGGATAGAACCCCTCCTCCAGTAAATGTTGATTGCCAAGAGAGGGGAGGGTCTTTATGGCCTCTCCCATCTGTAATGAAGTGTTGAGAGGCCCAGTCTTGGGCCCATGACCATAGCCACCATCAATTTAAGAATTCAATGACTAGATCCAATCTAAAACATATCCTTTTGCTGTCCACTTCCCCTTCTTCTGGTTCTTATATTCGTTCCACCCACTCTTTCATGATGTTCTCTGAGTTGTGGAGGAGAAGACTTAGCTGTCCTATTTCCACCTGAAAAGTCCAACACCACTGATTCCCAGCACTTTGTCCAGCTGTACGTCTCTGCCCATGGTTGTCAGAGGCTTCTTGTCTGATGAGAGCTGAGTGCAACGCTGACCTGTAGATACAAATATGGATGTTTGGAAGGAAGTTTGACAGTGTATTTAGCATTAGGTTCTTTCATAGGACGTATATCACCCAAACCATAGGTTCTTGACCAGTTTACAGAACCTGGTGTGTATTCCCTCGTGAGGAACATGCCTTGTATCCAATTAGAAAGCCACTCGTTACTCCCATGACTGCAATTCCACTAACACATTAGGGACACATCTTGCCTGATATATTAGCTTGAATGGTTCACCCTCGAGTAAGGTTGTAGGTGATTTTCTCCCCTGGAAGCCTACATAGCACTTTCTTGAACCATGAAGGCTATCCATTATAGAAGATGCTTCCACCTCAGCTTCAGATTGACCCTTCTGTGACCTGTGACCCAAAGGATTCAGTGTCCTCAGCAATAGGGTCTTACCATCAAGTTCTGAAGGGCTACGAAGAACAATGGCAACAACCTGGAAAGATGTGAGGGCTTTTGGGATCTCGATGGTCAGCAACTTTCAGGAAGACATTCCACATCTGGAACTGTGATCTTTTGCTTAATTTTGGTTTTCTGTTGCTCTGATGAATACTCTCACCAAAGCCAGCTTGGGAAGGGAAATCTTTATTTCATCTTATCTGTTCCAGCCCATCATCAAGGAAAACCAAGACAGGATTGTGAAACAGGAACTACAGAGACTGCTCACTTGCTTGCTTCTAAGCTCACATTCAACTACCTTTACAGAGTCCAGACCCACCCGCATAGGGCGGTGCTGCCCACAGTAGACCAGGCTCTCCAACATCAGTGAACAGTCAAGGAAATGCCACCTGGACATAGTCAAGGCCAATCTGATGGAGGAGGCTCCTCGAGGGAGGTTCTTTCCTCCAAGACTAGCCATCACAAGAAATCAATGAAAATAAAAAAAGAAAAGAAATCAATAGCTTCAGGGGGAGAATGGCTTATCCATGGAGGGTGCCTCCATTTGAACTAAACAGTTGATCTTGTAGATATATTCTGTAATACAACGTTTTAAAACCACTCTCCCCAAACCCTGTTCTAACATAATCACCTAAGGGGAGATGGAGTGGAAAGTAAGTTTTAAGAAAATAATTGGAGTAGAAGGAAATGCTTCTTGGAAATAAAGCAAAAAACGAAGCATTTCTGCATCCTAGATGCTTTCCTCACATCATCTGTGCAAAGATAATGAAAACCGTTACGTTCCAGGTACCATAATTTCCAATGTTACAAATCATATAAATAATACTTCTTATCATTCATAAAACACATTGGCACTAATCGTTATGATGTGTTTTTCTAACTCACTCCTAATGTAGATCTGATGGACTGGAATTGTTCACCTGCTCACATATACATGAGGGAAGTGAGGTTTAAACTTCGAGCCAATTTCCCAATACTCTAAGCTAATAAATGGCAGAGTAAGACAGCCGCACTTTCTCTGGCTTCATGGCATTTCCTCGTGAGAAATGCAAGTCAGGGTACCTTGGCAGGGAATCCCAAGGATCAGTACATGTCAGCTGAAAGTTGTCTTGGATGCAAGACTGGGAGTGATGCTCAAGTCAGCCGAGCCCCACCTGAGGATTCATGAAACAGAACACCAGAACATGTTAGAGAACGAGGCGACTAAACTAAACTTCTGGGAGTCCTCAGCAGATTGTACAGATCCTAGGCTGAGGGTTGATAAGTATGTTGGTCTTTGAGAGGGTAGAAAGGAACACTTATTTAGATCCCCGCCTCCTACAATGTGCTACTACAGTGGAGGCAATGACTTAAGTCCAAGGTTTTGTTTCGATCCTTTATGTGTGTGTGTGTGTGTGTGTGTGTGTGTGTGTGTGTGTGTGTGCATGTGTTTGTTTGTGTGTGTCTGTTTGTACATACGTGCACGTGCAGTGTATAATGTAGGGACTAATCCATTTCTCTTCTACCTTGTTCATTGAAGCAGCATTTGTCAGTCAAACCCAGAGGTCACCAATATGACTAGTCTTGACAGGTATCTTGCCCTGGGGATCTGCCCTATCTCTACTTCCCTGGACTGGGATTCTATGTGGGCCACAAAGCCTACCCATCATTTACCTGAGACCTGTGAGCCATCTCCTCAACTGCTAAGGTTCAAGTCCCAGTGTTGGACCCATCTCCTTTACTTTTGTTTTCTTATTCTTTTTTTTTCCATCTTGGTCATAATATCAGAACCAGGTTAAGGTATGACTGGCTCACTCAAACAATCACTCAAATCCCTCCACAAAAATGTGTTCTAATAAGGAGGAGGACCCTGCTGACTATCTATTTTGTAAAGTCTTACCTTAACCCATGAGTTAAAGGACGAGATTATCCTAGTGGGTGATTGTGGATGCTGTTGTTGATGTTGAGGGAGGCTGGCAAATGAGGGGCCACAGCTGAGTCACTTATAATAACAGATACAAAGATGCGTGTGGTAGTGCATACCTATATTCTCAATTCTCACAAAGATCACAAGTTCAAATCCAGCCTGGACTACATAGTTAGTCCAAAGACAGCCTGGGCTACATCGTAAATCCAAGGCCAGCCTGGGCTACAGAGTAAGTCCATGGCCATCCTGGGCTACATAGTAAGTCCAAGGCCAACCTGGGCTACATAGAATGTCCAAGGTCAGTTTGGCCTAGTTACATGACTCTTCTCCAAACAACAACAGGTTTTTTTTTCCTTTTTGGTTTCTGTCTCTCCTATTTCCTGTACACTGATACCAGTGCTGTAGATTGGGAGTATGGGGGACAACTTTTGTCATGTCTGATGGTCTAGGTTCTCCCAAGCAGCACGGCAAACCAAATAGTGCAGCAAACAAGTCAGTTTCGATTTTTGCAGAATAATATGACACATGGAAAGTGCTGTCTGAGGAAATGGCTCTAAGATGGGACAACGCCTCGGGAGACTGGGCTTGGATCTTGTGCTAGTTTCGTCGTGATAAAAACAATGATGTTCTCAACCAGAGTCTGTGTTGGGAATACAATGCTGCGCTTCCATTTCAACACTGCATAATCTCCATATGGCAACCCTCGAAATCTTGTCTGATATTAAACAGATTATAGGAGAGACAAGTTGAGTATAAACACTGTCATTAAAAAGGGTTTAAACAATGAATAATTTTTTCTTTTAAGTTTTGTCTGTGATACCAGGTTCAGTGTTCTGCATAAACTCTAAAACACAGCAATTTTTTTTAAATGGCCAAACAGTATGGACCTTATATTTTTCTACCTAGGTCTAATCAAGACAAAATAATAACATTCTTTGCTTTAAAAAAGAAAACTAATTGTGTTTCTTTGGCTTTTTTTTCCTTTGGTTAATTTCTTATTTTTAGTGTTTTGGGGTTCATTTTAAAAATTATTTTTTCATTGAATAATTATATTCTTATTTTCTAGTGTAGATCAAAATTTAGGTTGCTGGTCTTTGTTTCTAATCTAAGAATTAGTTTTGTAAATAAAATTTCCTCTTAGCACCTTCATAGTTATGTCTCACACATTTTGACAGTATGTTTCATATCTTAGTCTTTTTTTTTCTTACTGTTACATACTTTCA
This sequence comes from Rattus norvegicus, assembly GCF_021556685.1. NCBI lineage: Eukaryota > Metazoa > Chordata > Mammalia > Rodentia > Muridae > Rattus > Rattus norvegicus. The sequence goes on from NC_141544.1 coordinate 3,309,241, forward strand.
TCATTTCTTCACATATGTATTACTTGTGAATGTGTAATTAATGTTTCAGGACTGGGAGACCCCTGTTGTCTCTCATTGAAGACGTCTATTTTAGTTTTGTTGTATTAGCAGAACACATCCAGAGGGGTTGGAGATGCAGCTCATTGGACAGAGTGCTCACTTGGCTCTCACACAGCTCTGGGCTCCACCTACAATACCTTATAAGCCTGGTGTGGTAGTCCATCACCATAGTCCCATTACCAGGAGGAGAACCAGGAGTTAAAAATCATCTTTGAGTGCATAGTGTGTTTGAGGCCAGCATGGGCTACATGAAACCTGTATACACAAATATGTCCCACAAGACATCCTTTCTTTGACATTTGCCACACTTTGTTCTGTGGTTTCTGAGTGTCTGAAAAGTCCAGGGTACTTGAAGGAAAAGAACATCCTGGTGCTACTAGGGACTGTCAATCAGAGACATTGGCTGGTGAAGCCATCTCATCCTAGCTGGTTTTCTGCCTGCTTCTGTTGCTGATGGGCTGATCGGTGTCCACAGCTTTACTCATGATCACCCTGCTTCCTTTTAGCTGTACCCATTCTTGCTTCCTGCTGAGGATGTGATGGAGTAGTGACACAAAGAATTGGGGTCTCCTTCCAGCCCACTGATTCTCTCAACAATAAGTTCTTTGTCTGTAAAAAGTTTCTCTGTTGCTTACATTATCAGAAATAAATATAACACTCCCTCTGTTTTATTTTGACACTGGGTTTCATTACGTAGGTAGGGCTGGCCTGAAATTCACTGTCGGCATTGAACTCAGAGAGATCAGCTTACTCTGAGTTCTGGGATTAAATGGGCATACCTGGCTCTTTCTTTTTTAATTTTTTAAAAAATTTATCTCTATGGTGTGTGTGTGTGTGTGTGTGTGTGTGTGTGTGTGTGTGTGTGTATGTGTGTGTGTTTTGACCAAAGAGTCCATCAGATCCTCTAAACCATGGTCCTCTGCAAGAGCAACCAATGTTTCTGAGCAGTGAGCCATCTCCCCAGCCCCTTCTGCCTGCTCTAAACTCCACTTCATTGTTCATCCTGCCCATACTTCTCTTTAATTACTACTCGTAGTGTTAGCTTTAATTCACTGAGTTCCTATTCGATTTTCTCTTGTTTAGTCTATTACCTCACTAAGATGATGTGTATACTTTTGTTTTGGAAGTTTCTCATTGACGACGCTTGAATCCTGGCTTTAAAATCCTTGTTGACAATTCTGAAAAGGGTTTTCTCTTGGTGCCACCACCAGGGAACTGGTTTTTCCCCTCTGCTTTTCATTTAGGGGGATTGTCATGGTGTGACCTGATTTCCATTTTGACATCATTTGTCTAAGATGTCAGCAGGCCTGATACTGTGGGTACAGTGGCTGTTTATCCTAAATAACCTTTTGGTTGTGTTTTGGTTTTTCTGGATTTGCCTGATTGAATAAAAGGGATTATACCTCCAGTCCATACCGACAGGCATATTTTACAGGAATCAGGAAGAGAGGTTCTCAACCTTCCTATCCTAACCTTTTAATACTGCTCCACCAACTGTAAAATTATTTCATTGCTACTTCATAACTTTAATTTTGTTATAGTTATGAATTGTGATGTAAATGTCTGGAATACAGGATATATGATACGTGACTCCTGTGCAAGGGCCATTTGAGCTCCCAAAGGGGTCTCAATCCAAGGGTTAAGAACCACTGATCAGGACTTAGTGGGATGCCCTTACCGACGTAGATGGTTGCCCAGTGTTGCCGGACACAAGTCTCCATCTCTTGAAGGCAAAGGATCTTCCAAGATCAGGCTTTTTCCTGGGTCCCTCTGGAATAGTGGACACACTCTTGATGGTTACTGATGGATCAACTGACTCCAGGCAGTTTTCATTTACATCCTCGAAGATGAGGATTCTAAAAAGGGTTCTGCTAGACAAAAGCAGTGGCTGAAGCTCTCCCTGGCGATCTTTCCCTTCCCTAGTGGCTCCTTGTCCCCACAAGGCCAACAGTAGATGTCTGTGTCCCTCCCAAGCTGCACCTTTCCATCCTACACTCTTCCTCTGTGCTGTTTCTCTCACGAAGAGCACACAGGCTAACCCTGATCCCATCTTGTCCTCAGTCAGCACTAACCACCTAGTCCTCTCTGCCAGCTTTGCTTTCCCATATGACCCGGCTGCTCACAATTCTGAGGCATGTTCTTCCTTGTATGGACAAACAGAATGGCACCGATTGGCTAGTCCATAATGACACAGATTCTGTATGATTCTGATTCAGAAGCCTGTAAATCAGAGATGAAGAGACCATCGGCAGAGGAAGGAGTTCTTGTGGGATGTTGTCACCACAGAAGGGATCCAATGGGCTTGGAAGACAAGAGAGAGAGACAAACTCCCTTTCATAATTTAACCTTTTCCACAATAGCATCATTAATGGATCTTTATTTGTAGGTCGCATCCCTCTTGACCTAATCAATTCTTCACAACTACATTCCCACTGGGGATTAATCTTCAGAAAATAACTTTTGGGCGAACACATTCAAACCAGAGATGAGGGTGAATATTTGGATTTCTATAGTGGGTGTGGGCATTATTCTTCCCATGTCGTGTACCCGTAAGATCTCTAACTACCTCCTTCCCCACGGTAGACTCACTGAATGACGTGAATTCCGGGTGATTGATGAGGTACAGACACCAAAGCTCATTGCCGTATCCTGTCAAAAGTATCAAGCTCAAAACAGCAAGAGCCACATGTGGGAAGGAAAATATGAATAAACTTTACGGAATCTCTAAACTATAAACCCACAATTTAATCAAAACATTGTTTTAGACTCAGTTATTTTATATCGACGTGCTTCAAATGTACAAGTCAGTGGCCTTGCTTGTGACTCCTTGTACAGGTTTATACTGTACATTAGCCATCTTCATCCTCACAACTCACCTCCATTTCCAACTGCACACACACACACACACACACACACACACACACACTCACACACACTCACACACACCCTGCTGCTCCCCTTCCTCTTCCTATATGCCCCCTTTCACTTAATATCCCTTATTAAAATCTAAATTTCGCAATCGTCTGTTTGAGTCTGTCTTGTTTTACTTAACACATTGTATTTTACACTCCCATCCGTTTTTCTGAGAACAAAACCATTTCCTCATATACATGGATGAAAATCACATCAATGTATATCCCATATTTAAGCCATTCATTCAGTGATCACCAGCTAAGGTTATTCCAATGACTTGTCTATTGCACACAGTGTGGCACTCAGAATGGATGGGCAGGGGGTCTGGTTAGTTTTTATTTTCAGTTTGACTCAACCTGGGAAGAAGGAGCCTCAGCTGAAGAATTGCCTCCATCAGATTGGCCTTTGGCCACAAATTTAAGGATTTTTTTGTTGATGGTTGATGTGGAAGGGTCTAGCCCACTTTGGTTAGTGTCATCCCCTATGAAGGTGGCCCTGGGTTGTATGAGAAGAAGAGAAAGCTGAGTAGGTCATGGATAGCAATCCAGTACTCAGCATTTCTAAGTTGTCTCTGCTTCCTTTCCTGCCTCTAGAGTCCTGCCTGAGTTCCTGCCCCAACATTGCTCAGTAACAGACTGGTATCTAGAAGATCGAGTGAGACAAACTCTTTCCTCCTCAAGTTGATGGCTATGATGAGATTACTCTTCTTGTTGCCTACTTGCTCTTCACTTTTTTGAAAGTTGTCTCTGTTTATTGTTCTTAGAAAAATGATATTACATGCTTTTTCATGGGCTCTCTGTCTCTCTCTGTGACTCTCTCTGTCTCTGTCTCTCTCTCTCTCTCTGAATTTGTGTGTTTGAGTGTGTATATGTGTATGTATGTGTGTGTTTATGTGTTTGTGTATGTATGAGTGTTTCTGTGTGTGTGTGTGTGTGTGTGTGTGTGTGTGTGTGCTCTTTCCAGGTTTAAGAAAAGATCCCAAGGCTGTACATCTCAGCAGGTGCCTAGAGAAGGAAGATGAAGGGAAGAAAAGGGGGAAAAATAATATCCTTTGAGTTAACCCCACATTGAGGTTAGGCACATAGTAGACCAACAGTCACATAATGGCAGAGGAGTCATAACAGCAGAGAGAGAGAGAGTAAAACACAAAGTGTGAAGGAAAATGTGCTTAAAACTAAGATAGAAGGGAGAAAAAGAGGACGATGCACTTAGAAAATTGGACAGATTTTAAAAAGCGGCCATAAGTTGTTAAGCTCTACGTACGTTTAAAAAAATTATAATGTTAAAGTGGAAGGGAATAATTGGGAAGAGGGAAGAGATGGTCAGAGTGTAGTGGGGAGAGGGGAGGGTTCTGAAAAGAATCCTTTGGAAGATCTGAAGAACTATGTGACACAAACAATTAAAGGGCCCTTTAATTTACAGGTAAATTCCACACTTACCTGCATCCAGGATTCTGTCTACCCATATTTCAAAAACAAAATTACCTCATCTATTTCATCCTGTTTTGCTGCATTTGATCTAATAAATTCCTTGACCTGAAGTGCTGGTGAATTTTAAGACATTTAAAATACGACTGGTCAATATCGGGTTTGTCATCAGTTTATCCCGACTTTGGAAGCAGGTCCAGGAGCTAATTTTTCCTCCCTCTTTGCAAAGAATACATAATTCATGATTCCCATTGACTTCAATACAAGGTATTTAATCCTGTCAAATTCCAGCTTTGTTTGAATAAAAATGGCCCTCCTCTAATTGTGGGTTTTGATAAAGCTAATTTTAGTGTGCTATCCAGTGGGCTGCCTCGGAGAGAGGCTAGCAATATTTCCGATACGGAGAATGGCTTAAAGATAACCAAAGGAATGATAGGAGCTGGGACAATAACCACCAAGGATGTTGGTGACTCAGAAACCAAAGACATTTTCAGAAAAAAAATGCATGACTACTGCTACTTGGGCAGACTGTGACTCGAGTCATCAGAATATTTGGGTGGGAACTTTATTTTGGGTCTCCAGGAGGCTACATGAGAAGCTAAAACCTAGATGCTGGAAGTTTCTAAGCGTAACTAGGGAAGGAACTGGGCTGAGTGGGCTTCTATGACGTAAGCAGAGCCTGGATGATGTCACAGAGCACTGGGCGGAGGTTGCGCTTCTCTTCCACTTGGGGGCGCTAGACTCCCTTGAAGGTGGGTTCACTATCTTCCCAGCAGGGTGTGACAGCCAGTTCAGCTCCTGAACCCCACAATTGTTCAATAGCCTTTTGGAGCCTGACCTGTTTCCGAAGACAGAATCTGGACGACGAGGACATTTTCTTCCGGTAAATACGTTTATGAAGATAACTGGGAACCTTGTAGGCCAGAAAGCTAAATTTTTTCCCTTGTACAGTGAGGAACCGTCTGTTCTGATGTCTTCCACGTTTGGGATCTCGGCGGATGGTCTAGGCTAGTCAGTCTAAGCGTTTATTATCCTTTGCTAACAATATCTAATTCATAATCCTACTAAAATGCCAAAACTCCCCTCTGTGCCTGTGCATTTTAGGAGATAATATTTCTTTTTTTTTTTGTGGTTGTTGTTGTGGTTTTTTTTTTTTTTTTCGGAGCTGAGGACCGAACCCAGGGCCTTCTGTGTGCTAGGCAACTGCTCTACCACTGAGCTAAATCCCAACCCCAGGAGATATTATTTCTAAATGGCTGTTGTTGCCTACACAAAAGACTCTTGTTGCGGTCGAAGATGCAACAGCGTCGCGGAATAAACCTGGGTCTGGGTCAGGATGCACAGTACAGAAAGCCAGTGGACTGGCGTGCTGTGTCTCTGGGCAGACACTTGTGGATGTTGCCACATAGTTCATAGTTAGAGGGTAGAAGAGGGGTGTGGCCACCCTTCTGGCTCCTTTGCTATCCTTTCTCTGTTCTGCTTGCTTAAAGTGGGGACAGGGATACTTAATCCCACACTGACCTAGCCATTCAAGGAGAGGTTCCTCAGCAGAGGCAAAGTGACTCGGGCTGAAGAAATGTTTCTGAATATGTTATTCTGAGCTGTAGAGGACCATTTGTTCATTTCCCTTTGAACTTTAGATTTTGATTTTTGAGACAGGGTTTTTCTGTGGGTAGCTTTGGCTATCCTGGAACTAACTCTGTAGACCAGGCTGGCCTTGATCTCACAGAGGTCTGCCTCCCTCTGCCTCTTGAGTGCTGGAATTAAAGGTGTGCTCCACCATTGCCCAGCCCTCCTACGAACTTCTGATTATGACAGAATTAGATTCAGATGCTCAACCCTGTCTACCATCGCCTTCCTCACCTGCTCCAAAGTCCTCATAAAGAAGAGCCTTGGTCCAGCACCCTCCCCACCCCACCCCCATTGTTCTTGCAGGCATTCACATGAGAGAGGCACCAGCATTTTGTCTGGTTTAAGCAGGCGAGCTCTTCAAACCCAGGCCACGGGCAAGTATGAAGCCTGAACACAGAATGATACCCACAAGACAGTGGACCAGGATGCTGTGTCCTACCACACTAGGTCTACAGCCAAGAAGAAGAGGATGTCTCTGAGGAGGATGAGCACACCATCCTTCCAGAAGTGGAGGAGGAGGAGGCCTTCTCTCCAGGGCCTGGGGGACATTGTGGCCTGCAGAATTTCTCACGGATGAAAGGAAGGTGATGAGCCTGTCACCCAATGGAAGGCCATAGTTCTAGATCAACTGCCAACAAATCCCTCTCTCTATCTGGTCAAGTATGACAGAATTGACTGTGTCTACGGACTGGCACTTCACAGCGATGAGAGGATTTTAAAACTTAAGGTCTTTACTCACAAAGTATTGTTTCCTCAAGTGAAAGACGCCCATCTCGCAAGTGCCATGGTTGGCCGAGCTGTGGAGCATAAATTTGAGGGCAAACATGGCTCTAAGGAGAACTGGAGGGGGGTGTTCCTAGCCCAGGTGCCGATCATGAAGGGCTGGTTTTACATCACCTACGAGATAGATCCAGTCCTATACATCTACCAGCTCCTGGATGATTACGCAGAAGGTAACCTCAGTACCATTTCAGAGAATCCTCCAGCAGAGGTGAAGTCTGACATTGACAGCGACATCTTAACTGGTCAATGTGTGCAGTTCACCAGAAGCGACGGGTCAAAACAGATCGACAAAGTCATTTTCCAAGTTCTAGCCAAGCCTTCTCTGTAGTTCACCAAGTTTGATGGCGACATCCATATCTACGTCTATAATCTGGTGGAAAAGATCCGTTAAGGTGAAATGCACAAAGTGAGGGGGACATAGATGGGTAATTTATAGGATTGGGGGAAAATGTATGTTTTTCTGTGTTTCAGATACCCAAGGGCCTTTGACAACCCCAGTATCTTTTCCAGTTGAATTTGTTTTGCTCTAAAAATTAAAATGTGCGATGTGACGTGTTGTGTGTGAACACCTTGGTGGAGGAGACGGACTGTGGTGGATGGAACATGGAGAGGAAGCCGGAAAGGTCAAGGCTGGGAACAGTAAGTCTAATGTCACGTAGACTAAAACAAACAGGACTGAGCTGGTCTGGTCTTTAGGGAGAGAAAAGAACTGGAGATGAGGCTTAGAGGAGCAGGGATGGCACGGGGGAAAAAAGATGGATGTTTAGGAAGCAGTGGAGAGGGGCCAGAAATAGATAGACTCTCTGAGGTGAAGTTTGAGGAAGAAACAGACAGTTGGGGAAAGAGGGGCAGGTAACAGGGAGGTGGTCTTGGAACTCAAGGGGAAACCCAATAAACTGATCCAAGCAGCCTGAGAATCAGAGAAGGTCGGGGAGTGTTTGACTAACGAAACCTAATGAAACCTGTTTCTCATCTGTAGATGTATTATTTTTAATTATGTGGGTGGGGGAAGGGCATGAATAAAGGAGACCACAGAGACAAGAGTAGTCAGGTCTCCTGGAGCTTGAATTAAAGGTGGTTGGGAGCCTTTGGACATGAGCTCAAAGAACAAATCCAAGTCCTCTTTCAAAGCAGACAAGCTCTTAATCCATTGGACATCTCTCCGGGTCCCTAAAGTCATCTTTTTAAATAAATCCCACCTTCACATGCAGAGAAGAGACCAGGGTGAGGGTAAGAAAGATTAAATTGATGGGGATGTGGAAGAAAGACTAAAGAACACATGAGGGAGTAGAGGACACTGAGGGACGCAGGAATTCCAAGATGGAGTTCTCAAAAAGTGAAGCAGGAGACACAGGAAGAACAGAAAGTGTCTAGAATGAGGTGAACTTGGGACGCATCCATATTGGTCTCTTTGGTTCCTTAAAGAACAGCCAAGACATCACTACAGAAGGTGGATGTGAGGGGAACATTTTGACGAGGATAACTCAAGAGTAGTGAATGCCAAACTCAGTTTATATCTATCGATTCGTGAAAGTATCATAAAGCCCATTATTTTGTATGATCAGTAAAAAGTAATTTAAAAGGGAAGATGAGGATGCCGTGAGCTTCTCTCAGGTGTTACGTGGATCCTGTGTTTAGCTTCCCTGAGCACGTTAGACTCTGTTGCATCCTGTAATATTTTTTGAGGTCTCTTCTCAATGCCCCTTGATGACCACAAAGAGCTCCTGCACTGGCTTGTCCAGCCTGGCTCTCCTTCGACTGGATGGCTTCCTCCACACCTGTGGGCCCTGTTACCCTATCTAGCCCCAGGAAGTTACCGTCTTTTACTGACATGTGATCTCATCCTCAGAAATTCTTGATGGTGCCTCCAGTGCAGAGGTGCTGAGCTCTTTCCTATGCCATTTGCCGTGACTTTAAAATGCTTTGCGGTTCCTGACCATGTAGCTCTCTCATACTGAGAAGCCCCTGTTCACCCCATGGGGTCTCTCTAAGCCACATCTACACTCCAAGAGTGTCTATGGAGACAACCTTATCTTGGACTCATTCATTGCTGTTTCTTCTCTCAAGAATAAGTTTCTCACTGCAGGACTTGAAAATACATTCTATTGTTGATTAATTTTGCTATTTGGAAGTTTTTATACTGGCTGGTTGTCTGATGGTTTCATTGCTGCGAAAAGACACCATGACCAATGCAACTTATAAGGGACAACATTTTTGGGGGGTTCTTTTTTTTTCTGAGCTGGGGACTGAACCCAGGGCCTTGTGCTTCCTAGGCAAGCGCTCTACCACTGAGCTAAATCCCCAACCCCAAGGGACAACATTTAATTAGGGCAGGCTTTCAGGTTCAGAAGTTCAGTCTATTTTCATCAAGGCAGGAATCATGGAAGCGTCTAGGCAGACATGGTGTTGGAGAAGAAGTATATCACCCCCACAGTGATATGCTTCCTCCAACTAGGCCACACCTACTCCCACAAGGCCACACCTCCTACTTGTGCCACACTTCCCATGAGACAATCACATTGTAACCACCGCCCTGATTTTATGCCAACGTGACGCAAACTAGAATCATCAGAGAAGAGGGCGTCCCAATTGAGAACATGCATCCATAAGATCCAGCTGGAGGGCATTTTCTTAGTGATTGGTGGGGGAGGGCCCGGCCCACTGTGAGCGGCACCATTCCTAGGCTGGTGGTTCTGGGTTCTATAAGACAGCACGGTCAGCAAGACATGAGGAGCAAGACAGTAAGAAATGCCACTCCATAGCCTCTGCCTCAGTTCCTGCCTCTAGGATCCTGTACTGTTTGAGTTCCTGTCCCAACTTCCTTTAGTGATGAGCAGCAATGTAGAAGTGTAAGCTGAATAAACCTTTTCCTCCCTAACTTGTTCTTTGGTCACAGTGTTTCCTTACAACAATAGGAACACTAAGTAATACAATTTCTTATAGAAACAGTGTGTCTAGTAGAGCCCCAGACGCTTACCTCATAACCACAAATAGAGACGTATAGACACTTTGTTTTAATTTAATGGTAAGACTTGCTCATGTACTGACCTGTGACTTTCTAGTTTGCTTCCTTCTAGTCATGATGAATGCCATGATCAAAACTAACTTGGGGAGGAAAGGGTTATTTGCTTTACAGGTTACAGACCATCATTTAGGAAAACCAGAACAGGAGCTTGAAGTGGTAACAAGGAGCACTGCTTGTTGGCCTGCTCCCTGTCTCAGTCATTATTCTGTTGCTGTGAAGAGACACCATGGTCAAGGCAGCTACTATAAATGAAAACATGTAATTGGAGGCACCCTTACAGTTTCAGACGTCTGGTCCATCATCATGGCAGGGAGCATAACACTGGAGCAATAGAGAGCTGCTGCTCTGTAAGAAGAAAGAGAGAAAGAGAGAGAGAGAGAGAGAGAGAGAGAGAGAGAGAGAGAGAGAGACAGAGAGGAATTCTGGGAAAGCATGGGGCTCTTGAAACCTCAAACCCCACCCTTGTCGACACACCCTCTTCCTCCAATGAGGTCACACCTCTTAATCCTTCTAATCCTTGAAAATACTGTCACTCCCTGTTAACTAAATATTCAAATATATGACAGTGGGAGCCTTTCTTATTCAAACCGCCACACTCCCCATGGCTTGCTCCATTACTATTTCTTACAGCCTAAAAGGCTATTCTTTTACACATGACTACTGATGAACTTGCCCACAATGGTGGGTCCTCCCACAACAGTCATTAATCAAGAAAATGTTCCATAGACGTGCCCAAAGATTAATCTAATCGAGGCAGTTCTTGAATTGTTCTCTCTTCTCAGTTGACTCCAGATTGTCAAATTGGGAAAAAAAAAAAGAGAGAGAGTAACCCAGCACCTTAATGTTTCTCTTACTCCATGTTACATCCTCACCACCAGCCACTCTCTTCTCTCAGTGTACAGACCCACTTCCCTGTATGGCAGAACTGAAGAGTAACTACTGTCACCAACATGAATACGCGAGGATATATGACAAGAAATGAATACATTCTACAGCTCGCAACGCCAAGCAAAAGCATTTTAGTGTGTGCTGCACTTACTGGGAGACTGTCAGTCACTGGCCATTTAATTGGTTACAGGAGACCACAGAACCAAAAAGTCACAACCTACATATCATCTCCTCTAGCAGGAGACATAGACCTTTCTCAAAACCCATGAATCTATCTGTAGGCTTAGATTTTTTCAAAACCTACTATATTTAGGGTTCTTAAATACTTCAACCGCACTTCTAGCCCACCAACCAGAGGTAGCAGAGAGAAAAAGTTAACAGGAAAAGGAGAGAGTTGTGGACGTATTTAGAAGTAATTCTTTGGGGAAACACCAATCTTCATTGTGCAGTACTGTCCAATACCAAACGCAAAACACAAATCAGTAGCAGTGCCTTGACCTGGCAGAGACCACAAGGCTCTAACCAACAAGTAGCAGCAGAAGTAACCAGAAGCAGCCCAAATAGCACAGGCTCTTTTGTGCATTAATCATTATGGATAGAAGACCAGGAAAGACCATCAATGTATTGAAAGGTGTAGCAATGTAAAAATGTCCTCTCCCTCTCTCTGGGATTACATTTATTTTCTCCATAAACATCCTGTCCCCCTTCAAGCATATGCTCCAGCGAAATATCACATGCCTTCTCAGGTGTCTGCTTCAGCAAAACATCCTCTCATGACATAGCTTCCAGAAAAACATCCTGTGACACAAGTGAGTTTCCAAAGAAACCAAAATTTTTCCACTTCAACTAGCCTTGTCTCACATTTAGCCGTTACATCACAAAACATATAATGGCCATCTTGCAAGGGTCCTAGCGCCTAACTCCATCAGCCGCTGGAGCTTCAGCAATTACACTCCGTGAGACTCAGACCCTTTCGTGAGCACAACCTATGTTTTCCCTGTAAACATTGTGGTCTCTCCATCTTTGCTCTCAGCCAATAGCTGTCCAACTTCCAGCCAACTCAGCTGTTACCAGAAAAACCCTCATTAAGAAAGCCAATGAATTTGACTTGATTTTTTTTCCCTGACAGAACGGAGTGTTCTCCCTGCCTGGTTACACTGGTGTCTGAGTCATCTGTAATAAAACCCACTACTATTAAGATCAAAGTCACAGGAACTATGACAAATAGCAAATCACACGACAAGCATCACACTTGGCCAAGCCTTTTCTGCAGCTTTATTGAAGTATAATTATACCTACTTTAAAAATCCATTTATTTTAAGTGTGTAATTTAATGATATTAAAGCAAAATTTATAGCTTCCTTCCCTTTTTTAATACTCACTTCCCAATAATTCATACAATATCGAAGTCTATTAAAAACACAGAAGTGAAGTCAGGAGAAGGACCAGAGTGGGAAAGAGCAAGCTTCTTGATTTGCTAAGACAACAGATATATTGACAGAATCTCCTGGATAAAACGACTTGGGAAACATTGGGTCTTCTCTTAGCGTGCAGCCTCCAGAAAAGAGTTTAAAGGATTAAGTCATTGTCCACCTACATCGAATCCGGACCTGACCTGGTGTGGTCAGCATCACTTTTGTCCACTTTCATGTTAATCACATTCATCTCTCTTACAAGTTGCCTAGCAACTGACATAGTAAACAAACTTATTTTGGTTCATGGTTTCATAGGTTTCGGTCCACGGTCACATGACCATGAAAGGGGCATGATAGAGCTCAACTGCTAACCTCACTGTCATCCAAGAAGCACCAACACAGGAAGAGACCAAGGACAAAAAAACACCCTCCAAGACATGTCCCAAATGACCAAGTCCCTTAATTTCCTATCTCCTAGTTTCCCGCCACCTTCATACACATCCATCAACAGACGAATTCATAGATTACAGCCCACGGGGTCCAATCGATTTTCATAGTCCACCTTTGAACATTGTACTGGGACAATGTGTATCTTAAACCCATAGGCTAGGGCCAGAGGTTGTGTCAGGGGTCTAACCTTCACCTCACACTAGAAACAGCTGGGTAGGTTTCTCAACATCCCCTATTTCTTTCTGGTACTGAGCTAAACCATGTCTGCATTGCAGCATTTTGTCTGGGGTGAGATACCATCAGCAGTCAATTGTAAAGACGCCCCCCACCATGTGTTTGCTTGAATGTAAAATGGGACATCTATAGACAAACACGCATATACACAGACTCACAGAGAGAGGAAAAAAGGGAAGGAGTTGAGTCTTAGGAACCCTCAAGGAAGAGGGAGTGGAAATATAAGATACAGCTCTCAGTAAGAACCAGAACATAGCAGTGTCTTCTGTACACAACAGGACCACTATCCCTCAGCCCTAGCTGATAGGAAAGGGAGAGTCAGTTTTTTCCAAAGATATAGATGGTGATAAGCTGGCCAGTCTCCAGGGGCTTGCCCAAGGCCCATGAATTTATGGGCAGCATAAATAACTTGAGTGGGTTATTACAGAGGGGAGAAAGAGAGCTTGAAGTTGGTAGAAGGGATTAGGTGGGGATTGATCTGGGAGGAGTTAGGAAGAGACGTGAGAAGTAAATTCTATCAATATATAATGTACGAAGTTCTCAAGGAACTAATAAAATTGGTTTTTAAAGTACCATATCTCTACTGAACACATACAAACCATTTTTCTTGTCATCTCCTAAATAACAGCTCCTCATGATTTCATTTCATTAAGTACAAAAGTAATTCAGTGATTATTAAAATGTATGAGGGTCTGGGGAGACGGCAGAGGGGTAAAGCCAAGTGTGTGGTCACACGTGCAAACACCAGTGCTTGGTATGGGAACAGGAGGATGACCGGGGCTTCCTGACAGTGAGCCTCACCTCAGGTTCAGCAGGGGACCCTGTCACAAGGGAATACAGTAGGTAGTGAAGGAGCAGGACACGCTCTACCCTCCCCCAACCTCTGCACTTACATGTCTCTATGATCACCCACACATACACACATATAAATATGACTAGAGTATACAAGAGGCTTGCATAGGTTATATGCAAATGATGTGTCGTTTTATCTAAGGAACTTGAGGACTTTTAGATCATTGGGAGTCCTGGGGCCAACTCTCAGAGGACACGATATATCTCCTTATTGTGCAAACAAATCCTTTGCTGAGTGTGTGTCAGTGACTCCACACAGTTCTCCTCCTCTAGGTTCCTGTGTATCACAGAGAATGATCTGGAAATGCTGAAACAAATATAAACTAAAGGCTTTGTTGGGGTTACTAGGCTTGCGTTAAAATCATATTTATCACGTTTTATTAAATGGAAGGGAAATCTTCAGCTCCCAGCAACAATAGACTCAATCATGTTGGCTTCTGTTTTATCCCATTATGAATAGCAATTAATTGTGCATCAATAGCTCCCCATGCTTTGAACTAAATCAGGATGAAGGGATATGATTCCATAATCCCTATATGGATAATCAAGTTGAAAGGGGGGAGGGATGATGCCTTTGGCTTATGGGAGAGATATGGCTTGATTGGATATTGTTATGCAAATAACCCTAACATCTGAGAAATGAAATGTCACGACAAAATATACTACCAAATGGGATGGACACTCATTATTTGATTTCTTTTAAAAGAAAAAAAAAAACATACTTTAGGATTTTGAATAAGTGTGACCCTCAGAGGTTCAAATACTTGAAGGTGTTTGATTTCCTGTTTGTGGATTGTTTAGAAAGGATTGGGAGTTGTGTTTTTGTTAAAAGAGATGTGTCAATGGGAGGTGGGGGCCTTGAGATTTCAAAAGCCCACCAGGCTTCTCTCTCTCCCTCCCTCTCTCTCTCCCTCTCCATCTCTCCCTCTCTCTCTCTCTGTCTCTGTCTCTCACTCTCTGTCTCTCTATCTATCTATCTATCTCTCTCTCTTCTGGGGAGCAGGATGTGAGCTCTCAGGAACTACACAGCCAGGCCTGCCTGCCTGCCAGCCTGCTGCCATGGTGTCTACCACGATGGTCCATGGACTCACCCTCTGAAACTGTAAGACGGCAATTAAATGTTTCCTTTCATAAATTGATTTGGTCGGGGTGTCTATTCACAGAAATAGAACAGTAAGTAAGGCACACATCTTCCTGTCTATTTTTCTAATACTTCTGTATTTATTTCATTAAAGTTACCTGTTGTCAATTGAACAGATTTATGGATAAGTTTCAAGTTTGAAGACAATAGTGCCAAATAGGAGTGACACTGCTAGGGGGTGTGGCCTTGTTGGAGTGGGTGTGGCCTTGTTGGAGTAGGTGTGTCACTGTGGACATGGGCTTTAAGACCCTCACCCTAGCTGCCTGGAATTCAGTCTTCTAACAGCCTTCAGAGGAAGATGTAGAAAACTCAGCTCCTATTCTCTGATTCTAATCCCCCTCTCACTCCCAACTTTTCCCTCTGTACAAATCTCACGCTCTTGCCTTTATTTAACAAATTCAGAGAAAATTTCAAGGCCAACTACAATATTTCCCCCTTTTCTCCAGTTGAAATACCTTTTCCCTATATATATGTGAACTAAGTATTATTATTACCATTCTGCAATTTATAAAACTAACAAAACACTCATCACCCAGTGCATCAACTTTGTTCATTAACCATGTCATCTATACTAAAAACTATACCTGACTATATCCTGGCTCTAGATCCTATGCCACCTGAAAACCACCCTAACAGATTTATCATCTTTCTCAATACTGAACCGTTTGGGTTGTCTATGAGGCTACCAGTCTCCAACAACATCAGAAATCCAAGAATGATTAATATTACCTGAAAATATGGGAAGCACAAAACATGGCTTCCAAGCTTAGCCAATTTATATAGACTGCTGATCACCTGGACAGTCCCCCTATTCCTTAATATGTCGGAGCATCAGTCTTCAGCCTTCTGGCACAGGATCGTCTGACAGACTTTTGTAATGCAGATTTTGAAGGGCTGATCACACTGCCTTGGCAGAGATTATCAGTCGACTCTTCTGCATAATTTGTGCTTTTCTGGACAGTGTTTTGTCTGGAGATGAATTGAAGCAATTTGCTCAGTGGCTGTGTCACCATGATTTGAGCAACTTCATTGATGCTCAATTTCTTCTTTGAGTCTAAGGGGTCCTGTCGGGGCAGACAGGTGTCTAGTCAAATGATCTAGATGAAGAAATGTCCATAAACGGGTTATTCTGTGGACTTCTGACACCCTTGAAGATTTCCTATCTACATAGGTGTTTTTGAACTGTTAAGCATAGACTACCGTTGGCCCTCTCTAATCGAAGTATTTCCAAAACCCATCTAAACTGACTCAGAACCATGACTTTGCAATCTGGTCTTTAGCTGGTTCTGGTTAATCAACTAAAAATAATGTATAATAGCAGTTATAGGACTGGGTCTAAGACTTGTATTCTTAGATGCATAGTGGAGGCACAATGCTAATGTTAAAGTAGCAATATTAATCTCAATTATAAATCAATAAGAAAGTATACCAATGAAAACCTCGCATTTGTGTAAAATCCATTTTATACCAATGAAAAGATTGCAGCTTCAACTTTGTATCAATTACAAACATTTCTATCAATGTAAGATATAGCTGTAAAATTTTGTTTAAGAGTAAGTTTGCTAATCTATCCCTGTTTGTCTATTTCTCTAACTTCTATGTATTACTATATCACCCCCCCCTTTTTTCTAAACTAAGAAGGATAAAAAAGAGGAAAGGAAAGATAGCAATCCCTGAGTTTAAATTCTCTAGTTCCCCCTGCCCAAAGCTACCTTTGTACAGTATC
Organism: Rattus norvegicus; assembly: GCF_021556685.1. Classification (NCBI taxonomy): domain Eukaryota; kingdom Metazoa; phylum Chordata; class Mammalia; order Rodentia; family Muridae; genus Rattus; species Rattus norvegicus. The sequence continues at coordinate 3,325,787 of NC_141544.1, forward strand.
CCTTAAAAGAAAACATATCCACTGTTCTTAGAATAACCAGAACCATCCACCCCAACATAAGGAACTGGGAAGATAATCTTCCTCGTATTCTTTCAGCTGAATTGGGGTGAAGAATTCCCTTCTGGGGCCCAAGGGGAATTAGGAAAAGTTGGCTTTGTCGGAGTAGAGGTAGCTGGGATTTGCCTGCCAGTCACTCTGTGCTGAAAAGTTCATCTCTTAGCTGACCTCTTGACTATGACAGTCTGAAGGGCTGGATAAGTAAGCTGGCCATTCTGGGAAAGTTCTGAAAGCAGGCCTTTAAATGAAGCAGCTTCAGTGTAATTGAGGGAGAATCAAACACGAAGTTGGACTGGAAGGTCCCGGAATCTCAGCATCCCAGAGTGTGGATCATTTCAGGGCTGTCTTTCTCTTCTTTCCTCCTGCAGCACACAAAACTGTACAAGCATCATATAGTTCTGTAAGCGCATTCACATGGAGTAAGCTGGGTGCACAGCTTAGTTAATAAAGATCAACAAAGAAAGGTGACTGCCTTTCTTCAGGTTAGTTGGATCATATAATCAAACCGTAACATAATTTTGTAAAACATGCCATTTTACAGGATGCATGTAATAAAAAGTTATGAGAAATTCATACTCAAAATGGTACTGGCTGATTATAGACATTTTAGTCTCAGCCAGTTCATACATGGAGACCTAAACATCCTCATATATACATTACCTATTTGTTGATTGTCTTAGTCTCCCTCTTCTGTGTTGCCGAGGACTTCAGGAGGTCTTCCCTTGCCATGTCTGATCTTTATCTGCTTGGAAGGAACCCACAGCTTTTCTTCTCCTGTACAAACATAGGCATAACCCCTTCCCCAGCGTAACACATTTCCCATTTTCCATTCTGATGTCAGAATATCCTTAATATAAACAGGCTGGTTTAGTTCAGTAGTCTTTTCCACAATCCAATGTCTTTCAGCAGCTGTGCTGCTTTGTTCATCAGCATTTAAAAAATTTAAGTTTAATAAAGCACTATGTAGCCTACATCGGGAAGTTTTTGTTGCCCCTTTTTGCCTGTTAAGCATCTCCTTTAGACTTCGATTAGATCTCTCCACAATCGCTTGTCCTGTAGGATTGTGTGGTATACCTGTCACATGTTTTATGTTATAATATTCAAAGAAGCACTTAATCTTGTTAGAGATACATGCTGGACCATTGTCTGTTTTAATTTGTATGGGTATTCCCATTATAGCCATAACTTCTAACAAATGTGTAATTACAGAATCGGCCTTTCCTGACGCTAAGGCAGTTGCCCATCGAAATCCTGAGTATGTATCTATAGTATGGTGTATGTATTTCAGCTTATCAAACTTTGTAAAATGGAGAACATCCTTTTGCGAAATTTCATTTCTTTGGGTGCCTTTAGGGTTAGTTCCTGTAGGCAATGGAGTTTGATTATATAACGAGCAAGTAGGACATTGCCTCACAGTCTCCTTGGCTTGTTGCCAAGTGATAGAGAATTCTTTCTTTAAGCCTTTGCTGTTGACATGGTGTTTTTTATGGAATTCTGAAGCCTCTACTACACTTCCTATCAGTAGCTGGTCAATTTCATTATTACCTTGCGCCAGAGGGCCTGGCAGACCTGTATGGGATCTGATGTGTGTTATATATAGTGGGTAACTCCTATTTCTGATCTTTTGTTGTAGCTGAATATAAAGTGATGTCAATTCAGAATAATCCTGAATAAGTTCTGCAGTCTCTATGTGCAAAGCAACCCTTTCTGCATATTGAGAGTCACTTACTGTATTAAGAGGCTCTTGAAAATCTGACAACACCATGAGTATTGCATATAATTCACATTTTTGAACTGACTTATAGGGACTCTCAGTCACCTTGCTTACATTTTCTGATTTATTTATGTATTTATGTATGTATGTATGTATGTATGTATGTATTTATTTATTTATTTATTTATTTATTTTTGGTTCTTTTTTTCGGAGCTCGGGATCGAACCCAGGGCCTTGTGCTTCCTAGGCAAGCACTCTACCACTGAGCTAAATCCCCCCTTTTCTGATTTATATGTTGCCTTTCCTGACTTTCTGGCATCAGTGTAAAATGTAGGGGCTCCAGATATTGGAGTTACCTTTATTATACAAGGGAGGATCCACTTAGTTCGTTTTATGAACTGAAGTCGCTTGCTTTTAGGATATCTGTTGTTAATCTCTCCTAAGAACTTACTGCATGCTCTTTGCAAATGTTCAATTTGTACCCACAAAGAGGCAATATCTGTATTAGTAAAAGGTACCACAATTTCAGCCGGATCCATTCTAAGTAATTGTCGAAGTCTCAATTTTCCTTTAAGTATCAATTCAGAGACCTTCTCAAGGTAGGTTTTCAGTTTCTTACTCTGTTTATGTTGCTAAAAATATCCATTCTAAGATATAATCTTCGCTCTGCATGAGAATTCCTGTAGGGGAATGAGTAGAGGGTAAGATGACTAATATGCAGGCCATCTTTGGATCAATACGATCTAGATGTGTATCCTGCAGTTTCCTTTCTACCAAAGCTAGCTCTTTCTCAGCCTCAGCTGATAGTTTCCTTGGGCTATTTAAATCTTTATCGCCTTGTAACGTTTGAAATAAATTGCCCAACTCTTGACTGGTCAAGCCAATCACAGGCCTCAACCAGTTAATATCTCACAGTAGTTTCTGGAAAATCATTAAGTGTCCTTAATTGTTTTCTTTTGAATTGCACCTTTTGTGGCCTAATCCTTTGTAGACTTATTTTATACCCTAGATAATAAATAGTATCCCCTCTTTGTATTTTCTCAGGAGCGATTCGTAATCCCCAGCAAGGAAAGGTTTTTTTCACTTCATCACACATTCTTTCCAGGATATTTATATCTGAATCAGACAATAAAATGTCATCCATGTAATGATAAATAATAGACTGGGGAAATTGTTTGCAAATCATCTCCAATTACTGTTGTACAAAATATTGACACAAGGTAGGGCTATTCAACATTCCCTGTGGCAGGATTTCCATTGATATCTTTTTATGGGCTGACCTCTATTGAGGGTAGGCACTGAAAAGGCAAACCTTTCCTTATCGCCTTCATGTAGAGGAATAGTGAAAAAAACAATATTTTAAGTCAATCACTATAATAGGCCATTCCTTAGGCAACAAAGAAGGCAGTGGAATCCCAGGCTGCAGGGAACCCATCAGCTGAATAATCTTATTAATTGCTCTGAGATCTGTCAACACTCTCCATTTGCCAGACCTTTTTTTAATGACAAATAGTGGAGAATTCCAAGGGCTGGTGGACTCCTCTATATGCTGAGCCTCCAGCTGCTCCTGGACTTGCTGTTCTAATGCCTGTAATTTTTCTTTTGTCATAGACCATTGATCAATCCAGATGGGTTGGTCAGTCAGCCACCTTAGTGGCAAGGCTGTTGTTGTCCAACAGCAGTGGCTCCTTGTGGTAGCACTAAATTGTTAACCTCTGCTTTATCTTGCTTATGGACAGCTTGGACCGTCTCTAACTATCCTTGATAACATTCCCTGACTGATTTAAAGTTTTTATTAGGAGCCTGATGAATTTCAGGGCCAGACCCTGAAACTGAGGGGATATTAATTTGAGTTTTCCACTGCTGTAGTAGGTGTCTTCCCCATAAGTTAATGGCTGTATCAGCCACGTATGGCCTTAATTTTCCTACCTGACCTTCTGGTCCTATACATTTAAGCCACCTGGTGCTGTGTATTATTTGGGATAAAGTGCCAACACCTTGAAGCTGCATATCCACTCCTTGAAGTGGCCAACTAGTGTGCCAAGATTTTGGAGAGATGATGGTAACATCTGCTCCAGTGTCAATCATTCCTTCAATTTCAATATTGTTTACCAGTATTTTTAGTTTTGGTCTTTTGTCCTCTATAGACGTTGTCCAAAATATTCATCTTTCGCTCCCTTTGAGGCTTTTGGGATTGTCCATAGGACTTCCCTCAGACTCCTCTGGTCCCAAAACATCTATTTTTGAATTCATGCCATTTAATTGTTCTGAGGAAGAGAACTCTCCTTGCCTGGCATTGGGGCCTGCGAGAGGCCCCCTGGAAATTTAATGGCAGGATGCGGCCCCATCTGTCTGTTATTGCTCTACATTGCTTAGTCGAATGTCCACCTCTGCCACATTTTTGACACATTCCAGGAGGCATAGTCCCCCTTTTGGTATTACTTTGGTTTTTCTTGCTGTAATATCAGAGATGACCCTGCTCACCACAATTAAAACATTTGAAATCTTGGGTCATCTCTAGCTGCCCAGTGGCAGCTTCTCCTATCACAGTCGTATCAGGAGAACAAGATCCAACAATAGCTGTATATCTATTCCACTCATTTATTGGTGCGGACCTCGCCTTCAGTGGTCTGATTACTTCCCTGCTTTCGGTATTTGCATTTTCAAAGGCTAAAGACTCAATTATCGCCTTTCTTGCTGCTGAATCTGATACACTCCTTTCCACACCTGAGGTAAGCATTTGTAAAAAGTCAGGGAAGGTTTCTTTAGGACCTTGTATGACTTGATTGAATGTTTCAAGTCTTTTCCCTGATTCTGCGACTTTGTCCCAGTCCATTAAGGCTGACAATCGACACCATGCCAGAGTTTCTTCATCATATACAGCCTGCACCTCTCCTTCAGCAAAGCGGCCTTCACCAAGCAGTTGATCTCTGGAAATCTCTCTGCCCCTAGCTCTATTTTATCGTTCTATCTCCCTCACTTCTTCTCTCCACCATGAAATCCATTGTAAATTTTCAGCAGGCTCTAGAATTGCTCTTACCATATCTTTCCAGTCTTGGGGGATTACTCTATTTTTAATAGCCCAAGAAATCAAGATTTGTTTTACAAATGGTGAATGCATTCCAAAATTAGTTACGCTTTCCTTAAATTTCCTTAATTCTAACACATCCATAGGTTGCCATTCAAATTCTTCATAACCCTGTGGATGATCATCGTTTGGAGGCTTTTGTTGTACACTAACTGGATAGACTAAAGTTTGTTTCCTAATAACCTTAGGTTGGCTTACCCTAATTTTATCTTCTGTCTCTTCCTGAGTTTTTTCTTTAGTTGTAATTTTAAATTCGTCTCTTAAAGTCTGTACCCATGCTTCATATTTCTCCTTCTGTCTTCCCCCCGTTCTTTGAGTTCCTGAATTCTCTGTTCAAGGCTTTGCTTCCACACTTTGAATTTTTCTTTATATTGTACTTCTCATAATTTGTTATCTATTGTCTTTTGATTGATTAATTTTAAAAAGTGATTCTCCAAGTCTTGCTTCCAAACCGCATTACTTTCTCTCTGCTGTTCAGTATGACTTGTGAGCTGTTGTATGTTCCATTCTAACATCCTTTCTAGTTCCTGTCTACCACTTTTATTTTCATCTTTCTGTCTCTTATTCTGATCTATAATTTCCTGTGTCTTCAGTTCTAGTGTTTCTTCTAGGCTACTTTGCCAAGATTTAATTTTCTCTTTCTGTTTTTCATGTCGTTCCATAATTACCTGTATCTTCTGTTCTAAGCCCTGCTTCCATAATTTAGCTTCTCTTTATGTTGTAATTCTGATATTGCAGCCTCTGCCTTATTTTGATTTGCTAGTTTTAGTAAGTTATCCTCTAGACTTTGTTTCCAGATTCTATCTCTATTTTCCTGCTGTTCAATTTGATCTTTGAGTTGTCGAATTCTTTTTTCTAGTGTCTCTTCTACCTCCTGTTGCCAAAACTTAAGCTTATCTGTTTGTTGTTCAGAGTCATCTATATATCTCAGAAATTTCTGTTCTAGCATTACTTGTAATTTCTTTCCTAAGGCTAGAAATTTGCTATTTAGGGCGCTGTCTTTTGAGAAGATATAGTACATCAAAAGAATGAATAAATGATAAAGTGTCTTTTTCCTCAAAATTCACAACCGTCAGACCATTCAAAATATCATTCCATAAGGCTCAAAAGATATTCATTGTTTTTCTCATCTTTAAGTATCAAAAAGTTATATATCTCTCTTACATCAAAGTAGTATCTGATCAGAAGCCGTTTGTACCTTTTTCTCCCTCCGCTTCAGAACACGTGCAGTCCTCTCGATTCTTCCTAGACCCCTCAGACCCAGTCTTCAACTTCTAATCCACCAGTACTCCTGCCTAGATCTCTATCAGAGCCATATTCTGGGGGTGAGAGGGAAGTAAACTTTTATCTCAGGTTAGTTGAGTTCTAATGGATAAGTTGGGCGCCAGTTGTTGCAGTTTCCTCTCCAACACGAATCGGCCCGTAAGAAAATGCAATTAAATTACTGTGAAAACAATCCAGCTTCTAGATTGGGCAGATCCACCCTACACTGTCCTATTCCTAGCTCACAAATCCCTCATCCCTTGCACCTTTTATTTGCCAGGTCTCCAGCTTCTCCTTCTCCCATGACGACTCTCTCCTCACTTCTTTCCTTTTCCTCCCCTGACTCCTCTAACTTTTTCTCAGTTCCCCATCATGTCCCTAAACTCTCGCTCTCCCACCTATCTTCATTCCTCCTCTCCCAACACTCTCAACTGTCCAATCCTCTCCCTCCTCCTCAGGTTCTACTGGCTCAACTGTCACCAACTGTCGTCTCTCACCCTATTCTCTGAACCTCTTTCCCTCTCGCTCCTGACTCCTCCATCTGCCCAAATCTCGTGCTCTTGCCTTTATTTCACAAATTCAGAGAGAAATCCAAGGCAACGCACAACAAAAATGTAAGCTTTTTAGACTCTACATACAATTAAAACTAAGCTTATTGGCCAATTAACAGCGATTCACTTTGCAAAACACTAGCTGTGTGTTTATCTTCAAAGTCAACTTCCTACAAGCTTTTCCTGCTGGAACGAACAGAATTTGCCAAAGAATGTTCGATTCAGAATGGAAAACGCATGTTTTGTCTATATAGAAAAGTCTGCTTTATACTGTCTAGAACCACTTATAACTAAGCTTATTCGAGAAGTAATAGCAATTCACATTGCAAAACACTAGCTGTGTGTTTATCTTCAAAGTCAAGGTCCTACAAGCTTTTCCTGCTTAGAACGAACAGAATTTGCCAAAGAATGTGTGATTCAGACTGGGAAAAAGATGTTTTGTCTATATAGAAAAGTCTGCTTTTTACCGTCTAGAACCACTTAAAACTAAGCTTATTTTCTAAGTAACAGCAATTCACTGTTCAAAACAGTAGCTGTGTGTTTATCTGCAAAGTAAACTTCCTACATGCTTTTCCCGCTTGGGAGGAACAGAATTCGCCAAAGAATGTGTGATTCAGACTGGGAAACCCATGGTTTGTCTATATAGAAAAGTCTGCGTTTTACAGTCTAGAACCACTTAAAACTAAGCTTATTCGCCAAATAAGAGCAATTCATTTTTCAAAACACTAGCTGTGTGTTTATCTTCAAAGTCAACTTGCTACAAGCTTTTCCCGCTTGGAACGAACAGAATTCACCTAAGAATATTTGATTCAGACTGGAAATTGCATGGTTTGTCTATATAGAAAAGTATACTTTTTACCGTCTAGAACCACTTAAAACTAAGCTTATTCGCGAATTAACAGCAATTCACTTTGCAAATCACTAGCTGTGTTTTTATTTTCAAAGTAAACTTCCTTCCAGCTTTTCCCGCTTGGAAGGAACAGAATTCACAAAAGAATGTACAAATCAGACTGGGAAACGCAGTTTTATCTATAAAGAAAATTCTGCTTTTTACCTTCTCGAACCACTTAAAACTAAGCTTATTCGCCAAGTAACCGCAATTCACTTTGCAAAACACTAAGTGTGTGTTTATCTTGAAACTAAACTTCTGACCAGCTTTTCCTGCTTGGGTCGAACAGAATTTGCCAAAGAATGTCTGATTCAGACTGGGATACGTATCTTTGTCTGTATAAAAAAGTATGCTTTTTCCATCTGGATCCACTTAAAAGTAAGGTTACTGGCCAAGTAACAGCAATTCACTTTGCAAAACACTAGCTGTGTGTTTATCTTCAAAGTAAACTTTCTAAACGCTTTTCCCGCTTGAAATGAATGGAATTCACCCAGGAATGTGTGATTCAGACTGGGAAACGCATGTTTTGTCTATATTGAAAAGTCTGCATTTTACCGTCTAGAACCACTTAAAACTAAGCTTATTAGCCAAAAAACAGCAATTCACTTAGCAAAACACTAGCTGTGTGTTTATCTTCAAAGGAAACTTCCGACAAACTTTTCCCACTTGGAACGAACAGAATTCGCCAAAGAATGTGAGATTCAAACTGGGAAACACATGCTTTGTCTGTACAGAAAAGTATGCGTTTTACCATCTATAACCACTTAAAACTAAGCTTATTCGACAAGTAATGGCAATTTAATTTGCGAAACACTAGCTGTGTGTTTATCTTCAAGGTCTTTTGTATTACTGGATACATAGAAAGATATTGTGTAAATTTTTTTGTCATGTAATATCTTAGATTCTCCATCTATGTTAATTGAGAGTTTTGCTGGATACAGTAGCCTGGGCTGGCATTTGTGGTCTCTAAGTGTCTGTATGATATCTGTCCAGGATCTTCTGGCTTTCATAGTCTCTGGTGAGAAATCTGGTGTAATTCTGATTAGTTAGCCATTATATGTTATTTAACCTTTTCCCTTACTGTTGTTAATATTTTTATTTGTTTTGTGCATTTTGTGTTTTGACTATTATGTGATGGGAGGATTTTCTTTTCTGGTCCAATCTATTTGGAGTTCTGTAGGCTTTGTGTATGTTTATGGGCATCTCTTTCTTCAGATTAGGGAAGTTTTCTTCCTTTAATTTTGTTGAAGATATTACTGTCCCTTGATGTTGGTAGTCTTCACTCACTTCTATACCTGTAATCCTTGGTTTGATCTTCTTGTTGTATCCTTTATTTCCTGTTTTGGGCTAGGAGCTTCTTCTGTTTTCCATTATCTTTGACATTTGTGTCAATGTTTTCTATGGAATCTTCTGCTCCTTAGGTTATATCTTCTATCCCTTTTACCCTGTTGGTGACGCTCACATCTATGACTCCTGGTCTCTTTCCTAGGTTTTCCATCTCCAGGGTTGTCTTCCTTTGTGCTTTCTTTATTGTTTCTATTTCAATTTTTAACTCCTGGATGGTTTTGTTCATTTCCTTCTCCTGTTTTGTTGTTTTTTCAGTAGTTCTTTAAGGTACCTTTTTGTTCCCTCTTTATGGGATTCTACTTGTTTACTTCTGTATTTTATGTTGTCCTGTATTTTCATAAGGAAGTCATTTATGACCTTCTTAACATCCTCCATCGTCATGATGAAATGTGAATTTAAACCTAGAGCTTGCTTTTCTGATTTGTTTAGATATCCAGTGTTTGTTTTGATGGGAGAATTGGGTTCTGATTAGCCCAAGTAGTCTTGATTTTTGTTGCTTGTGTTCCTGTGCTTGCCTCCAGCCATCAGGTTGTCTCTGGAGTTAGCTTGTCTTGCTCTTTCTGACAGTGGCTTGACTGTCCTGTAGGCCTGTGTGTCAGGACCACTGTAGACCTGTTTTCCTGTTTTCTTTTAACCAGTTATGTGAACAGAGTATTTTGCTCTCAGGCATGTAGTTTCTCCTGTTCACGGGCTTTCAGCTGTCCCTGTGGGCAGGAACCAGAAGGAAATTCCCATGCCTCTCCTAGGTCTCTCTGTTGGGGGGGGGAGGGGGCACAGATGGCACAAAATGTTTTCCTCTTGAGTCAGGAATCTGGACAGAGAGTAGTCTCCTCTGGTTTCCCAGGAGTGTCTGCCTCTCTGAAGGTCTATTTCCCCCACTCTCAGGATATGGGTACAGGGAGCTGATTGACCAGTTCAGTTCAGATCCAGGGAAAGTCTGGAACGTGGTGGTCCTGCAGCTTTATTCCTCCTATATTCCTGTGTCCAGAGGCACGATGCAGTTTTGTCTTGGGCCAGAGATGTTGGCAATGCTGGGCAGCAGTGTCAGTCTCTGTGCATTGTACACTCTGTATTGCCCACACTCATGGGTTATCAGCTCTCTCTCCCACAGCGTCTAGGATCAGGGAGCTCTGGGCCGGGATCAGGGAGGTTCAGGAGTCAGCTAGAAAATGGAAGGGCCTGGTCCCAGAGGAGTTCTGCCTTTGTGTGTCCTGAGTCCACCAGTCATCTCACTTCGAGCAAAAAAGTTGAATTCACCTCTGGTCTCAGGCCTGAACTTGCTCGTTGGGCTGACATTCAGCTTTCCATGAGGGCTGCAACCAGAAATGTCCTGCCCCTACTGCTCCTAGGTCCCTATGCACAGGAGGCCCAGATGGAGCTAGGTGTTTTTTCTTGAGTCAGGAATGTGAGCAGAGTTCTCAGGGGTTTCCATCCCTCTGATGGTCTAAGACTTACCCACCCCACACGAGATTTGGGTGTAGGATGCTTTTTTACCAGTTCAGATCCAGGTGCAGTTTGGAGTTCAGGGCTCCTGCAGCTGGACTGCTTCTATATCCATGTGTCCAGAGGCACTATGCAATTTCCTCTTGGTCAAGGTATGTGTGCACAGGTGGGCAGAAGTGGCAGTCTCTCCTTCCCTGTGGTCTCAGTATTGCCCACTCTTCTGGGTGATCAGCTCTCTGTCCCACAGAGTTTCCAAAGGAGTTTCAAATGTTCACTCCCTATCCTACAGGTATCCAATCTTTCCAATTCTCCTCCATAGTGTGTTGGACAAGACCCCTCTGGTCAAGGGGAGGTACAACAGGCCCCATCAGACAAAGAGGGCTGCAAAAGTTCTTGTCTTAAAGGTAATCTCAGTGATTACTTATGTTCCACAAATAGATTAAGTCCTACCCTCTCTCCACATGAGACTTTAGTACCTAAGCCAGCTGGCAAAGCAGGGCAGAGAGTTATGTCCACTCACAAATACAGGAAAAGATGTCCTCCATCTCCACCAAAGTGCCTTATGCAATCTGCTTTGGGTATAATGAGTTTGAAACCTGGTTCTGCAGACAAAGGGGATTTCAGAACTTCCCTATTAAACCAAGAGGACCTTCAAAGTCCTCCACTATTAAAAATGGATTTAAATCATCACTTATGGTCCAAGGGGGGCAAAATGCAGTCACAAATCCCCAAGTGAACCTCATAATACACATACCAGCCCAAGCAGAGACAAACCTTTCTTCATGTACACCATTAGATCAAGGACCATTGAAAGTTTCAGAAGGGGCTCTTGAGAGTTCCACACCCACGCAAGATGTGGGAGAAAATTCTGAGTCCACCCAAGGAACTCTTGTGCCTTCTGCACATAAAAAATATGATCTAGCACCCTCACCATCTCCCCCAGTACTTCCAATGTCCCTATACAACAGAGAATTATTCAAATATTCTCTACCACCAAAAAGGACCCTCCTGACTTGTCATCAGGCCCAAAAGAGCCAAGTTTATCACAACACACAGTCAATGAGCCATGCAGACTCCATATTTATACAGTGTGCAGAGAAGATACAACATTCCCTACCTCCTCAGGAGACTCTAGGTCATTCTGTCCTGTAAGGAGAGGCTCCAAAATTTTCCACATATACATCAGAGATGCTAGAAATTCCCAAAAATGAGCAGGTTTCTCTGAATAGTACTCTATCTCATAAAGAGACTGTTGGACGAGAAACATCTACAAAAGGAGTTCTACTCACAGCAACATCTTTAGAAATGGCTTGTGTATGTGACACGTGTACAAAAGATGTTCTAGGACATATTCCATCTGTAGAGAAGGTTATGGATCCAACCATATGTGAACGCGGAGTAGGGGAACATGATATGCAAACACCAGAGTCTGTAGCATCCTCGACATCTGAGGAAAGGGATTCCTTGGATTCCATTTGTGCAAAAGAATGGATATGACCTCCGCAGATTTCACAGGAGGCTATAGGAACTTCCTTATCTCCTCAAGATCGGAAATCTTCCCCAAATACAGAAGAATCTACACACTCTTCCAAATATTCACAAAGGGTTTCCAGTCCTTCTTTATACCCACAAGCAGACTCAGAACATCTGCCAAATACATCAAAGGCTCTGGATTTTACCTTATCTCCTGAAGGGGCCTTGGAAGCCGTTTTGCCTATCAAGCAGGCTAGGGAACCTGACACTTCTATACGAAAGTCTGTTTCAGTATCTGTAGCAGAAGAAATTTTTCTTGGAACTTCCACAATTACACAACGATGTCTAGAAACATCCTTATCTGCTCATGAGGCTCCCAGACCTTTCACATAAGTCCATGATGCTCTAGGAGAGGTCACATCTTCAGAGGTTGCTCTAATACCTACTCCCGTTTCTGACATCACAGTCAGGATTTCTACACATATGCACAGTATATTAAGACCTTCCTCAACTGAGAAGGATGTCTTAGGATCTACTGCATCTGAAAAGCATGCTTTACAACTAACCCCATCTACCCAAGTAGATTTATTTCACATGTCCACTCTGGGGAGAAATAGTCGACATTCTCCCTCTACCAAAATGGACCACAGGCATCCAGTTTCTAGAAACACAGGGTTAAGATTTGATCCTCCTGATGGAGTCTTGAGAAATTTCTCCTCTAAGGAAGACAGGTTCAACCTTCCCCCTTCTGCTAAAAGGGATCTTGTGCCATCTTCTGCTGCCAAAGAGACACCAAAACCTACAACTACTCCTCAGGTGAGTCCCACACCTTCTCCATCTGTCCAAAGGGACTGGAATTTTCCAAAAAATGACCAAGGAAATGTGGACCATTGCCAATCCTTACAAGGTAATGCTGGACATTACATATTGTCCCAAGATGCTCAAGTAACTCCTCCTTCTACCAAAAAGGCATGTTCACCATCTGCCCTAGGGTTTCAGGGAATTTCTTCACCCCTCTCAAGGGCTCCAGAAAGTGTTCTCCATGCTCAAAGTGATTTGTCATTGTGAAAATTAGATTTCAAAAATACAAAACCATTTTTATATTTCCAAAGGTCTAAGGGATCGTCCACATCGAAAGAGAAATCATGTAGACCTTGTGCCATTAGCCAAAGTATATCAGAAAAATTCCATGTCTTCTAAAGCATCTAAAAATCAATCTGGCTCTAGTACTCTTCCTGGGAAACATTTACCATCAGCCATACAATCCACAGGACAATCAAAATCTAAAAAGGGATATCTAGAAACTTTACCATCAGCCAAAAGGTCTTTAGGATGTTCATCAACTTCTCCAAGAGCTCGGTTAACCCAGAGAACAAAAGAACTAACGCCATCTGCCCAGGGTGTTTTCACAAGAACCACATATTTCTTCTTTTCTTTTATACCAAGACAGATGTCCAGCTTCTTTCTCCCCATCTCTGATTGCTTCATCCTATTTGTTCTCCCTCCCAAATGGCTCTTTACTCTGAATTAGAGGCCAATTAATAAACCATAGATATATGGAAGGAATATCTGAGAGGCATTTGCTGTCAAGACAACACTTGTTACCTCACAGAAGAAGCTAAAGCTCTCCAGGATACAAGAGATTTTTCAGGGAGGGCCTAATGATGATGTCACTGAGAACAGCCATGGCCTACCTGCTGAACAGCTTTCCTTACATTGATGAACTTCAAGGGTGCCTTTTCCAGGTATGTCTCCTGTGACACAGTGGAAACCTTTATGTACTCCATCTCTCTAAAGCTAGAGACTTCTTTTTCCTTCATTAGTGGTTTCATGCTCTGAATGGAGAAAGTTAATCAGGGTCCTGGCATGGGTAGTAATGATCTAGGAACTTGGAGTGGAGGTGATACTTCTGGATAATATTTTTATTCCTAGGTCCATTCCTGTGACATAAAGTTCAATTTTCTAGGTTTTCTCTGTTTTGTAAAGGCCAGTATATTCCCTTCAGACCTTTAGGTGAATGAATATTGTATTTAACTTTCTTATTGTACATTCCTTGATAGGGGACTTTATTAATATTCCTGAATGTGTACTCAAAAATTCTGTTTTCCTATTCCATTTTCCGCAATGATTTTAGCAATGAAATGGGCCCAGCTATAGAGTATCACACTGTAAATACTGGGTACCTACTTCAAATGATAAACTCCTAATCCTTATTTTATCCAAAGATTACCAGTCATCAATAAAACAAATGACCACATGGACTATACATTTCGGATCTCTAGATACATTTGATATCTGTACTACACTATCTACCTTCCTGTGTTCGCATGGCCAAACTTGAGGTTTTAGATGTGTTACCATGATTCTTTCTACGCCCAAATATAAGAAACAGGAGGATGTGCAGGGAGAAGAAAGGCCTGAGAAACAGTGAAACCTCAATTTCAAAAGCTTCATAAATACAGGAGGGAGTCTATTTGACATTGTCATTTGTAAATTCTACATTTTTGATTTACTTACACAGAATCCATGTTAACATTCCACCTAACCTAATAGATGTAGGAAGCACCAAAAGTATATATATATATATATATATATATATATATATATATATATATATATATATATATATACCAAAACAGGATAAGATTGATGAAGCTAAGAAGTGCATTCTGCCAGGAACCAGATATAGATATTTCCTGAGAGACACAACTAGAACATATTATATACAGAAGTGAATGTTTTCTTGTAAAAATATAAAAATAAAAAAGTAAAATTTTCTTTTACCCTGCTAACACTTTCATCGATGTGTCTGAAATTCTTTGTGAGATATATTGGCAGAAACACCTTCCCACTCCTCGGCTGCGCAGTGTTTCCTGCCACCACACACTTTCCTATACTCACATCCTCACATAAAAAACACACAACACAATAATCTTTAATCCACTTCATTAGATATAATTTCCCTCTGAAACATACAAAGCCTGGTACCATCCATCCCTTAGAAACATTAATAACAACATGTAAATACACAGAACAGAATCTTAAATTCACCTACCATGGCTTCTCACTCTGTCATCTTCCTTTCTCTCTTTTTTCCTCTAATCTCCCCCCTCTTCCTTCAAACTTCTCTCCTGGCCATTCTTCCTTCTCCTCAAATGATAACCCTCTTCCTATCCTGTTCCTACCACTCACATATACTTTACAAATTCAATGGGGAGATAGTTCTGGTGATGTCACCTGAGTTCTGAGTACAGGACTATGCTGCTGACCTTGGGGCAGTGGAATTAGCATCAAACACAGAAAACTTCAGGGCAAATCACAACTTGAACCCTAGTGGCAAACCAGTGAACTGAAAATTGACTTCTTGTTGTTAGATTTGGAGAAAGGATTAGAAGAGGTGAAGGTGCTTTCAATCCCATAAGAACAACAATGCCAATGAAACAGAGCTTTCTGGTAGACCAATATTCAAAGACTGTACATGAACAGATCTATGGCAATAACTGCATATGATGCAGAGGATGGCCTTGTTGGGCAACAATTGAAGGAGAACCCTTGGTCCTGCCTAGGTTTGACTCCCAGTTCAAGCGTCTGTCCAGGGTTAGTAAGGGGGTTTATAGGAGAAGGGTAAGGGGACTGGTAATGGATCTTAAAGTCAGGAAATGGGAAAGGAAATAATATTTTAAATGTAAATTTAGAAATTTCCAATTAAAAAGCAATAAAATTTGTTAAAAAGTTAAAAAAATGAAATAAAAGAAATCTGCCAGCTAATCACAGCTATTGACTCAGAATTTTAAGGGGTCACTGTCAGGGAATGGTAGTCAGAGTAATACTTGTGGAAAGACTGATATAATGAAGTCTCATCTGGAAGCACTTTTCCGTCCCAGATATCAGTGCCAGACACAAACTGCATTATTAGAATCCAATGCATGGAGGAGTTTACTCTGTGCTGAGGACACAATACTTGCCTTACCTTTCTTCCTTAGGACCTTTTCCTTCTTGGCAAAAGGATAAAAGCTATGAGATCTCAGGAAAAAACTATAGTGCCCTTCCGAACACCTGGCTTTTGGGATAAAGAAATTAATTATATAAACTATCTGACTCCCAAGAAAAATAACATGCAGGGAAGTCCAGATGCTTCTGAGAGGATCCCAGCTCCTGATTTCCACATGTGGAAGGCTCAGATCAAGGCTATCTGTTCAGAAAACGTACTCAACCCCTACCCAAGACTCAAGGAGCTTTCCCATTGACCACATATTTCTTCCTTTTTTATACCACGACAGAAAACCAGCTTCCTACTCGCCATGTCTGATCACTTCATCCTCTGTGTTTTCCCTCCCAAATGTCTGTTTACAATGCACTAGAGGTCAATTAGTAAACCCAGAAGGTACTGAAGGAATACCTGAGAGGCAGTTGCAGTCAGAACAACACTTGTGACATCACATAAGAAGCTAGGGCTCTCCAGGATACAAGAGATTTTTTAGGGAGGGCCTAATGATGATGTCACTGAGAAGCACCATGTCCTACCTGCTGAACAGCTTTCCTTTACATTGACCAGATTTGAGGGTGCCCTTTCCAGGAGTGTCTCCTGTGACACAGTGGAAACCTTTACATGCTACATCTCTCTAGAGACTTCTCTTTGCTTCATTAGAGGTTACATGCTCTGAATGGCCAAAGTTAGTCAGCGGCTAAGCATGCCTAGAAAAGATTTAGGAACATAGAATGGAGGAGATTCTTCTAGATAAAATTTTATTCCCAGGTTCATTCCTGTGATACACAGTTCAATATTCCAGGTTTTCTCTATTTCCTAAAGGCCAGTATTTTGCCTACAGACCTTAATTGAATGAATATTGTATTTTACTTTCCCATTGTACATTCCTTGATAAGAGACTTTATTAATATTCCTGTATGTGTACTCAAAAATTCTGTTTCCAATTCCATTTTCAGCAAAGCAAAGGACAAATTAATTATAGAATTCAGTTCTCTAGTCCTATTTGATATCAGTACTACACTATCTAACTTCCTGTGTTCCCATTGCTAGCCTTGAGGGTCAGATGTTTTACCATGATTCTCTCTGAAGGCCAAACATAAGATACCGGAGGATGGGCAGGGCGGAGAAAGGCTTGAGGACCAGTGAAACCTCAACTTCAATACGTTCATAAGAACAGGAGGGAGTCTATTTGACATTGTCATTTCTGAACTCTACATTCTTGACCTAGTTGCTCAGAATCCATGTTACAATTCCCCCTAACCACATAGCTGTATGAGCCACCAAAAGTATATATACATATATATATATATATATATATATATATATATATATATATATATATATATATACATCAGCCACCAAAACTAGATAAGATTGATGTAGCTAAAAAGTGCATTCTGCCAGCAACCGGATATAGATATTTCCTGAGAGACATAGTTAGATCATGTCAACTACGGAAGTGAATACTAGTGACAAACTAGTGATCTGAAACAGACCTCTTGTTGGCAGATTTTGAGAAAGGATTACAAGAGCTGAAGGAGCTTTCAATCCCGTAAGAACAACAATGTCAATGAACCAGAGCTTTCTGGTACTAGACCAATGTTCAATGAATGTACACGGACAGAGCTATGGCTCTAACTGCATGTGGCAGAGGATGGCCTTGTCATCAGGAATGGAAGCAGAAGCTATTGGTCCTCTCTAGGTTTGTCTGCCAGTCAAGGTAATGTGAAGGCACAGTCAGAGGGGCTAGAGAAGAAGGGGAAGGATACGTTTAGGAATCTTATGGGCAGGAGAATGGGAAACGAAATAACATTAAATGTAAATATAAAAACATCAAGTTAAAAAAAGCAATAAAATTGCTAAAACATAAAAAAAGAAAGAAATAAAAGAAGAGAAAACTTACAGCTAATCACACCTATTGACTCAGAATAGTAAATGGTAGTCAGTGGAAATAATAGCACTGCTGCTTCCCACACTGCACTATAGGTATCCAAAACATGGAGGAGTTTACTCTGAGCCAGGGACACAATACCTGTCTCTCCCTTTTTCCTTAGGAACCATAAGAACAGAGAAGTCCAGATGTTTCTGAGAGGCTCCCAGCTCCTGATTCCCATAGATGGGAGGCTCAGATCAAGGCTATCTCTCTAGCAATCCCACTAAATCCCTACCAAGTACTCACTGACCTGTACCAAGGACAATGTATTTCTTCCTTTTTTTATACCAAGACAGAAGGCCAGCTTCCTTCTCCCCATCTCTGATCTCTTCATCCTCTTTGTTCTCCCTCCTAAATTGATGTTTACTCTGAATTAGAGGCCAATTAGTAAACTCTAGAGGTACTGAAGGAATGTCTGAGAGGCAGTTGCAGTCATGACAACACTTGTGACATCACAGAAGATGATAGGGCTCTCCAGGTTACAAGAGATTTTTCAGGGAGGGCCTAATGATGATGTCTCTGAGGACTGCCATGGCCTACCTGCTGAAAAGATTTCCTTACATTGACCAGTTTTGAGGGTGCCTTTTCCAGATATGTGTCCTCTGACACAGTGGAAAACTTTACATATGACATCTCTCTAAAGCTGCAGACTTCTCTCTGCTTCATTAGTGGTTACATGCTCTGAATGGAGAAAGTTAGTCAGGGGCTTGGCATGGGTAGAAAAGATCTAGGAACATGGAACAGAGGAGATTCTTTTAGATAATAATTTTATTCCCAGGTCCATTCCCGTGACATACTGTCCCGCGCTATCGTCTCGCCAGCAAGAACGCACGCGCAGACACACGAATCCTTCTGCAGCAAAGCGTTTATTGTATCTTAAAGAGGGGACGCGGGGCCCCAGCATGGCACAGCTTATATACACCCTAGCGCGGTGCATCCACACCTGATTGGTCGCTTACACATGATCTCATAGGCACGGCCCGGAGTGGGCAAAGACCTGGCACGAAGACACTCTTGCACATGTTCACACAGCTAACTTCCTGAAAGGAAGTCGGCCTGGCGCAGCAGAAGCCAGCGCCATCTTATAATGGCAAATGCTATCCCGGATTTCCACGTGGGGTGCAGTGGAAGCCAGCGCCATCGTGTGGTGGTGAATGTTATTGCGGCTTTCCACATCTCCCCCTTTTTGTTTTACTAGTATGAGGCTGGTCTAGGTCCCTGCAGTTACATCCATCTGCTGTGGTTCCTGTTTTAGGTCGTTCCTCTATGTCACAGCCTTATCAGTCGTAGGGTAACACTATCGCCACCAGGCCCCGTGTCTTAGATTGGTCTGTGCATGAGGAAAGTTGCCCGTCTCTGGATACCGCAGTGCTGTGTGACAGTAACTGTTAAACGACCTCGGGCAAACTCTGTAAAAGAGGACAGCCAGAAAATGAGTTAGTGGGGAAATCATGATCACCCTATCACGTGTAATGAGGAAACCTCAGCGATGTAGATGGGCTGATCAAAGAATCATTGAGTCTCTCTCATCCCAGTGCAATGGATCCACAGATCCATGGGGTGCAAGAGCAGAGAACTCAGATGTCGACAAATTTTTGAGAATAGATAACCAAATTTTAGGGGAGGCCCCTTGTTCAATGGACACAAGTGCTTGAGTGGCAATGACCTTGTCATGTTTCTGTTGAGATCTGAGTTTGCAAACCAACCATAGCATGAACACAGAATAGGGCTGCACCAGAGAGAGCCACTCCCGATAGTGGGCACCTCATCTGGTTCTCCTCAGATGCTACCACCAAGGGCCATAGTCAAGCCGCTCCTATAATAAAATTTAGAATTCCCAAATGGTAGCAACTACTCCAGAAAGTTCACCCACTGTGCTTGCCTAACAATAGAATGGGGGGAGGGTAACTCCAGACACTACAGACACAATGGCTGCAGCAGTAATTGGCTGCTACAATAGCAGCGAAAATAACAAGGTCTTTCCCAGGAGAGTTCAGGATCAGCCATTCTTTTCTGGAACAACCAGCAGGCAATGGGACCATGTCTGAGATCTGCATAACCAGGGCAGTGTTCCCAGTCCACAGCAGCTTCACGCAGGTGGCATTCCTGTGAAGCTATAGACTGCAAAATGACAACAATAGTTAAGGCAGCAAGAGTCACCAGGGGAATGAGGGGAGCAAGGCTAACGGAGTCCAGTATTCTCCAGAAAGCAGCAGTGCACAGAGGGTCTGAGCGTAGGCCACAGTGGGACGGGACACACGCACTGGTTGACAAAAGATGAGGGGGATCTTCCATCTTCCTTTCAGGGCAGAGGAATGACTCCAGGGACCCGAACCACAAAAGCTGAATCTTCATGCAACCAGGATCAGCAAGTCTCACCAACCACCTCTGGCAGCTGGCACACTCTTGTAGCATCCTGTAGAAAAAACACAAAGATTCTCTCTTCCCCATAAAATACCTGGACAGGATGATGCCAATACGTGATTCTTTCTATTTCACCTAGGCAGAAGTATGCCTAGTTGTAGGGTGCCATAAACACTCAGAGTTCCTTGGCATCCAAATTTTAAAATTGAAATAAAAGGAGCATTATTAAATAATTGTATAGCATACAGGGATAACTCCCCCTTTTCATTTATTATGATATAAACTGTATAGTATCATTGTCCTCCCTCGTTAAGGGGTCCAGGCAATCCAGTTTGAGTTCTTAAATGTCCTATAAAGGAACAGTACTTAGTGCTCTTAACAACTAAGCCATCTCTCTAGCACCTCACAAACCTTATTTACCTAAACATAAGCATTAATTAGAAATGCCAAATCCTGTAAATATTGTCCAGATTCAGTTGTGCTAGAAATCCCTGAGCTACCAGGGTGAGGCTGGGAATTGAAAGTAAGCAAATGGAGTCTTCCTCTTTTCATATCAACTCCATTACCATTTTCAAAGAGCTTGGTCTATGGTTTTGTTTAGTTGTCTGAGCCAGAGCACTGAAAGGACAGTGAGTTGTCAGACAATTCACACTGAAATCATCCCTCACTGATTTCATGTAGAAAACTTGTCTCTAGTAAACCATTAAGTAATTGAAATCGATTGTAAACCACAAGCCACACATTGGCTATCAGTATGTGAATTGAAAGCTTGATTTTTTAACATTTTAAAAACAGTGGCTACAGCACGTAATTTAATACTCTGTGTTGAAGCAGGGGAAACTCAAGAGAATAAACAAGTGATGAACCACCTATAAATACAGTAAGCACATTTCTTATAGGTTGTATGTACAACTATACAGGAAGTACCAAAGCATGTAAAGAGTAAAATTAACAATTTTGTCTGAAAATCTTGTATATGTAATAGGCCAAATATCAGTATTTTGTAATAACCAATTAACTCTTGCTTGGAATAAGATATGTTTTACCAGGTTTCTTTTTTTAAAATACTTCCATGACTCTAGCCTACAATTCTGTATTAACACAACTGAAGCTTTATCTCCAATGTGGATAACAAAGAATGACCTAAGTCCTCTGGTAAGGTGAGGTACTTAGCCAATTAACATATCCTTAGAAGCGTAAAATTAGTCACAAGTATTCTTTTTTGGAGTAGTGTAACAGCTACTCCCCAAATATTAAAGCTCATTCTGAGAGCTAAGATTTGTAGTAAAAATTTCCATACATACTGAAAGA
Organism: Rattus norvegicus; assembly: GCF_021556685.1. Lineage (NCBI taxonomy): Eukaryota > Metazoa > Chordata > Mammalia > Rodentia > Muridae > Rattus > Rattus norvegicus. The sequence continues at coordinate 3,347,208 of NC_141544.1, forward strand.
TTTAAAGTTCTAATTTCTTACATTGAAGAAGCGACAAAATTACATAATATGAGGCTGTTAGCCATACTTTTGTAAAAATTTTTAATGATATCACTTTATGGGCTCTCTAAAATGATAAGCAAGTTCACGAAATGAAAACTCACAATCGCTATGACATAAACAAATTGCATAAAAACAATCCTCTAAATCTGTCTTGAAATGGCAGTTGGAGTAAGCAAACTGGCTGTAATGCTCTCACAAGTTCTAAAACCTCATCAATCATTCATAAATCATTTAACAATCTCTACCTGTTTGATTATTTTCTTAATTACAAATAAGTTTGAGTTAGTCAATGCAACACTGGCAATCCTTAATCACAATCCTTAAATTCTCCTTGTAACACCAGAGCACAACCACAAATTTGGAAAGTCACCTGAGTTCTGAGTGCGTGACTAGGCAGCTGTTCTTGGGGCCGTAGAATTAGCATCAAAATAAAGATAACTTCAGGACAAACCACAACTTTGGAAGGCAAAACTCAACTTCTAACAAAGTAGCCTCTAAAATCTAGTCTCCAAAACACCGTTACAAAGTTTGACTGTCAATCTTACAAATGAATGCCCGATGGTGTGGTCTACAATAACTCAACAGAGAGAAATTGTCCTAAATTCTTTTAGAAGCCTGGTTGCTAGGAGTTCCATAAAAATATTTTCTCAATTTAGACCTGATTCCCTAGTTTGGCTCATGCCACATGTTGTCTAGAATGACTTTTTCCAAATTACCAGTTTTATGTCAACTTTCTGTTACCAATGTTATACCTTTTTAACCACATCTAATAACTTAACAGCCAATAGTCGATAACCAAGGCATGTAGAGCATATTTAGACATTTAAAACCTATCCAATTACCAGTTTTATGTCAACTTTCTGTTACCAATGTTATACCTTTTTAACCACATCTAATAACTTAACAGCCAATATTCGATAACCAAGGCATGTAGAGCATATTTAGACATTTAAAACCAATCAGAAACAAAATTGAATCGGCTGCGCATACCTTTAATATTTAGACCAAGCACCATTTTTACTTTTTCTAGCTGTAATATTAAGAGAAGCACCTTGTCACCTGCTAGGTCAAATAATATGTCAGGGATTTTTCTAAGAGAAACAGCCATCAGCTCCTGTACCAAAGAAGCTGAGGAGCTGCTGGCGCCTTTAAAATCAGCTCCTGTAGACGCTCACCTCTGGGCAGCTTCTCCAGCTGACGTAGACACCTGGCTATAGGTACAGGGCTCCAAGGGCTGATTGAAACTGATTTTTATTCATTTGTTCCTTTTTTGAAATGAGTTAAAACCAAATCAAGGTGTGAACGACTGGCAGATGAAGTTTTTACCATTTTCTCTTTTGAACATGAAACATAAAACATTTAAGCAACAAGAAACAAAAAACACAGACATAAACTGACATACATGGACAGCTTGGTGCACCAAGGACAGACAATAGACAAAGAGGGAAAAAACTAGATGGTGTTCCACAAAAGGGACCCACATTCCAATAGGAGTCAGCAGAGAGGTAGGATTTCCCCTTTCCCACCACTTCCACGGTGACCATCCACTCGAGTGGAGTTGATATGGACGATGGATTGTCTCAATTCCTGGACTAGTCCATCAATGTGTTGAAACCAAATTCCTGTAAGATACTGAGATATATTACGGGATATCTGAGCAGCATGACTGACATTCACAAATGGTATGGAAGTGAAACACTACAACTCTGAAGACAAAAGTTTAGAATTGAGATGTTCTTTTGTTTGATTCTCCTGAATAAATTTTCAGGCGGTCTACCTCTATCAAATCTGATCAGTATGACTCCGTGAAGTTTAAACAAAATTATCAGCCTTGCCCACAAAGGATCCATAACTTTTGGTTTCTTCACAGTGGCTCTCCACCTAGGCCCATATCTTTCTTCTTCATAGCGAGCTCCCTCATCTTCTAGATCCTCTTCCTCAGAGGAGCTATGCTCGTCTGTTTTTGAACTATTAAGCTCCAAAGCCTCTAACTCCTTTACCGGATAAAGGCTTCTCCTTTCCAGAGCTTTCTTCTCCTTTCTCTGTTTCTCTCCCGGGGCATTCTTTCCCCAATCTCTCGCTCCCTCAGATCTAAAGTCTTTGGGAGGGTCTGTTTTCTTACGTGCACCTTTTCTCTTTGAGCTCTTTAATCTTTTATCCCGTTATGTTTCTGACATGCTGTCTTGTAACTCCCTTAGCACTCTCTGCCCCGCTATCACAGTTGGGCGGCATTTCCCATCTTCTAGGCACGACCTCCAATGGTGCCTAGCAGCAGCCGCAAAATCAAAAACCAAACGAGAAAGAATGAAGGCTGCTAAAACGATAACAAAAGCCTCTGCCACATCTTCTAGTGGGGGAGAGAAATGAAAGAGGTCAAGACCAAACATATCTCTCAGAGCTTACCCTAGACACTGCAGTTCTGGATCCTCTCCGAGGACGGAGGGCCCACTCGGCGCCTGGCGATGGTGTGGCGTTTCTCCCGGGTTTTGGCACCAGATGTCCCGCGCTATCGTCTCTCCAGCAAGAATGCACACTAGGACACACAAATCCTTCTGCAGCAAAGCGTTTATTGTATCTTAAAGAGGGGATGCGGGGCCCCAGCAATGCGCGGCTTATATACACCCTAGCGCGGCGCATCCACACCTGATTGGTCACTTATCCATGATTTCATAGGCATGCCCCAGAGTGGGCAAAGACCTGACACGAAGACACTCTTGCACATGCGCACACAGCTAACTTCCTGAAAGGAAGTTGGGCTGGCGCGGCGGAAGCCAGAGCCATCTTGAAATGGCAAATGCTATCCCGGGTTTCCACATGGGGCGCAGTGGAATCCAGCTCCATCTTGTGGTGGTGAATGCTATTGCGGCTTTCCACAACATACACTTCAATTTCCTAGGTTTTCTCGGTTTCTCAAAGGCAAGTATTTTCCCTACAGACCTTCAATTGATGAAATATTGTATTGATTTTTTTCTACATTCCTTGAGAGGGGACATTATAAATATTCCTGAATATGTAGTCAGAAATTGTTTTCCAATTCAATTTTTTGCAACGATTATGGCAAAAAAGGGGCCTAGGTACAGAGTGAGTATAACAGTGTAAATATTGTGTACCTACTTCAAATGGTAAACTCCCAAATCCTTATTTTTTTCAAAAAATTTCAGACATCAGTAAAGCAAAGAACCACATGGAGTATTGAATTTGTTTCTCAAGACCTTTTTGATATCAGTACTACAGTATCAACCTTCCAGTGTCCCAGGGACAAATTTGAGGGTTTTGAAAGCTTTAGCATGATTCTTTCTTCAGGCCAAACAATAGATTCTGTAGGATGGGCAGGGAGAAGAATGACTGAAGTCCAGGGATCCCTGAACTTCAGTAGGTTCATAAGAAGAGGAGGGAGTCTATTTAGCATTTTCATTTGGGGATTGTACATTCTTTTTTTTTTCTTTTCTTTTTTTCGGAGCTGGGTACCGAACCCAGGGCCTTGAGCTACTAGGCAAGCGCTCTAACCACTGAGCCAAATCCCCAACCTGGATTCTATATTCTTTACCTAGTTGTGGAGAATCCATGTTAAAATTCCTCCTTACTTCATCACTGCAGGAGCCATCAAAGTGTGTATATATATATATATATATATATATATATATATATATATATGCCACCAAAACTAGATAATATTGATGAAGCTAAGAAGTACATTCTGCCAGGAACGAGATATAGATCTTTCCTTAGAAAAAATACAGAAGTGAGTGTTAGCGGCAAACCAGTAAACTTAAAATGGACCTCTTGTTGGTAGATTTTGAGAAAGTATTACAAGAGGTGAAGGGGCTTTAACTGCATATGAACAACAATGCCAATGAATCAGTGCTTTCTTGTACTAAACAAATATTCAAGGTTGGTACACAGACAGAACTATGGCTGGTTATGTCTTTCTTAAGCATCAATGGAAGGACAACCCATTTGTTCTCCCTGGGTTAGACTCACAGTTCAATGGAATGTAAAGGGGCAGTAAGGGGCATAATAGAACAAGAGCAGGAGCATGGTTAGGGATCTTATGGGAAGGAAATTGTGAAAGGAAATAACGTTTGAATATAAATATAGAAATATTCAATTAATAATAAGGAATAAAATATGGTAAAAATAAAAAAAAATGAAAGAAATTAAAGAAAAGAGCACAACCAACTAATCACACCTATTGACTCAGAAATCTAAAAAGTCATTGACAGGGAATGGAAGTCAGAGTAATACTAGTGAAAAGACGGGGAAAATGAAGTGTCTAATAGGATCATTTCTCTCTCCCAGATAACAGGGTCAGACACAAACTGCTCTAAATGAATCCAAATCATGGAGGAGTTCACTCTGAGCTGAGGACACAATACCTGCCTTTCCCTTCTTCCTTAGAAACTTTTTCTTCTGTGACATAAAGGATAGGAGTCATGAGCTCTCACGTAAACAACTATGTCCTTCCTAACTCTTGGATTTTGTAAGAAATTAATGATATAAACTCTCTGATGTCCAGGAACCATAACAAGCAGGGAAGTCCAGATGCTTATGAGAGGCTCCCAACTCCTGATTACCATATGTGGAAGTCTCAGATCAAGGATATCTCTTCAGTGAATTCACTCAACACCTGCGCAGGACTCACCGAGCTTTCCTATAGACCACGTATTTCTTCCATTTTTTTATACAAAGACAGAAGGGCAGTTTCCTTCTCCCCATCTCTGATATCATCTTCCTCTTTTTTTCTCCCTCGCAAATGGCTCTTTACTCTTCATTAGGAGCCAATTAGTAAACCCTAGAGGTACTGAAGGATTATCTGTGATTCAATTGCAGTCAGGACAACACTCGTGACATCACAAAAGAAGCTAGGTCAATGCGGGATACAAGAGATTTTTCAGGGTGGGCATAATGATGATGTCACTGAGAATTGCATAGCCTACCTGCTGAACACCTTTCCTTACATTGACCAGATTGGAGTTTGCACTTTCCTGGTATGTCTCCTGTTGCACAGTAGAAACCTATACATAGCCCATCTCTCTAAAGCTAGAGACTTCTCTCTGCTTCACTAGTGGTTACATGCTCTGAATGGAGAAAAATTAGACAGGGTAGAAAAGATTTAGGAACATGGAGTGTAGGAGACAATTCTAGATAATATTTTTATTCCCAGTTTCATTCCTGTGATATACAGTTCAATTTTTTTCTGTTTTCTCTGTTTGCCAAAGGCCATTATTTTCCCTACAGACCTTTAATTGAATGAATATTGTATTTCAATTCCTTATGGTTAATTCCTTGATAGGGTATTTTGAAACTATTCCTCAATGTGTACTCAATAATTCTGTATTCCAATTCCATTTTCTGCAATGATTTTGGTCACAAAGGGTGCCCAGCTATAGAGTGAGTATAACAGTGTAAATACTGTGTACCTCCTTCAAATGATAAACTCCCAAATCCTTATTTTAACAAAAAGTTACCAGACATCAGGAAAGCAAAGGACAACATGGACTATTGGATTTGGTTATCTGGTCCTATTTGAATCAGGACTACACTAATTATCTTCCAGTGTTCCCATGACCAGACTTGAGGGTTTAGGATGTTTTACCAAGATTCTTTCTTAAAACCAAAAGTAAGATACCAGATGATGGGCAGGAAGAAGAATGGCTTGAGGACCAGTTATACGTCTACTGCAATAGGTTCATAAAAACAGGAGGGAGTCTTTTAGAAATTGTCATTTATTAATTCTACATTCTTGACATAATTGGGCAAAATCCATGTGAACATTCCACTTGACAAAATAGGTGAAAGAGCCACCAAAACTATATTTGTACACTTCAGCCAAAAAAACTAGGTAAGATTGATGAAGGAAGAAGTGCATTCTGCCAGGACCTGGATTTAGATACTTCCTGAGAGAAACAGATACAGCATGTGAAATACAGAAGCGAATGCAAGTAGCAAACCAGTGAGCTGAAAACAGACCTCTTGTTTGTAAATTTTGATAAAGGACTCGAAGAGCTGAAGGTGCTTTCAACCCAAGAACAACAACGATGCCAGTGAACCAGCGCTTTCTCATAATAGACCGATATACAAAGAAAGTACATGGACTAACCTATGGCTTCAAATGCATATGTGGCAGAAGATGGCCTTTCTGGTCAACATTGGAAAGAGAAGCCCTTGTATTCCCTACTTTGTCTCCCAGTTCAAGGGAATGCATTGTGGCAGAAAGGCTGGTTTGAAAAGAAGGAACGAGTAGGAAACTTATGGGCAGGAAACTGGAAAGGAAATAATATTTTCAAAGTAAATATAGAAACATCCGGTTAAAAAATCAATAAATTTTGCTAAAAAATAAAAAAGAATGATGTAAGAGAAAAAAAGCTGCCAAGTAAACACACATATTGACACAGAAATCTGAAGTGTTATTCGTAGTAATACTAGGGGAAAGACTGAGATGATGAAGTCTCAACTAGAAGCACTTCTCTATCCCAGATATCAGTGTCAGACACAAACTGCACTATAGGAATCCAAAGCATGGAGGAGTTTACTCAGAGCTAGGGATACAATACTTGTTTTTCCCTTCTTTTTTAGGACCTTTTCTACTTGAAAAAAGAGTAAAGGTCATGACGTCTCAGGAAAATAACTGCCCTTCACAACACTCGGCTTTTGGTATCAAAAAATTAATGATATAAATTCTCTGTCTTCAAGGAACCATAAGAACAGAGAAGTACAGATAAGAACAGAGAAGTGCAGATGCTTCGGAGAGTCTCCCAGCTCCTGATTCCCTCTGGTGGAAGGGTCAGATCAAGGATATGTCTTCAGCGATACCACTCAACCCCTACAAAGGACTCACTGAGCTTTCCAAAGGACCACATATTTCTTCCTTGTTTTTTATACAAAGACAGAAGACCAGCTTCTTTCTCCCCATTTCTGTTCTCTTCATCCTCTTTGTTATCACTCCCAAATTTTCTCTGAAGTAGAGGCCTATTAGTAAACCCTAAAGGTACTGAAGGAATATCTCAGAGGCAGTTGCAGTCACAACAACACTTGTGACATCACAGAAGAAGCTAGTGCTCTCCAGGTTACAAGAGAGTTTTCAGGGAAGGCCTAATGATGATGTCACTGAAAAATGTCATGGCATATCAGAGAAAACCTTTCCTTACATTGACCAGATTCAAGTTTGCACTTTCCAGGTATGTCTCCTGTGATACAGTGGAAACCTTTATATACTCCTTCTCTCTAAAGGTAGAGATTTCTCTCTGCTTCACTAGTGGTTACATGCTGTGAGGCTTGGCATGGGTGAAAAAGATTTAAGAACATGAGTGTAGGAGATTCTTCTAGATAATATTTTTATTCCCAGGATGATTCCTGTGTCATACAGTTCAATTTTCTAGGGTTTCTCTGTTTCCTAATAGCCAGTATTTTCCTTACAGATGTATAAGTGAATGTATATTGTATTTCAATTTCTTATTGTAAAATCCTTGATATGAGACTTTGTAAATATTTCTCAATGTACTCAAAAATTGTTTTCGAGTACCATTTTCTGCAATGATATGTTCACAAATGGGGCCCAGTTATAGTGTAAGTATAATAGTGTAAATTCTATGTACCTACTTTAAATGATAATCTCCCAAGTTGGTATTTTATCAAAAAATTACCCAACATCAGGAAAGCAAATGACAACATGGACTATTGAATTATGTTTATTTTCCTATTTGATATCAGGAATACACTATCTAGCTTCCAGTGTTCCCATGGCATGACTTGAGGGTTTAGGATGATTTACCATGATTCTTTCTTCAGGCCAAACCTAATATGCCAGATTATGTGCAGGGAAAAGCATGGCTTGAGGACCAGTTAAACATCTACTTCAGGGTTGGGGATTTAGCTCAGTGGTATAGTGCTTGCCTAGCAAGCACAATGCTCTGGGTTCGGTTCCCAGCTCCAAAAAAAAATAAAAAAATAAAAAAAAATAAAGTCTACTTCAATAGGTTCATAAAAACAGGGGGAGTCTCTTAGAAATTATCATTTTTGAATTCTATATTCTTGACATAGTTGGTCAGAATCCAACTATGGATTCAGTTCATTGATGTGCTACTAGCATTCACTTCTTCATTTGAAAGGCTGTATCTGTGTCTCTCAGTAAATATCCATATCCAGTTCCTTGCAGAATGCACTTCCTACCTTCATTAATCTTATCTAGTTTTTTTTTTGTCTGATGTATACATATATACTTTTGGTGGCTCTTACACCTATGAAGTTAATTGGAATTTCAACCCCATAAGAACAATGATGCCAATGAACCAGAGCTTTTTTATTACTAGACCAATATACAGAGAAAGTACATGGACTGACCTATGGCTAAAAATGAATATGTTGCAGAGGATAGCCATTTTGGGCAACATTAGAAAGAGAAGCCCTTGTCCTCCCTAGTTTGTCTCCCAGTTCAAAGCAATGTCATGTGGCAGAAAGGTTGGTTAGAGAAGAAGGAAATGGAACAGGTAGGAATCTTTTGGGCAGGAAACTGGGAAAGGAAATAATATTTTAAATGTATATACAGAAACATCTATTTAAAAATCAAAAAATTTGCATACGTATAAAAAATGAATGATATAAAAGAAAATAAAGCTGCAAAGTCATCACAAATATTGACTCTGAAAGCTGATGTTGTAGTCAGAGTAATACTAGTGGAAAGACTGAGATGATGAAGTCTCAACTAGAAGCACTTCTCTCTCCCAAATATCAGTGTCAGACACAAACTGCACTATAGGTATCCAAAGCCTGGAGGAGTTTACCTTGAGTTAGGGACACAATACTTGTTTTTCCCTCCTTCCTTAGGACCTTTTTTTCTTGAAAAAAAGAGTAAATGTCATGACCTATCAGGAAAATAACTGTGCCCTTCACAAAAGTTGGCTTTTGGAGTAAAGAAATGAATGATATAAACCCTTTGACTTCCAGGAACCATAAGAACAAGGAAGTCCAGATGCTTCTGAGAGCCTCACAGTTCCTTATTCCCATATGTGGAAGGCTCAGATCAAGGCTATCTGTTCAGCGATACCACTCAACCCCTACCAAAGAGTCACTGAGCTTTCCCAAGGACCACATATTTCTTCTTTGTTTTTATACCAAGAGAGAAGGCCAGCATCCTTCTACCCATTTCCAATGTCTTCATACTCTTTGTTATCACACCCAAATTTCTCTGAATTAGAGGCCAAATATTAAACAATTCCCAGGATTGTCTCCTGTGACACAGTGGAAACCTTTATGTACTCCATCTCTCTAAAGCTAGAGACTTCTCTCTGCTTCACTAGTGGTTACATGCTCTGAATTAGGAAAGTTATTCAGGGGCTTGGCATGGGTAGTAAAGATTTAGGAACATGGAGTTTAGGAGATTCTTCTAGAGAATATTTTTATTCTGTATGTCACAGGGTTATTCCTGTGACATACAGTTCAATTTTCTAGGTTTTCTCTGTTTCCCAAAGTCTAATAATTTCCCTATAGACCTTTAATTTAATGAATATTGTATTTCCATTTCTTATTGTAAATTCCTTGAAAAGCGACTGTAGGAAGCTGCAACGTGCCAGGCCTCAAAGTTGGTGCTGGTTTCTGCCTTCCACTCTCCCAGTGGTGAGCTCTCCTTGCAGTAAACTAGTCCTTATTTGGCTACGCCTGCCTGGCCTGCTGGCTTCCGCATAGTGACAGTGTATCTGCATGACCCACATGGCTTGATAGGATTGGCCAGCACTAGCTTTTTAAGTGTGGTGCGAGGGTTCCCTGGGGTCAGAAGATTGTATCAAGGTTCCTGAGTAAAACTGCTTGAAGAAGACCTTCACTATTCGTGTCTTCCTTGCTGGTCGTGGTTGGGCTCGGCAAGTGATGGCCCATATAGGGACCTCCTGAAATCAGAACTTCTTGCAGTTAGGGCATCTCTAGAACATTCCCAAGTTAATGTGGGACCATAATGACCAAGGGAAATAAGTATCTATAAATTCTCAGGGTAGTTAACAAGAAAGTTCTCAGTAGCAGCGAACCGAAATTAAGAAGACGCCTGGTGAATTTAGCCGTAAAAGCGTAGAAAGGTTTTGTCATGGGGACCTCACAGTCTCATCCAATTTTTCAGGCTCTTCAAGAGCTGTTTGAGCATAAGAAACTAAAAATAAAAAGGAGCACCTTAGAGAGTTTTTTGAGCGAATGCAAAGTCACTGCCACCCGGTTCACAGTCTCGGAAGATCTTACTGTGGCAAGTTGGGAAAAACTAGGGAAAGACCTTGATTTTGCCTGGGAACAGGGGACTCTAAGACCTGGGGTCTATCCAGTGTGGTGCTTAGTGCGTAGTTGCCTTGAGGATCAAAAACGTTTTCAGGCAAATATAGAGAAGGGGCAAGCTGCCCTAGAAATGCTTCAAGAGGAGAGGTCAGAAAAGCAGGGAAGCACAAAGGGACAGACTCAGAAAAGCCAGATACAGAGGAAGAAACAGATGAAACAGATTCAGAATAAGAGTTACAAGAGTTGATAGATCAAATGCGGAAACAGTCTCTAAGGAATAGACAGAAGAAGAAGAAAAGGAAAAAGCCTAAAATGGTGGAGGAACTTCCTGGGTGGTTCAACTCAGCTCCTCCTCCCTGCATTGTTGTAGAGGAAGGAAGTAGAGTTTCCGGTGCAGGGCACCCTCCTGTGGTGAACAACGGTACTGAGCATGCGCAGGCTTTGCACCTGGCATCAGTTGGCTGATAATATGCTAATGAAGGAGCAGCACCATGCTAATGAGGTAATTCATGCTCCACCATACCCTGAGGGACAATCAGCATAGCCTCAGCTGCTGTCTATATAAGCCGAGCATTCTTGCTGCTTGAGGCCCCCCTGTCCATGTTCAAGGGAGTTGTACAGTAAAGGTTTGTTTGCAGAAGAATCCTGTTGCCACGCGTCGTTCTTGCTGGCAAGACATTGGGCGCGTGACAAATGGGTAGTACATTCTGCCCAGAAGTGTGAAAGCCGGTCTGCACAGAACTGCATCTGGCCTATCCTGTTTATGTGGATGCTATTCAACAAAGGTATCATGAGCCTTTAGACTTTAAGGTGATCAAGTCCCTGATGGAATCAGTAGGACATATGGCATTATGGCCACATTTACCATACCTCAGGTTGAGGTCTTACACAGATTTTGCATGACTCCTAGTGATTGGATTAAACTTGCTCGGGCCTGTCTTAGTATGGGACAGTATTTGGACTGGGGAGCTTTTCTTATTGAGTTTGCCAATGAACACGCTGCCGCTAACTTGGTAGTGAGAGGAGGGGCGGCCAGGCTGCCTGGGATAGAGATTCGCTGCTGGGTCAGGGACGCTTTGGCAATGCTCAGACAGGGTATCCAGGACAGGTTTACCAGCAGATTAATGAAGTTGAAACAAAGGCATGGAAATCCTTACCTAATAAGGGAGAAGTGAGTGGAAACCTCATCAAGATCCTTCAAGGACCTATGGAGCCATTCTCTGACTTTGTAGCCCGATTAGTCGAAGCAGCGGGAAGAGTCATTGGCGACCCCGATACGGCTAGGCCTTTGATTAAACAGTTGAACGATGAACAGTCACAAAGGAATGTCGAGCCACTATCACTCCTTACAAGAACAAGGGACTTGAGGCTTGGATGAACGTCTGTAGAGAAATAGGGGGACCTGTGACTAATGCTGGATTTGCGGCTGCACTTATGCCGATGATGCAGAGAAAAGGAGGAAACTCAGGAGTGTGTGTTAAGTGTGATCAACAGCGGTGCCTAAAAAGGTAATGTCCAGAAAGGAGAAGTCTATTCAGTACAGGAAGTGGCCAACACCCAAGGCAACAAGGGCTGTGCCCCAAGTGCAAAAAGGGGAACCATTGGGCTCATGAGTGCCACTCGGTAAAAGACATCAATGGGCAGCCTCTAATCTCGGGTTTTGGTGGACCAGGTCAAAAAATGGACAGCCGGGTCCACGACCCCAGGGCCCACAAATATATGGGCCAGTCGAGAATCAGGATGTAGAACAGAGTCACAAGAGATGGCCGTCCCTTCGCCATCCGAGGGGCAAAGGAGAGCCACTAAAGGCTCTTCAGTACTGGACCTCTGCTCCACCGCCAGACTCATACGAACTCCTTGGATGGGGGTCCAGTTGATAGAAACTGATTTTAAAGGACCCCTTGAACCTGGCACATTAGGGTTACTTACAGGGAGATCATCTACAGATTTAAAAGTACTACATGTCCATCCCGGAGTTATTGACACAGATTATACAGGGGTAGTCAAGATCATGGTAGAATCACTGAAAGGGATTACTGCCATTTTCCCTGGGGACAGAATAGCCCAAATATTACTTTGCCTTGCCTTCATGGAAGATTTGCAGCACAGTCTAGAGAGAGGGGAGAGAATGGTTTCAGTTCCACAGGCTCCGGCCTTACATTTTTAGCCTTGGGTTAAACCAACGCCCAATAATGGAGCTAAGGGTAGATGGTAAAAGGATCCTAGGACTGTTGGATACAGGGGCCAATAGAAGTATAATAGCTAAGAAAGATTGACCCTCTGGATGGCCAGTACAGGCCTCATCTCAAACATTACAAGGTCTCGGTTATGCAAGAGCTCCTGATATGAGTGTAAGACAATTGAATTGGAGAGATGAGGAAGGGCATTCAGGATTTATGCAACCCTATGTGTTGGATTTGCCCATTTCCCTTTGGGGGAGAGATTTGCTGAAAGATATGGGTTTCAAATTGACCACTGAGTATTCTGAAACTTCACTAAAGATTATGAAACATGTGGGCTATTTTCCCAGTAAAGGAATAGGGAAACAGCTGCAGGGTAGGACTAGCCCTATAACTGCCCAACAGAGAGAAAGGAATCAGGACCTGGGTTTTCCTTGGGGTCACTGAGGATGGGTTCCCATTACCTGGAAAACAGAGGAGGTGGTGTGGGTTCCTCAGTGGATTCTTTCTTCTGAAAAGCTTGCTGGAGCTAAAGCTTACTACAAAGCATATAAAACCACCAGTATTACCTTGGAATACCCCAATATGTGTGATTAAAAAGAAGTCAGGGAAATGGAGATTGTTGCATGATTTACTAGTTATTAATGAACAGATGCAAATAATGGGTCCAGTGCAATGAGGGCTTCCTCTTTTATCCTATCTGCCAGACTGTTGACCTGTTGTAGTGATTGATATAAAAGATTGTTTTTTCTCCATACCTCTTTGTCCAAGCGATAGTGAAAGATTTGCTTTTTGTGTTCCATGATGCAATCATGAAGAACCTGAGCAACGATATGAATGGGTAGTTTTACCACAGGGTATGGCCAATAGCCCTACTATGTGTCAACTTTTTGGGGACAACACCATTGCCCCAATAAGACAGAGGTTTCCTGCGCTGAAATGCATCCATTTTATGGATGATATCCTTTTAACTTCAAAGAATGAAGAGATTTTAGATTTAGCATATAGAAATTTAGTTAATTTCCTAGAAGGTAGGGGATTGATTATTGCCCCGGAAAAGGTACAAAATGGCAGTCTTGTAAATTATTTAAGAGAAAAGTAAGTCCTGATACCATTATCCCCCAGAAGGTTGAATTGAGGAAAGATAATCTTAAGACTTTTAATGATTTTCAAATATTACTAGGAGATATTAATTGGGTCAGATGTTATTTAAAATTACCAAATTATTAATTAAAACCATTGTATAATACTTTAGTTGGGGATTCGGCATTGGGTTCTCCTAGACAATTGACTTATGAAGCAAGGGAAGCTTTAAAGGAGGTTGAAAAAGTATTACAAGGCACAATTTTACATCGATGGAAGGAGGGTGCAGACATTGTGCTATGCATTCTAGAAACCTACATGCAGCCCACAGGATTGTTGTGGCAAGATGGCCCTCTGCTTTGTGTTTATCCCAAGGCTTCTCCAGCTAGATCAGTAGAGAATTATCCTACAGCAGTTGCATGATTAGCCCTGAATGGGATCCAGCAGTGCATACAATTTTTTGGTGTTTCCCCAACCTCCATCATAGTGCCCTATACAGGTCAGCAGATGAAGATCTTGTGTGGCACTGTGGTTGATTGGGCTATATTATGCTGTGGAATCCATGGAGAGATAGATAAACATTATCCAAAACACTCTTTGATGTCCTTCTTTAAAGAACATCCCGTGATCTTTCTATGGTTACCTCCAGTGTTCCTTTACAGGGGGCACCATACATTTTTACACATGGATCCAAAAATGGCTGTGGAGCTTATGTGATTAACAATCAAGAGCCAATTTTGTGTCAATATCAACCCAGCTCTCCACAAATAATTGAACTCAAAATTGTTCCTTTGCCTTTAATTTGCTCCCTGATTCAACATATTTGTTAATGCAGTTAAGATATTAGAAGTGGCTGGCCCTATTAAAATTAGCATCACGGTATGGCAGCTGCTGAGGGAACTTCAGAAATTGATCTGGAAAAGAGATCACAAGTTTTTGTCCAACATATTAGAGCTCATAAAGGTTTGCCTGCTCTTCTCAGTGAGTGAAATGATCTTGTGGATAGATGTACCCGAATGGAGTTCATCTTCTTAAGCTCATCATTGGATCAAGCACGACAATCTCATCAACAATATCATGTGCCTACTAAGACCTTAGAGCAGAAGTTTCATCTGTCTTGAGCAGATGCTCGACCGATAGATTTAGGATGTCAACAGTGTATCACTTTTCACCATGAACCTATTGTCGGGGTTAATCCTAGAGGCCTCTTGCCCCTAAAGATTTGGCAAATGGATGTAACTCACATATCTGGATTTGGGACTCTAAAATACATTCATGTTTCTGTGGATAGTTGTTGAGGAGTCATTCATGCTACCCCTATGAGTGGAGAAAATGCACGCAATGTTATTGGACACTGCCTATAAGCCTCGGCTGCTTGGGGAAAGCCTCAACACTTAAAAACTGATAATGGCCCAGCATAAACTGCCAAATCTTTCAAATCCTTTTATAAACAGATGGATGTGCAGTTGAGCCATGGTCTACCTTATAATCCCCAACGTCAAGGTATTGTTGAGCAAGCACATCGTACCTGAAGGAATGCGTAATTAAACAAAAAGGGGGAATATGCCATGGTAGAACCCCCAAGGGAACAGATATCCTTGGCCCTTTTTACTCTTAATTTTTTAATTTTGTGTGATCATGTCCTTTCTGCCGCTGACCGACATCAGTGTCGGACACATTGAAAGGTTATGTGAAATGAAAAGACGTGATCACTGGTTTGTGGCATGGGCCAGATCCCGTGTTGGCATGGGCAAGAGTGTCTGTTTGTTTGTTTCCTCAGGACCAGCAAGATCCGTTGTGGGTCCCTGAAATATTGAAAAGGAGGTACAACAAGAATGAAGATCCTGCTGCTGCTCACACTTCTCGGTGTGACCCAAATGCTGTTCCAAATGGAACCCCTGTTGGGGATTCTATCGGTGTTCCCGAGACTCATGCCGATACATCATGACTTTTACATCCACTCCTCTAATTTGTCTAAAAAGTAGTCAAGTTATCTTCTAGGTAATTGGACAGGAGAATTCGATTTCTTAATGGATCAGCTACATGTAGCCATCCTGACTGTGAACTCCACATGTGCAGATGCTAGAGTGGCTACGGGATTGTCATCTTGGATTGAGGCTGCTATGAATCATGTGAGGGAGTGGGCGGGTATGGGAACCCTAGCTGGACTCTTGCTGCTGGTCTCCCTAGTGCACCTGTGTTGTCTCTGTAGAATGAGGTTTGTTCAGAGGCGGGAAGTGGTTATGGTGGTACAGGTATTTGCAGCCATTAAATCAGGACAGTCCCCTCAAGCCTGGCTTATGGTCATTCAGAAGGTCTTGTTGTACCTCACGCCTGAGTATGTATGAGTGACCCTGCCCAGGGATGGGCAAGCTCCCTTCTACCTAAGGCATGGGACCTTGTGGGAGACGAGGTTTCCTAAGACTGCTTTAATGAACAGATGATCCTAAGATGGTTGGATGGCTCGCCACGCTCAGGGGTGCTTTTGCCTGCTTGATTAATTAAACAATAAGGGGGAACTATAGGCAGTTGCGACATGGTGCGCCTCAAAGATGGTGCTGGTTTCCACGTTCCACCCTCCCAATGGTACATGCTCCTTGTAGTAAGGAAGTCCTTAATTGGCTATGCCTGCCTGGCCTCCCAGCTTCCGCATAGTTAGAGCCGATCTTCATGATGCACATAGCTTGCTGGGATTGGCCAGCAGTAGCTATTTAAGTGTGCTCCGGGTTTTCCCGGGGGTCAGAAGATTGTATCAAGGTTCCTGAATAAAACTGCTTGAAGAAGATCTTCGTTGGTCTTGTCTTCCTTGCTGGTCGAGTTACGGTCTTGGCATGGGTAGAAAAGATTTAGGAACATGGAGTGTACGATATTCTTCTAGATAATATTTTTATTCTATATGTCACAGGTTCATTCTTGTGACATACAGTTCAATTTTCTAGGGTTTCCCTGTTTCTCAAAGGTCAGTATTTTCCCTACTGACCTTGAATAGAATGAATATTGTATTTCAATTTCTTATTGTAAGTTCCTTGATAAGGGACTTTGTAAGTATTCCTCAACGTGTACTCAAAAATTTTGTTTTCCAATTCCATTTTCTGCAATGATTTCGGTCACAAGTGGGTCCAGCTATAGAGTGAGTATAACAGTGTAAATACTGTGTAGCTACTTCAAATGATAAACTCCCAAATCCTTATTTTATCGAAAAATTACCAGACATCAGGAAAGCAAAGGACAACATGGACTATTGAGTTAGGTTTCTTATGCCATTTGATATTAGTACTACACTATGTAGCTTCCAGTGTTCCCACGGCCAGAGTTGGGGGTTTAGGATGCTTTACCATGATTCTTTGTTCAGGCCAATCCTAAGATACTGGATGATGTACAGGGAGAAACGTGGCATGAAGAACAGTTAAATGTCTACTTCAATAGGTTCACAAAAACAGGAGGGAGTCTATTTGAAATTGTCATTTGTGAATTCTACATTCTTGACATAGTTGGGCAGAATCCATGTTAACATTCCATTTAACCACATAGGTGTAGGAGTCACCAAAATCATATGTATACTGTAGAGGGCCGCAATAACATTCGCCACCACTAGATGGCGCTTGCTTCTTCTGCGTCCCACGTGGAAGGCCGAGCTAGACAAGATGGCGCCGGACTTCGCGGCGCCAGCCAACTTCCTTTCAGGAAGTTAACTGTGTGCATGTGGAAGAGTGCCTTCGTGCCAGGTCTTTGCCCACTCCGGGGCGTGCCTGATGAGATCATGAGTAAGCGACCAATCAGATGTGGATGTGCTGTGCTAGGGTGTATATAAGCATGCCATGCTGGCGCGCGGAGCTTCCTTCTTAAGATATCAATAAAGTTTGGTCGCAGCTAGGATTCCTATGTACACACGTGTTTTCTTGCTGGCGAGGTCGCGCGTGGGACAGTATACATCAGCCAACCAAACTATATAAGATTGATGAAGGTAAGAAGTGCATTCTGCCAGGAACCTGAAAAAGTTATTTCCTGAGAGACACAGATACAGTATGTCAAATACAGAAGTGAATGCTAGTAGCAAACCAGTGAACTGAAAACGGAACTCTTGTTGGTAGATGTTGAAAAAGTATTAGAAGAGCTGAAGGTACTTTCAACACCTTAAGAATAACAATGCCAGTGAACCAGAGCTTCTCATACTATACCAATATACAGAGAAAGGACATGGACTGAGCTATGGCTCCAAATGCACATGTGGCCGACTATGGCCTTTTTGGGCAACATTGGAAAGAGAAGCCCTTGTCCTCCCTTGTACATCTTTCAGTTCAAGGGAATGTCATGTGGGAGAAAGGCTGGTGTGAGAAGAAGGAAATGGGAATGGGTAAGGATCTTATGGGCAGGAAATTGGGAAAGGAAATTATATTTGAAATGTAAATATTGAAACATCCAGTTAAAAAAAAGCAGTAAAATTTGCTAAAAAATAAAACAAAAATGAAAGTTATAAAAAAAAAGAAAAAGCTGCCAAGTAATCACACATATTGACTCGTGAATCTGAAGTGGTGTTCAGAGTAATACTAGTGGAAAGACTGAGATGATGAAGTCTCAACTA
Organism: Rattus norvegicus; assembly: GCF_021556685.1. Taxonomy (NCBI): domain Eukaryota; kingdom Metazoa; phylum Chordata; class Mammalia; order Rodentia; family Muridae; genus Rattus; species Rattus norvegicus. Next base: position 3,365,346 of record NC_141544.1, read on the forward strand.
GAAGCACTTCTCTCTCCCAGATATCAGTGTCAGACACAAACTGCACTATAGGTATCCAAAGCATGATGCATTTACACTGAGCTGAGGAGACAATACTTGTCTTTGCTTTGTTTCTTTGGACCTTTTTCTTCAGGGCAAAAAGAGTAAAGCCATGAGCTCTGAGGGGAACAGCTGTGCCCTTCCCAACAACTGGCTTTTGGAATGAAGAAACTGATTATATGAACTCTCTGACTTCCAGGAACCACATCAAGCAGGGAAGTCCAGATGATTCTGAGAGGATCGCAGCTCCTGATTACCATGTGTGGAAGGCTCAGATCAAGGCTGTTACTTCAGCGAACCCACTCAATCCGTACCCAAGACACACCGAGCTTTCCCGTGGACCACTTATTTCTTCCTTTTTTTATAGAAAGACAGAAGTCCAGCTTCCTTCTCTTTTATCTCCCTCCCAAATGGCTGTTTAGCGGGAATAAGAGGAAAAGAGTTAACCCTAGAGATCCTCAATAAACATCCAAGAGGGGGTTGCTGTCACCATGACACTTGTGACATCACAGAAGAAGCTCGGGCTCTCCAGGATACAAGAGATTTTTCATGGAGGGCCTAATGATGATGTCACTGAGAACGCCATGTCCTACCTGCTGAACAGCTTTCCTTACATCGACCAGATTTGAGGACGCCCTTTCCAGGAGTGTCTCCTGTGACACAGTGGAAACCTTTACATACTACATCTCTCTAAAGCTAGAGACCTCTCTTTGCTTCATTAGTACTTACATGTTTGGAATAGAGAGTGTTGGTCATGGGCTTGGCATGGGTAAAAAGTATCTAAGAACAGGGGGTGGAAGAGATTCTTCTGGATAATAATTCTACTCCCAGGTGCATTCCTGTGACAGACAGTTCAAGTTTCTAGGTTTTCTCTGTTTCCCAAAGTCCAATATTTTCCCTCCAGACGTTTAGTTGAATGAATATTGTATTACATTTTCTTATTGTACATTCTTTGAAAGAGGACTTTATATATATATATTCCTGAATGTGAACTCAAAAATTCTGTTTTCCAATTTTATTTTTTGCAATGATATTGGCAACAAAGTGGCTCAGCTAAAGCGTGAATATAACAATATAAATATTTTATACCTACTTCTAATGATAAACTCCCAAATCCTTATTTTATACAAAAATCACCAGCCATCAGTAAAGCAAAGGACAACATGGACCCTAGAATGTGGTTCTGAATTTCTTTTAGTCTTGAAAAATTTTGCTTAGAAAGTTTTGTGGGTGTATTTGTGTCTTTATCTGTCCACTGGTGGTCCTTCTGGGCTACAGGAGTTGGCCTCTTCATGTTCCATATCACCAACGTAAGTCACATCTTAGGTCACCCATTGATTCGTGGGTACCTCCCTTATCCAGGTCTCTTTCTCTTCCTGGAGGTTTCTCCCACCTCCTCATCTCTAAAAGTTCAAGATTTCCTTTCCTTCTCCTGACTATCGGGTCATATCTCCTGTCCCTTCCCACGCAGGATCCATTCTCCTCTACCTTCCTTCTCCCACCTAGTTCCTTTCCTCAATCTCCCTCCAAGACTATTTTATTCCCCATTCACCCGAGAGTCAATCATCTGCACTTGGGCCTTCCTTCTTGTTTATCTTCTTTGTATCTATGAGCTTTGTGGAGGACGTCCTGTAGTTTATGGATAATATGAACTTATTATTGAGCAATTTCAACAACCCTGCTGTATCATATTTTTATAGTAGTATGTTAACATTGAAATTTATAATTTAGTATGAGTGAATGTCAGGAGGAGCAAATTTAAGTAAAAAGCAACTTAAAACATAAATCAAAACACAGATTTTACCAGTTGACATTCTTATAATAATAATACTCTACTACCATGAGTTATTATTGTCTCACAGGTGATTTTTTAAATGATACCAAAATTTGGCAGGCAAGTGATGCTTTTACCAAATAATTATGGATAATATGACTAAGATCAAATAAGATAAATATATTGTTTTCATTTTGATATCACTTGCTGGCATTTTTCCTCAAACATGATGTACAATATAGCATTAAACATTATGGTATTAGTTTTAAATTTTAATATTTATTTTAACCTAACCTATAAAGTAACAGGCTGCTTTATGTTATTTTTGCAGATATTCAACCTCATCCTCGCTTCCTCAGTTCTTTGTTCCCTCCTGCCCTATGACCCTTACCACTTATACTAGTGTCTCTTCATTATTCTTACTTCTACATTCATATCCCACATGCTCAATATCTTTCATACCACACTCTTTAAAGCCCTACTATCTAATCTCTGTGACCTATACCCGCTAAATAAACTCAAACCACCCACAGCTTCTCATAAATACAAGTATATGAAAATGAGATCCTATTATCTACATGAGAAAGAACACATGGTATTTGCCTTTCTGAGTCTTTGTTACTTACTCGGTGTATTTTCTAGTTACATCTATTTTCCTGAAACCAACATAGTTTAGTTTTCCTGGGCTGAATGAAATACCATTGTGTATATTGTCACATTCTTATGTATCTACGTATCAATGAACATTCCTTACTATTCTCAATATAACAGTGTCCCGCGCTACGTCTTGCCAGCAGGAACGACGCGGCACACACAGGATCCTAATGCAGAAAAGCTTTAATGCGTCTTGAGAGGGAGAGCATAAGCTTACAATGCGGAGACGGAGAGTGAGGAATAACCGTCCCTTATATAGGAAACTATCCTCGCCTAGGACATGTCACTCTCTGACTGGTCGCTGCCAATTATGCCAGATGACGTACAAAAACGTACGTGTCCCTTTGAGTAGGGAAGTTACCAGGCGCCTGCGTATTGCCTTTTTTACTAGGTGCATTCTGCCGATGCCGGTGCCATCTTGTAATGGAGTTTGTGAGGACAGCTCCTCACATCTGTGAGGACAGCTCCTCGTACAGCTCCTTACATCTCCCCCTTTTCTGTTTTTTTAAGCAAACAGGACACCCAGATATAGGAGGGCGAAGACAGAGGTCATATCCTCGTACAAAGTTGGCGAACCTGTACAAGAGAGATACCCTTAGGCTGTTGTTGGGACCCAGGGCACTTCCGACCCGTCGCACTGCCATTTTTCGAGGGAGGGAAAACTGGGGCAGAAACCCTCATGTAATATGACATGCCTTCCAGGGAGCATATTTGGTAGAACTTCCCTGTGTGATGCTAAGCTCGTCACCCCTCATGGGCTGCTCAAGCCGGACACTCTAATCCTGTGCAATGAACCGAGGTTCTAGGAGTGCAAGAGCTGTCCAGCCGGCAACCTGTTGCTTGAGCATGGTCAACCAGATATCGGCTGACACTCCTTGTTCAAGGGCTACAAGCGCCTGGGCGATCACTACTTTGTCCTTTCTTGTTTGAGATCTCAATTTGCAAAGCAACCAGAGGAGTAACACTAATCCACAGCAGAGGATCACTCCAAAAAGTCCCACTCCCACCCATTCCTTGAAATAAGAGACTGCTGAGGTGATCCAGGATGACAATCCCTCCGTCAAAGACAGGTCCAGTCAGGTAGAATTTACTTGAATGATGGTCACTCTCAACTCTCGAAGTGTCTGTTCAAACTCCGAGGTCCAATTCTGTAACAGATGCTTTGAAAGACTCTTAGACAGATTAGCAGCTCGGGTAAATTTGTCATATTATATGGAGGTGACACAAAGGCCTGGGAGTTTTTGCTCACAGCCAAGCTGGGCCAGTTGCCATAGAATGTCTAATTGCTCTCGGACCAGATCTATACGTTGGTTGACAAGCATAAGGCCTCCCTATGTCTGAGTATTGGCCAAGGCCTGTCTGTCCCGAGCCACAGAGATGGTGGCCGATAAATCATTGATAGTTTGGGTTGTCTGTACTGAATTTGACAAGGCCAATGCCGAGGCAGTAACCGAGGCAGCGACTGCTGTCGTAGCAATAATGCCAGCAATAATAGCAGAAGTACCAAAATCTCTTTTTCCTCTAAATAAGGTCATGGTCCCCGGGGTATCAACAGGGACCGGGATGAAGCGAGGCTTGCGGGTAACTACTGCAATATTTTATATGAGTAGCTGTCCAGACAGAGGCAGCAGGTTTGATGTTCCCCATCCAGGAAAATGACAACCATCCCTTTTCGTCCTTTCCTCCAAGTAGCATCGCCATGGGCGTAAGATCAGTGCAGCTACCATTAACCCAATGTAAGGCCACCACCATAGAGAACTGTGGCGTTAGCCACAATGTCCTCCTCACCAGTTCCCCATGTGGCCTCCCTTAACCAAGCAGAAGATTGATTACATAACATAATGCAAGGGAGATCAAAAGATGTTTTGTTGAATATGCCAAAACGAAGGCTGCCTCATACCAGAGCGCTTTCCATTCCATGTATTGGCACATGCTGGCAAGGGCTGCCTTAGCAATCATCTGCCAATCAGCTGGTGTCAATGCTGTCATAGCCAACCTGTCGAGTTGTGTTAGAGTAAAGTTGGCCGTGACTCCATACTTTCTAACTGATTCCGCTAATTCCTTAATCTGATTATATTCAACAGGGGCATGGACCCGTCCTCCCTCCGGAGTCTCAAAGATAGGAATTGTCATACTCAGCTTTCTTCTCACCCTCTTGGGGACTAGTGAGAAGGCGCGTGAGCGTGTCTCATATGGAGGAGGCGCCGTTGGTGGCGGCCGTGCTAGAAGGCTTCTATTACTTCCCCTACATTCATCGGGGTAATATCTTTCCTCCTCATATTTAGCTGCTTCCTCATCTTGCTCAGCCTCCTCCTCTGAGTCTAAGGTTTTATTTTCAGAGCTTTCAGAACTGTCGAGGTTCAGCGCTTCTAGCTCTTTCACAGGGTATAGGCTGGCTCCCCCTCCTGGTTTATGTGTAGAGGAGGAAGTGCTGGAATCTGAAAATTTCAACGCTTCCTTGTCTGTGGACTTACCAGGAGGGCACTTTTTCTTTCTTAGGACGTCTTTTTTCTTGCGCGCGCCCAACCTCTCACTACGTTAGGTTTCTGACAGACTTTCCTGGACTACCTCGAGAGTGGCCTGTCCTTCTACTACTGCTGCCTTACACGTTCCATCCTTTAAAAAATTCATAACTAGCTTCCATATAGCTTTGGTCCCTAGGCGCAGATCCTCTTCCGCCAATTTTCTGTCAAGGTCTTTTCCAAGTTTGTTCCATGAGGCAATCGTAAACGAGCCTGAACAGGCAAACCAAGGCGCCACACTCTCCACCTCCTTCACAAAGTTTTTAAGTGTTCTTCCTCCAAGTTTGATGTCCCTCTGCTTTAACACTGTTTCCAAGGCCATGACCACAGACTGTGAGGATCGCATGATGGGCCAGGAACGCCGGCGGCTTATCTACGTCCGTCTGACAAGGCGTGAGGTGAAAGGGTAGAGACAGACATGCTGCTCTCTTATGTACGGGAGTCTTACACGCGCCTCCCCGGATGGTGCCGCTTATCTACGTCTACCTTATCGCGTCCTTGTTCCTCAACAGTCAAAATCAAAGGTAAAAGGGAGCTGCGCGAAGCTCACTTATATACGAGACACTGATACGTGCCTTCAGCTGCTGTGATCGTCCTTTTAACAGCAAAAACAGTGAAAACAGAACATAAAGAGTAGGGTGGCTCCCAGGACAAATACTATAGCCTCAACAAATCCTTCCCAAGGCGGTGACAACCCCAGACCAAAGTCCAAGAGAGGGCTGCCTCTCCGAACGTATCTACCTGCAGTTCTGAATCCTCCTTGTCGCCAAGGGATCTCCGAAGGTGCTGACGATGGCGAGGTCTTTCCCGAGTATTTGGCACCAGATGTCCCGCGCTACGTCTTGCCAGCAGGAACGACACGGCACACACAGGATCCTACTGCAGAAAAGCTTTAATGCGTCTTGAGAGGGAGAGCATAAGCTTACAATGCGGAGACGGAGAGTGAGGAATAACCGTCCCTTATATAGGAAACTATCCTCGCCTAGGACGTGCCACTCTCTGACTGGTCGCTGCCAATTATCCCAGATGACGTACCAAAACGTACGTGTCCCTTTGAGTAGGGAAGTTACCAGGCGCCTGCGTATTGCCTTTTTTACTAGGTGCGTTCTGCCGGATGCCGGTGCCATCTTGTAATGGTGTTTGTGAGGACAGCTTCTCACATATGTGAGGACAGCTCCTCGGACAGCTCCTCACATCTGTGAGGACAGCTCCTCGGACAGCTCCTTACATAACAGCAATAGATTTCTTTGTGAAAAATGATGATAAAGCTCACATAGTGTAGTCAAGATTAATTACTGACAAACTAAGAAAAAATTTCCAAAGATAGAAATTTGTGGCTATGTTAACTAGATCAGTGTATTTTAACATTAATAAAGGATGTGGTATTTATAATGTTTTAATACTAATTAAAATTGTAGAATATTCAATACTTTAGAGAATGCTTATAAAATTGTCCATCACTAAGTTACATTTCCACTAAAATTTTAATCTTTTTATAAAATATTTTGGTTATATATATATATATATATATATATATATATATATTCAAAATAAAGAACATTAAGAAATTACTGTCATAAAATTCAATAACAAAACCAAAGACCGGTTATATGAATTAAAAACGGACTAGAAGTTATTGAAAACCTCTCCAGTTAAATTAAGAGACTTAGAAAAAAGATAACATTTTAATAGAAGTGCACATGTCAAACAAGATACAAGAAAATCCCGAAACTCTACTAAGATGGTTACTATGCATTCCTATGTGCTAAGGTTTCATCAACATGGTATATAAAGAGAAGGTATATATCAGAAAAATATATTCATGTTTAACATACTAAATTTCTTCATAAAACCCAAGCAGACACTTCTCTTTTTTGTTGCTTAAAAAGTATGTACAAAGCACGGATTTTGATTATAACACTAACATTTCAAAACTATCATTAAATATGCAAAGATCTTAAAACAAAACCCAGAGTTTTCAGAGCAACCATTCAAACTTAAAAAGGAAAAGAAAACATTTCAAGTACATAGATGTGCGTAATGAAGTCCCCAGCTAACCAGTAACAGACGGGTCAAATTTATTGTTCTATATATTCCATAGAATAGTCTCTCCCAGTTCATTGTTCCTTAGCATACGTTATTGCTTATCTTTCTCTGTTTCTTATCTTCTGAGAGCAGGTGGTATTGGCCTGAAATCCACCATTCTTCATTCACAATGTAAAAACCCTTTAGCTAATCACAGAAAAGCCTTCAAAGTGTATTTACATAGGTTTATTTTATACAAATTCAGCTTATAGTTTAAGGGGAATAGTGATCGAAAACATCTTTTCATACATACTGTTGAGGGAAGCTTGTTGGAATTTCCGAACCCAATGAGCCCATAAAGAAAACACACAATCTGGTTATTATAATTATAATCTATAAACGTGTATTGGGCAGATCTCACGCTATCATAACTTATTCCCCAACCATAAAACCCCTTGCTACACGTGCTTTCTCCAGGCCGTATGGATTGTTTCCATCATTCCTTCCTCCTCTTTTTCTTCAGTCCTCTCCCTTCCCCTCTTACCCTCTTCTGACTCTCTTCCTAACCCCACCGTCAAACCTCTAGTACCAACTTTCCCCTCCGGCTCTCAGTAATAGGCTCTAGCATTTACTGACCAGTTAAAATGGGAAGAAGGTTCATATGCGATCACCAGAGTCCATGACAGAGGGCTAGTCGGGGAAACCTCCTTTGACGAAGCAGATAAATATCAGGATAAAAATTGCATTTGCTGGGGGAAGAGGAAATCTGTATAATGCTTTCCATATCTATCCAGTGGATTCTGAGAAAATGGGAAATATTCTTCCTAAAGACCTAGCTATACTACACCTGATCTTATATCTGAAAAGACCTGCCATACCAAAAGGACATGTACTCCATCATGTCCCTAGTGGATTTCTTCATAAAGAACAGGAAATAGAAATAACCCAGATGCCCCTCAACCAAACAGTGGCTACAGACAATGTGGTTCATTTACACAATGGAATACTATGCAGCTATGAAAAATAAGGACATTGAGAAGATGCGGTCAAGTAGATGGAATGAGAAAGTATTGTCCTGAATGAGGTAACTGAGACCCAAAATAACATGTACATACTCACTTAAAAGAGGGTATTAGCCATAAATTACAGAATTCACACACTACGATCTACGGAACCAAAGAGGCTAAACATGAAGAAAGAGCCAAGAAAAATGCTTGAATTTCACTCAGAAGGAGGAATAAAATAATGAGGGGAGGCAGATAGAAGGAAAGGATTGGGTGGCTGAGGGGATGGGACGGGAAATGGGGTTTGAGAATCATTTCTGGGGACAGCCGGACAAGAGGGACAGAGGGCAGGAGAATAGACTGAATCAGTGACTGTCCAGGGTGGGCGCTATCTCTATGATTATCCTGCAGTCTGCGATGGGTGAGGCTGTCCTGGCGTCCATGAGGGTGACTTTAGCTGAGACTCGGTGCAGTGGGGATACGGAGACTGAAATGGTCACTTTCTGTATCCACAGAGGACCCCAGGTGGAAGGATAAGGACACAAACCCACCCCAAAATTTTGACCCAGAAATTGCCTTTTCTATAAGAGACACAGGGACAAAGATGGAAGAGGAAATGAGGGAATGTCGACAGGATACCTGACCGGATGTGAGACTTATCCTATGGGCAGACGGCAAACCCTGACATTATTGATGGTCCTTCTCATGTTTGCAGACGAGAGGGTAGCGTTATTGTCCTCTGCAGGCTCCACTGAGCAGCCGACTGACACAGAAGCACAGACACACGGACAAATATCGGATGGATCTCAGTGAGTCTCACTGAAGAGCTGAGGGAAGGACTGAGAGAGGCAGAGGAGCACAATGGTCCTCACGTGGGGTCACTAACACGTCGCCTGTCTGTGGATCCTGTTCTCCTACCCGGCTGCATTTTCAGGACCTGGTGGGAGACGATGAATCTCGTCCTGCAGAGACTTGATGTGCCAGGGGAGAGGGTGCACCCAGAGGGGTCCTCCACTCTCTCAGAGAAGAAGGGGGGAGGGTAGGAGGAGGGACTGGAAATGGTGGGAGCCTGGAGGGGTGTGATGACAGGGCCGCATTCAGAGTGTTACCTTGTGAATAGATACAAACATTCTAGCAAGGGGCGCAGGCATGACATCACGGGGACTGTGGCGTGACATCATGGGTGTGGGGCATGACATTGTGGTGGTGGGGCATGACATCGTGGGTGTGGGGCATGACATTGTGGGGGTGGGGCATGACATCGTGGGTGTGGGGCATGACATCGTGGGGTTGGGGCATGACATCATGGGTGTGGGGCATGGCATCATGGGAGTGGGGCATGACATCATTGGTGTAGGGCATGGCATCGTGGGGCTGGGGCATGACATCATGGGAGTGGGGCATGACATCATGTGGGTGGGGAATGACATCATGGGTGTGGGGCATGGCATCATGGGAGTGGGGCATGACATCATGTGGGTGGGGAATGACATCATGGGTTTGGGGCATGACATCGTACGGTTGGGGCATGACATCATGGAGGTGGGACATGACATCATGGGATTGAGGAATGATATCATAGGGATGGGGGCATGGTATCATGAAGCTTCATGGAAAATAGTTAGAACTAGAAAAAAAAATCAGCCCGAGAGGGAGCTGAGACCTAGAGACACAAACCTTGCGGGCGTTTACCTATGGATCGTATCGGTTGTGAGATAAATCTTATTCTATCTACAATCCACAAATGCAGAGAGGACACAGGAAAGGAGGAGGCCCGTGAGGGGGAAAGCACCGACCTCTCTGAAAGGAAAACTGGAACAGATTCTGTGGGTGAGTGAGGACGACTGAGGACAGGAGCAGAAGGTCGGTGGGGACGATGGAGGGAGAGCGCGGTGCAGAGAGAACCGGCCAGAATTAGGGGACACACGGGTTAATGCAGAAACTCGATGGATGCGCTGGTTAATTCATGGTGTCTAGAGGGCAACCTCCGGAGGATTTAATCTGACAGAGAACACAGAGTCCGAACCTTCAATCGTTTGAAATCGAGCAAGTGGGACCTCAGGGTGGGGATGGGGCACATTCAGTGGAGTCGGTGTCTGAGGAGGTCACATGGAGATCCCTGAACAGCAGACCGAGGCTGGGACAGAGATTATAAAGATATAGCAAATGAGAGCTTCCTGGTACCTTAAGCCTCCATCGATGTAAATGCACCCGAAATCCCCTTCCCGCTCTCCAAGGTTTGTGTAGCTCTCGTTCACCCTGAGTAAAATATATGCACACAACCATAGCGCGTCCCTGAACACCTTCTAACAGAGCTGTGACACGGAAATCCTTGGAGCAAACCCCAACACACTTGCAGGCAGAACAAGATTCTGTTGTCCGACTAGTTCCTCAGGCCACTTCAACCTTTTGCACCTGGACACTCTAGGAAGCATATATCAGACGTGTGTGTGTGTGTGTGTGTGTGTGTGTGTGTGTGTGTGTGTGTCTGTGTGTGTGTGTGTATGTGTGTGTCTCTGTGTGCATTTTTATGTGTGTGAGTGTTTGTATATGTGTGTGTCTGTGTGTTTCTCTGTGTGTTTATGTGTGTGTGTATATGTGTGTATGTGTGTGTCTCTATGTGTGTCTCTGTGTGTGTATTTTTATGTGTGTGAATATTTGTATATGTCTGTGTCTGTGTGTGTCTCTCTGTGTGTATGTGTGTGTATATATGTGTGTATGTGTGTGTCTCTGTCTGTGTGTCTCTGTGTGTCTGTCTGTCTGTGTCTCTCTGTGTGTGTCTTTTTCTATGTGTGTGTGTCTCTGTATGTTTGTGTGCATGTGCGCGTTGCGTGTGTGTGTGTCTCTGTGTCTGTGTGCATCTGTATATTGGTTATCATCTGTGTGTCTGTGTTTGTGTATATGTGTGTGTATGTGTGTGTGAGTGTGTCTGTCTGTGTATCTGTATGTGTTTATGTGTCTCTGTGTGTGTGTATACGTGTGTGTGTCTGTGTGTTTGTGTATGTGTGTCTGAGTCTGCGTGTTTGTCTGTGTCTCTCTGTCTGTGTCTCTCTGTGTCTATGTCTGTTTGTCTAACAGTCTAGGTCTCTGTGTGTGTTTCTGTGTATCTGTGTGTGTCTGTGTGCATATGTGTGTGCATATGTGTATGTGTGTGTGTGGGTGTGTGCATGTGTGTGTGTGCATGTGTGTGTGTATGTGTGTTAAGCATGCATAAGCTAACCATCCTCACACACAGACTGTCTGGATTGCTTTTCTTTTGGAAGTTTGGCGAATCTTTCTCTTGTCCTAAGAAAAGACCACCCTGGATCTCAACTCTCTCTGTGAAGTCATGACAGGTTGAGTGATTTTCATGTATGAGGAGTCTATCCTTGTGAAAATTGCTTTCATGGATACAATAAACCTTGAAAAATACATCTCAACATTTACTTTCCTTAGTCCGTGTTCCCTTGAGGGGATTATTCCATTATTATTATTATTATTATTATTATTATTATTATTATTATTATTACTATTATCATCATCATCATCATATATTATTATTATTATTCCAAGATTATTCCATTATATTATTTTTGTGCTGTTACCAGTGTGCTAATATTCACTGATGGCAGGAAGATTTTGGATCATGTGGGTCCCATTGGACCGCCATGTTTTGGTTCTTGAAACTGAAATTTTTATTTACATGTTCTCAAGAGCAAATACATGCAAAGACAGAAGGTTCCTTGGTCTTCTACACGACATTGACACCCTCACGTAGTCCTCTGATCTATTTGAGAGACAGAATTTAGACGAGCAATGAAAAGGTTGGTGACCAAAGACCCAAGTTAGGGAGAAATAAGACAGTTTTTCACAATGTTTCGGGCTTTGGGGATTGGTAGACATTACATAACCATCTTTTCATTCATAGCAGCAATAGTCAATATTATTAAATAATAGTAGGCAGAAAATTTTAACAACACATGTGTGCTGGCTAATATAAATTCCCATATTTCATCTTTAGCACATTATATATTCTCTTTCAGGTTCTTCTTGAAATTCTTTGAAGACATGAAAACCGGTATGTGTTTATCTGTTCACATTCATAAAGCATGGCCGTCGCTCTAGTAATGGACAGACGACACGACTGTCAAGGGACAGACTGACTTTCTTACCAAAGGAATAAATCTTCATGTTCCCGGAGGCAGTTTCGTTCTTAAGTGCAGAAGTTTAAAATCCCCTGAGAATGCTTCCTACAGCTACCATTTCATGTATATTGTAATATCCTAGGATGTGGGTTTGTTCTTTGCATTTTGTTTCAAGTGTTAAGATCTACAAGAAAGTTTTGACTGCATATACCATTTGGAGATGTTGTCTTTTACCTTTTCTATAGATGGATTCTGGGTTGTAGACTCTCAGGCATTTTCTGATCCATCTCTCACAGCAGGGGCTGCAAGTGAGATGAGTCTTCATCAGGAATAAAGGGAAGAAGACAGATAGGGTAATAGATGACTCCCTGATGTATTTATCCCTGTGAATCTGAGGTGACTGCTGTCATCAACCTGTATATAAAAACTTTAACTTTACAACAAAGTACACTCACATGAGTTTAAACCTTTGTACTTTTCATTGTGTAAATATTTGCAATAAAGTGAGCTTTCAAAGTAATCAAGTTGTGTGATGTGTGTAACCCATTTAACAGATTCTCTTGTATAACTTAATAGAATATATAAATGGTTTTCCTTCATGTTGAATGTAATGAAGACAGTGACTCTTCTAACAATATATGTTGTAATTCTGGCCTCTATAAAATTTAATATGTTCATATCTTGCCTAAACCTCCACCACAATTACTTATGGGACACTTCCTATACTTACTTAGTGCTTTTTCCTAAATATTGACTTTAAAATGCATTTAGCAGAATAGATATTGAGGCAGATCGAGGGAGGGAGGAAACTGAATGGGAGGGAAGGTAGAGAAGGGAGTGGGTAGGAGGAATTAGGTAGAGTGGGTTTGGAGGAATTAGGTAGAGTTAATGGAGGGAAAAGGGAATGGAAATCACAAGTGTGGGGTGCGCATCTCTAGGAAGTGCCAGAGACATGGGAAAGGTGAATCCCCAGGGTGTCTATTGGGGTGACTCTAGCAGTGGGGATACAGACCCTTAATTGTCCACTTCTGTAGCCAGGCATGACTCCCAGTGATGTGACAAGGACAAAAATCCACCCACAAAACTTTCAATCCAACATGAACACATCCTACAAGACCTTCAGAGACAGAGATAGATAGAGCAGACATGGAAGGATCGTCCAACCAATGGTTAGGGCAGTGGAGATCTACCCCGAGTGTCCCGCGTGTGACTTTCTGCCAGCAAGAAGCACGTGGACATTTAGAAATCCTTGCTATGACCAAACTGTATTTTAATCTTAAAGAGAAGCGCCCACCGCGCCAACATGGCGCGCTTATAAACACACTAGTGCGGCGCACCCACACCTGATTGGGTGTTTACCCATGATCTCATAAGGCACGCCCCGGAGTGGGCAAAGACCTGGCACGAAGGCTCTCTTACACATGCGCACACAGTTAACTTCCTGAAAGGGGGCCGGCTGGCGCAGCGAAGGCTGGCGCCATCTTGTAATGGCGGAGGCTATCGTGGCATTCCACGTGGGGTGCAGTGGAAGCCAGCGCCATCTAGTGGTGGCAAATGTTATTGCGGCCCTTTACACCTGAGGGCAATCATTGATCCCTGACACTATTAAAGATACTCTATCGTGCTTGCAGACAGATTCCTAGCATAACTCTCCTCTGAGTGACTCCACCCAACAGCTGAGAGAAACAAGAGTAAATATTCACCACTAAACATTAGCTGGAGAGTCTTAAAAAAAAAGGTGAAGAATCGAGATCCAGATGATATGAGGGACTCCACAGGAAGACGAATAGAGTCAACTCACGGGGACTCTTGGGGTCTGCCAAAGACTGAACCACCAACCAGAGAGTGAACGTGGACTGAACCTGAGCCCCCAGGACATAGGAAGGAAATGTGTAGCTTTGTCTTTTTACGGGTTCCCCCGACAACGGGTGTTGTCGTACCTTGAAGATGGAGACCGATATTGGGATGTAAAGTGAGTAAATAAATAAATGAATTTTAAAGACACAGATATCCCATCTACAGACAACATGTTTTGGGAAAGCCCAATTCTAGTTGTTCGGTACCCACATGAAGACAAAGCCTGTGGAGTGCCTATGCCCTTAGAGGCCATAATCCCTTTCATTCTGTTCTTCCATCAGAGCTCCACCCGTGGTTTGGATAGTGGGTTTCTGCTTCTGTCTGAGTCAGCAGCTTAGTGGAGTCTCTCAGAGGGAAGCCATGATAGACTCCTGTCTGCAAGCATAACAGAGCGTCATTAATAGTCTCAGAGATCGGAGCTCATCCATGGGGTGGGTCTCAATCTGCACTAACCATTGGTGGATCATTCCTCACTCTCTGCTCTATGCACGGCCCCTGCATGTCCTGTGGTCAGAATAAATTTTGTGTCTAAAGTTGGTGTCTCTATCATTCCATTTGGGTTGCTCTCTGGCTCCAGGAGATGGCTTCTTCAGGTCCATATCACTGAGGCTGTGAGTCTCAGCTAAGGAAACACCCATGATTCATGGGCATCTTTTACCCCAGCTCTCTGCCTCTTTCTGGATGTGACCTCTACCTCCCCACCCTATCCATCTAGGCTGCTGTGCCTGGCCTCAGTAGCAGAGGGTGTGATCACAGAGACTGGATATGCAAGGTGAGGAGATACCCGTGGGGTCCCCTCCTGCTCAGAGGAGAAAGGTCTGGGGGAAGGATTGTGAGAGGGGTGAACTGGAGGGGGGCCGTGTGCAGCATGTAAAGTGCATAAATAAACAAATAAATATGAAAATAACTAAGTCTACTTGAAGGTAAGAAGCAGGTGTGTGTGCGTGCGTGTGTGTGTGTTTGTGTGTGTGTGTGTGTAACTAGGTGAATTTGAAGGTAAGAAGCAGGTGTGTGTGTGTGTGTGTGTGTGTGTGTGTAAGTAAACTTGAAGGTAAGAGCAGTCATGCATTTGTCTGTGTGTGTGTATGTGTGTGTGTATGTATATATATATATATATATATATATATATATATATATATATATATGCATATATATATGAAGGTAAGAAGCAGGTGGGTGTGTGTATAATATTAAATTATCACATTTGAGAAAACAGTGGTCTATGCAGAAGACAGGATAGCTTAGGCACTATACTTACAAAAAATGGCGTTTGCTGAAGATGAAGAAATGATTCGGTGATTAATAAATAGAATTATCTGTTCTTCCAGAGGACCTGGGGCCGATCCCCAGCTCCCGAGTGACAGCTCACAAGTGGCAGTAATTTCGGCATCACGGAATCTCACACCCTCTTCAACCTCTTGGACACTAGGCATGTATGTGCTGCACACGTGAACAAGCACGTGAAACTCTTACATATATACAGCAAAAAGTATAAAAACAGAAGAGCAGTTCCTGGTTGACATAATTTGATTTTCGTGAATATTCATAGTGATGATCACAGTCAAATAAACACTTTATTGATCTATAATGCAATCAAAGCCACTAAAGTTAATGATCACATGGGTCACTTAAAATCTATTTATTTAAAAATTTGCAATAAAAATTGCAGTCATCAAATTAAAATTTTATTAAAATACAAATTAATAAACATTATCATTCTCACATAGAGCTGAAAATAATACTTTCCACATATTTGTTTGGCTTCCATAAATATTGAATTTTGTGGTTAGTTTGTTGTTGGTTTTTGTAGGAGTTCATTTCCAGGTATTAACCCATAAACTCTATAAACTCATGCAGAATCCACTACAGGAACTTAGACCCTCCTGTGTTGAATCCAGGAAGGTTGCCATCTGTTTTCCTTCTTGTCTGATCAATTTTCTCTATGTACATTTCAAGGATATTTATGTTCTTGAATTCCTCCAGTTTTGTCAAGCTGATAGCTGATTGCTTATAACTGGAGAATATTTAATATTTGAAGGTCATTTTTGAAGCTATTTCCTGATGTCTGCACTATCAATGTTGTAGATTTTCAAATTCACGGCCAAATGAACAGCTATTCAGGGACTAAACATGCTTTATAACTACTATTGATTTGTCTTTTTGAAAGAAGAAATCAGAAAGGGATGGTGTTTGGAGTAAGGGACTCTGTAGGGGAAAACAGGAAGGAGGACAGCATTTGAGACATAAATAAATAAAATAAATAAATACAAAAATAAAGCAGAATTCAAACTATACAGGAAAATCAGATTTATTTGATAGGAAACAGTATGGTTTTATATCTTAACGTAATTCCTGAATTTTATATACTTTAATTAATATAATGAGTAATTCTCAAAAATCAGAAAATTAAAAAAAATATGTTACAAGTAACACAGAAAGTTGACCAAATCATAACAAAAATGTTTCTAGAACTGTACACTTTCTATGCCTGTATCCAATCCAGAAATCCAGTAGACATTTAGTTATTGCATGTCTTAAGTCATTCTATTCTGTGATAATTCATTACTATTTTTATATTCTGTGACCAAACCTTTGAAGATAAATAATTGCTTTGCTGGAATGTCTCTGAATTTGGATTTACACAGTGATTTTTCTCTTTTAGGTTGAGATTATACGTACTTGACACAGATACCAAAAAGTTTTTCTTGCTTTGCTTATCGTAGTTAAGCATTAGGAGGACGCCTGTCATCTTAACAACACCCAATTACGGAGCAATGAAATCATTTTAAATTATTTTTCCTTTTGTAGATAAAATATTTTAATATATTGTTCTTTTGTATTTCCTATTAAAGTAATAGAAGTTATAGGAGAATCACATAAAGCCTAAGGAAAGACTGTGTGTCTCTTCAATACTTTAGGCTTTATTTTCACCATCTCGGTCATTTTTTACAAACATTTTGACCTGAATGGTCTTTACTGCATGTAAGTAGACTCAGAACCATGAGTCTGAGGATTATGTAATTATTGTCTTTCTGTTTGGGTGACTCACGCCTAAAACATTACTGTAGTTTTAGTGTCATGGTAATTTTTTTAATGTCTTCCATATTTTCAGCACACTAAAACGGAATTTTATTTTTGTTTCATTATACTCATAAAGACTCATGATTCTAATTTTATGTTATTTTATTTTCTTGTTGAATAGCAACCTGAATCTAATTATCTGACACTAGCTGACTTTTATATTTGTATTCCGTCACTTGTAAACCCACTTCAATTCCTGTATAATGTGTGCATGCATAGGTGTGTGTGTGTGTGTGTGTGTGTGTGTGTGTGTGTCTGTGTGTCTGTGTGTCTGTGTTTCTGAAACTATGATATTGATGTTGAGAATCATCTGGCTGAAATTCTTTTCCTCCATCCTATAGAAATCAAACAGTGGAGGAGAGACTACTCCTGTTCCAAAATCATAGGCCCTGAGTGCCCAGAACTGACGTATGGACTGATCAAATGGTACACAAAGCAGAGGTTAGCAATTCACTGTCCTGAGAACTACTTAGCAGTTCCAGTCCAATGCAATGAATTTACATGTACTGAGGAATATGGAATTGTAGCATAACGAGCTGAGATGATTTACAAACAATTTCTGGGGATTAGGTTGCTTGTGGGGTTGGGTCAAAACTACTTGAGACCCAATTCTAACCACCCACAAGGAGTTCATAAATTCTTGGTCATCTTCCATACCACAGTGACATCCATGCTGAACCCCATCATCTATAGCTTAATCAACCAAGAAGTCACTGCAGCACTGAGAAGAACTCTGGATCTGAAGAAAGTTCTGATAATAAATAGGTAATTATCGATCCCAAAGTTCTTTTTAAAAAGGTGCAAAGACTGTGAAAGAAAAAACAAAGCCTACATAGCACTTTCTTGAACGATGAAGGCTCGACATTATAGAGGATGCTTCCACCTCAACTTCAGATTGACCCTTCTGTAACGTGTGACCAAAGGATTCAGTGTCCTCAGAAATAGGGTCTTATCATCAAGTTCTGGAGGGCTAAGAAGAACAATGGCAATAACCTGTAAAGTTATGAGGGCTTTTGGGATCTCCCTGGTCAGCAACTTTCAGGAAGACATTCCACATCTGGCACTGTGATTTTTGCTTAATTTTGGTTTTCTGTTGCTCTGATGAATACACTCACCAAAGCCAGCTTGGGAAGGGAAAACGTTATTTCATCTTATCTGTTCCAGCCCGTCATCAAGGAAAACCAAGACAGGATTGTGAAACAGGAACTACAGAGATTGCTCACTGGCTTGCTTCTAAGCTCACATTCAACTACCTTTACAGAGTCCAGACACACCCGCATCTGGTGGTGCTGCCCACAGTAGACCAGGCTCTCCAACATCAGTGAACAGTCAAGGAAATGCCACCTGGACATAGTCAAGGCCAATCTGAGGGAGGAAGCTCCTCGAGGGAGGTTCTTTCCTCCAAGACTAGCCATCACAAGAAATCAATGAAAATAAAATAGAAAAGAAATCAATAGCTTCAGGGAGAGCATGGCTTATCCATGGAGGGTGCCTCCATGTGAACTCAACAGTTGATCTTGTAGATATATTCTGTAACATGTTTTTTAACCCCTCTCACCAAACCCCTTTCTAACCTAATCACCTAAGGGGAGATGGAGTGGAAAGTAAGTTTTAAAAAAATAATTGGAGCAGATGGAAATGCTTCTTGGAAATAAAGCAACAAAGGAAGCATTTCTGCATCTTAGATGCTTTCCTCGCATCACCTGTGCAAAGATAATGAAAACCGTTACGTTCCAGGTACAATAATTTCCAATGTTACAAATCATATAAATAATACTGCTTATCATTCATAAAACACATTGGCACTAATCGTTTTGATGTGTTTTTCCAACTCACACCTAATGTAGATCTGATGAACTGGAATTGTTCGCCTGCTCATTTATACATGAGGGAAGTGAGGTTTAAAGTTCGAGACAATTTCCCAATACTCTAAGATAATAAATGGCAGAGTAAGACAGCCGCACTTTCTCTGGCTTCATGGTATGGCATCGTGAGAAATGCAAGTCAGGGTACCTTGGCAGGGAATTCCAAGGATCAGTACATGGCACCTGAAAGTTGTCTTGGATGCAAGACTGGGAGTGAGGCTCAAGTCAGTCGAGCCCCAGCTCAGGATTCCTGAAACAGAACACCAGAATATGTTAGAGAGCGAGGAGACTAAACTAAACATCTGGGAGTCCTCAGCAGATTGTACACATACAGGGCTGAGGGTTCATAAGTATGTTGGTCTTTGTGGGGGTATAAAGGAACACTTATTTAGATCCCCACCTCCTACTATGTGCTACTACAGTGGAGGCAATGCCTTAAGTCCAAGGTTTTTTGTTTTGTTCCTGTGTGTGTGTGTGTGTGTGTGTGTGTGTACATACATGCACGTGCAGTGTATAATGTAGAGACTAATCCATTTCTCTTCTACCTTATTCATTGAAGCAGCATTTCTCACTCAAACCCAGAGTTCACCAATATGACTAGTCTTGACAACTATCTTGCCCTGGTGATATGCCCTATCTCTACCTCCCTGGACTGGGATTCTATGTGGGCCATAAAGCCTACCCATCATTTACCTGAGACCTATGAGCCATCTCCTCAACTGCTAAGGTTCAAGTCCCGGTGTTAGACCCGTCTCCTTTACTTTTGTTTTCTTAGTCTTTTTTTTTTGTTTGTTTGTTTTTCCGTCTTGGTCATAATATCAGAACCAGGTTAAGGTATGACTGGCTCACTCAAACAATCACTCAAATCCCTCCACACAAATGTGTTCTAATAAGGAGGAGGGCCCTGATGACTCTCTGTTCTGTAAAGTCTTACCTTAACAGATGAGTTAAAGGATGGGATTATCCTAGTGGGTGATTGTGGATGCTGTTGTTGATGTTGAGGGAGGCTGGCAAATGAGGGGACACAGCTGAGTCACTTATAATAACAGAGACAAAGCTGAGTGTGGTAGCGCATACCTATATTCTCAATACTCGCGAAGATCACAAGTTCAAATCCAGCCTGGGCTACATAGTAAGTCCAAAGACAGCCTGGGCTACATAGTAAGTCCAAAGACAGCCTGGGCTACATCGTAAATCAAGGCCAGTCTGGGCTACAGAGTAAGTCCATGGCCAGCCTGGGCTACATAGTAAGTCCAAGACCAACCTGGGCTACATAGAAAGTCCAAGGTCAGCTTGGCCTACTTACATGAATCTTCTCCAAACAACAACAGGTTTTTTTTTTCCTTTTTGGTTTCTGTCTCTCCTATTTCCTCTACACTGATACCAGTGCTGTAGTTTGGGGGTGTGGGCGAGAAGTTTCATCATGTCTGATGGTCCAGG
This sequence comes from Rattus norvegicus, assembly GCF_021556685.1. Lineage (NCBI taxonomy): Eukaryota > Metazoa > Chordata > Mammalia > Rodentia > Muridae > Rattus > Rattus norvegicus. Next base: position 3,385,731 of record NC_141544.1, read on the forward strand.
AACTCCCAAGCAGCACAGCAAACCAAACAGTGCAGCAAACAATTCTGTTTCGATTTTTGAAGAAAAGTTTGACACATGGGAAGTGCTGTCTGAGGAAATGGCTCGAAGATGGGACCACACCTCGGGAGACTGGGCTTGGATATTGTGCTAGTTTCCTCGTTTCAAAAACAATGATGTTCTCAACCAGAGTCTCTGTTGGGAATACAATGCTTTGCTTCCATTTCAACACTGCATAGTCTCCATATGGCAACCCTGGAAATCTTGTCTGATATTAAACAGATTATAGGAGAGAATAGTTAAGTATAAACACTGTCATTAAAAAGTGTTTAAATGATGAATAATTTTTTTTTTAAATTTTGTCTGTGGTACCAAGTTCAGTGTTCTGCATAAACTCTAAAACACGGCAATTTCTTTTTTTGAAAAATCGCCAAACAGAATTGACCTTATATTTTTCTATCTAGGTCTAATCGAGACGACAAAATACCATTCTTTGCTATAAAAAAGAAAACTAATTGTGTTTCATTGGCTTTTTTTTTTGTTAATTTCTTATTTTTAGTGTTTTGGGGTTCATTTTAACAATTATTTTTTCATTGAATTAATTATTTTCTTATTTTCTAGTGTAGATAAAAATTTAGGTTGCTGGTCTTTGTTTCTAATCTAAGAATTAGTGTTGTAAATAAAGTTTCCTCTTAGCACCGTCATAGTTATGTCTCACACATTTTGATAGTATGTTTCGTATCTTCTTCTTTTTTTCTGACTGTTACATAGTTTCATTATTTCTTGACATCTGTATTACTTGTGAATGTGTAATTTAATGTTTCTGGACTGGGAGACTCCTGTTGTCTCTCATTGAAGACATCTATTTTAGTTTTGCTGTATTAGCAGAACACATCCCGAGGGGCTGGAGATGCATCTCAGTGGACAGAGTGCTCACTTGGTTCTCACACAGCTCTGGGCTCCACCTACAGTACCTCATCAGCCTGGTGTGGTGGTACATGCCCATAGTCCCATTACCAGGAGGATAACCAGGAGTTCACATGAAACCTGTATAAACAAATATGTCCCACAGGACATCCTTTCTTAGGCATTTGCCACACTTTGTTCTGTGGTTTCTGAGTGTCTGAAAAGTCCAGGGTACTTGAAGGAAAAGAACAACCTGGTGCTACTAGGGACTGTCAGTCAGAGACATTGGCTGGTGATGCCATCTCATCCCAGCTGGTTTTCCGCCTGCTTCTGTTGCTGATGGACTGATGCGTGTCCACAGCTTTACTCATGATCGTCCTGCTTCCTTTTAGCTGTACCCCTTCTTGCTTCCTGCTGAGGCCGTGATGGAGTCAGTGACACAAAGAATTGGGGTCTCCTTCCAGCCCACTGATTCTCTCAACAATAGGTTCTTTCTCTGTAGAAATAGTTTCTCTGTTGCCTACATTATCAGACATAAATATAACACTCTCTTGCGTTTTATATTGACACTGGGTTTCATTATGTAGGTAGGGATGTCCTGAAACTCACTGTATAAACCATGTAGTCATTGAACTCAGATAGATCAGCTTGCTTCTGAGTGCTGGGAATAAAGGGGCATACCTGGCTGATTCTATTTTTAATTTTTTAAAAAATTTATCTCTATGGGGTGTGTGTGTGTTTGTGTGTGTTTGTGTTTGTGTATGTGTGTGTGTTTAAGTGAGTGTGTGTGTTTGTGTGTGTGTGTATGTGTGTGTATGTGAGTGTGTGGTTGTGTGTGTTTATGTGTGTTTGTGTGTGTGTTTGTCTGTGTTTTTGTGTGTGTATGTGTGTGTGTGTTTATATGTGTGTGTGTTTGTGTTTGTGTGTGTAAGTGTGTGTGTGTTTGTGTGTGTATGTGTGTGTGTATGTGAGTGTGTGTGTGTGTCTGTGTTTGTGTGTGTGTATGTGTGTGTGTGTGTGTGATTTGACCAAAGAGTCCATCAGATCCTATTAACCCTGATCCTCTGCAAGAGCATCCAGTGTTCCTAAGCAGTGAGCCGTCTTCCCAGCCCCTTATGCCTGCTCTAAACTCCACTTCATTGTTCATCTTGCCCAGACATGCCTTTAATTCCTACTCTTTGTGTTTCTTTAAATTCAGTGAGTTCCTATTCGATTTTCTCTTGTTTATTCAATTACCTCACCAAGATGATGTGTATCCTTTTGTTTTGGAAGTTTCTCATTGACGACGCTTGAATCCTGGCTTTAAAATCCTTGCTGATGATTCTGACAAGGGTTTTCTCTTGGTGCCACCACGAGGGAACTGGTTTTTCTCCTCTGCTTTTCATTTAGGGGGATGGTCATGGTGTGACGTGATTTCCATTTTGACATCATTTGTCTAAGATGTCAGCAGTCCTGACACTGTGGGTGCAGTGGCTGTTTATCCTTCATAACCTTTTGGTGGTGTTTTGGTTTTTCTGGATTTGCCTGATTGAATAAAAGGGATTATACCTCCAGTCCACACCGACAGGCATATCTTAGAGGGGTCAGGAAGAGAGGTTCTCAACCTTCCTAACGTAACCTTTTCATACAGCTCCACCAACTGTAAAATTATTTCATTGCTACTTCATAACTTTAATTTTGCTATACTTATGAATTGTGATGTAAATGTCTGATATACAGGATATATGATATGTGACTCCTGTGCAAGGGCCATTTGAGCTCCCAAAGGGGTCTCAATCCAAGGGTTAAGAACCACTGCTCTGGACTTAGTGGGAGGCCCTTACCGACGTAGATGGGTTGCCCAGTGTTGCCGGGGACAAGTTTCCATCTCTGGAAGGCAAAGGATCTTCCACGATCAGGCTTTTTCCTGGGCCCTCTGGAATAGTGGGCACACTCTTGATGGTTACTGATGTATCAACTGACTCCAGGCAGTTTTCTTTTACATCCTCGAAGATGAGGATTCTAAAAAGGGTTCTGCTAGCCAAAGCAGTGGCTGAAGATATCTGTAGCAATCTTCTCCCTTCCCTAATGGCTCCTTGTCCCCACAAGGCCAACAGTAGATGTCCGAGTGCCTCCCAAGCTGCACCTTTCCAACCTACACTCTTCCTCTGTGCTGTTTCTTTCAAGAAGAGCACACAAGGTAACCCTGAACCCATGTTTTCTTCAGTCAGCACTAACATCTAGTCCTCTCTGCCAGCTTCGCTTTCCCGTATGACCCGGCTGCTCACAATTCTGAGGCATGTTCACACTTGTAAGGACAAACAGAATGTCACCGTTTGGCTAGTCTATAATGACACAGATTGGGTATGATTCTGATTCAGAAGCCTGTATATCAATGATGAAGAGACCATCGGAAGAGGAAGGAGTTCTTGTGGGATGTTGTCACCACAGAAGGGATCCAATGGGCTAGGAAGACAGGAGAGGGAGCCAAACTCCCTTTCATAATTTAACCTTTGTCCACAATAGCATCATTAATGGATCTTTATTTGTAGGTCGCATTCCTCTTGACATAATCAATTCTTCACAACTACATTCCCACTGGGGATTAATCTTCAGAAAATAACTTTTGGGCGAACACATTCAAACCAGAGACGACGATGAATATTTGGTTATCTATACTGGGGGTGGGCATTATTCTTCCCATGTCGTGTACCCGTAAGATCTCTAACTACCTCCTTCCCCACGGTAGCCTCACTGAATGACGTGAATTCCGGGTGATTGATGAGGTACAGACACCAAAGCTCATGGCCATATCCTGTCACCAGTATCAAGGTCGAAACAGCAAGAGCCACCTTGGGAAGGAAAATATGAATAAACTTTACGGTATCACTAAATTATAAACCCCCAATTTAATCAAAACATTGTTTTAGACTCAGTTCTATTATATCGATGTGCTTTAAAAGTACAAGTCAGTGCGCTTGCTTGTGACTCTTTGTACAAGTTTATACTGTACATTAGCCATCTTCATCCTCACAACTCACCTCCATTTCCACCTGCACACACACACACACACACACACGCACGCGCACACACACACACACACACACACACACACACACCCTGGTCCTCCCCTTCCTCTTCCTAAATGCCCCCATTCACTTAATATCCCTTATTAAAATCTAAATTTCGCAATCGTCTGTTTGAGTTTGGCTTGTTTCACTTAACATATTGTATTTTACACTCCCTTCCGTTTTTCTGAGAACAAAACCCTTTGCTCTTACACACGGATGAGAATCACATCAATGTATATCACATTTTTAAAGCCATTCATCCAGTGATCAACAGCTAAGGTTATTCCAATGGCTCGTCTATTGCACACTGTGTGGCAATCAGAATGGATGTGCAGGGTCCTGGTTAGTTTTTATTGTCAGTTTGACTAAACCTGGGAAGAAGGAGCCTCAGCTGAAGAATTGACTCCATCAGATTGGCCTTTGGCCACATCTGTAAGGAATTTTTTTTTGATGGTTGATGGGGAAGGGTCTAGCCCACTATGGGGAGTGTCATCCCCTATGAAGGTGGCCCTGGGTTGTAGAAGGAGAGAAAGCTGAGTAGGTCATGGATAGCAATCCAGTACCCAGCATTTCTAAGTTGTCTCTGCTTCCTTTCCTGCCTCTAGAGTCCTGCCTGAGTTCCTGCCCCAACGTCGCTCAGTAACAGAGGGGAACCTAGAAGATAGAGTGAGAAAACTCTTTCCTCCTCAAGTTGATGGCTTTGATGAGATTATTTCTCTTGTTACCTACTTGTTCTTCCCTTTCTTGAAAGTTGTCTCTGTTTATTGTTCTTAGAAAGATGATATTACATGTTTTCTCATGGGCTCTCTGTCTCTCACCGTGTCTTCTGTCTCTGTCTCTGTCTCACTCTGTATTTGTGTGTTTGAGTGTGTATATGTGTATATTTGTGTGTGTGTGTTTGTGTGTGCATGTGTGTGTGTTTGTTTGTGTATGTATGTGTGTGTTTGTCTGATTGTGTTTGTATGAGTGTTTCTCTGTGTATGTGCGTGTGTGTGTATGTATGTGTGTGTTTGTGTGTGTATGTATGTGTGTTTTTGTGTGATTGTGTAAGTATGAGTGTTTCTGTGTGTATGTGCATGTGTGTGTGTGTGTGGGTGTGTGTGTGTGTGTGTGTGTGTGTGCTTTTCAGGCTTAAAAAAATCCCCAAGGCTGTAAATCTCAGCAGGTGCATAGAGAAGGATGATAAAGGGGAAAAAATCACGTCCTTTGAGATAACCCCACATTGAGGTCAGCCACATAGTGGACAACAGTCACATAGTGGCAGAGGAGTCATGAGAGCATACAGAGAGGAAAACTCAAAGTGTGAAAGAAAATGTGCTTAAAACTACGATAGAAGGGAGAAAAAGAATACGGTGCACTAAGAAAAGTGGACAGATTTTAAAAAGCTGCCATAAGTTGTTAAGCTCTAAGTATATATAAAAAATTATAATGTTAAAGTGGAAGGGAATTACTGGGAAGAGGGAAGAGAGGGTCAGAGTGTGGTGGGGACAGGGGAGGGTTCTGAAAAGAATCCTTTTGAAGATCTGAAGAACTATGTGACACAAACAAAGTGCCTGTAATTTACAGGTAAATTCCATCCTTACCTGCATCCAGTATTCTGTCTACCCATATTTCAAAAACAAGATTACCTCATCTATTTCATCCTGATTTGCTGCATTTAATCTAATAAATTCCTTGTCACCAGAAGTGCTGGTAAATTTTAAAGACATTTAAAATATGACTGGTCGATATCGGGTTTGTCATCAGTTTATCCCGAATTTGGAAGCAGGTCCAGGAGCTAATTTTTTCTCGCTCTTTGCAAAGAATCCATAATTCATGATTGCCATTGACTTCAATACAAGGTATTTAATCCTATCAAATTCCAGCTTTGTGTGAATAAAAATGGCCCTCCTCTAATTGTGGGTTTTGTAAAGATAATTTTGGGGTGCTATCCAGTTGGCTGCCTCGGAGGGAGAGTCTACCAATATTTCTGATACGGAGAATGGCTTAAAGATAACCAAAGGAAAGATAGGAGCTGGGAAAATAACCACCAAGGATGTTGGTGACTCAGAAACCAAAGACTTTTTCAGAAAAAAAATGCATGAAAAGAGCTACTTGAGCAGACTGTGACTTGAGTCATCAGAATATTTGGGTGGGGACTTTATTTTGGGTCTCCAGGAGGCAACAGGAGAAGCTAAAACCTAGATGCTGCAAGTTTCTAAGTAAGCGTAACTACGGAAGGAACTGGCCTGAGAGGGCTTCTATGACGTAAAGCAGAGCCTGGATGATGTCACTGAGCACTGGGCGGAGGTTGCGCTTCTCTTCCACTTGGGGGCTCTAGACTCCCCTGAAAGTGGGTTCACTATCTTCCCAGCGGGGTGTTAAAGCCAGTTCAGCTCCTGAACCCCACAATTGTTCAACAGGCTTTTGGTGCCTGACCGGTTTCAGAAGACAGAATCTGGACGACTAGGACATTTTCTTTCGGTAAATACGTTTATGAAGATAACGGGGACCCTTGTAGCCCAGAAAACTAAAAGTTTTCACTCATACAGCGAGTAACCGTATGTTCTGATGTCTTCCACGTTTGAGACCTCGGCGGATGGTTTAGGCTAGTCACTCTCCGGAGTTTATTATCTTTGCTAACAATATCTTATTCATAATCCTACTAAAATGCCAAAGCTCCTCTCTGTGCCTGTGCATTTTAGGAGAAAATATTTCTTTTTGATGTTGTTTTTTTTTTTTTTCGGAGCTGAGGACCAAACCCAGGGCCTTGTGCTTGCTAGACAAGTGCTCTACCACTGAGCTAAATCCCAACCCCCAGATCTTATTTCTACATGGCTGTTGTTGCCTACACAAAAGACTCTTGTTGCAGTCGAAGATGCAACAGCTTCGCGGAATAAACCTGGGCCTGGGTCAGGATGCACAGTACAGAAAGCCAGTGGACTGGTGTGCTGTGTCTCTGGGCAGACACTTGTGGATGTTGCCACATAGTTCATAGTTAGAGGGTAGAAGAGGGGTGTGGCCACCATTCTGGCTTCTTTGCTATCCTTTCTCTGTTCTGCTTGCTTAAAGTGGGGACAGGGATACTTAATCCCACACTTAACTTGCCATTCAAGGAGAGGTTCCTCAGCAGAGGCAAAGTGCCTCGGGCTGAAGAAATGTGTCTGAATATGTTATTCTGAGCTGTAGTGAACCACTTGTTCATTTCCCTTTGAACTTTAGATTTTGATTTTTGAGGCAGGGTTTTTCTGTGGGTAGCTTTGGCTATCCTTGAACTAACTTTGTAGACCAGGCTGTCCTTGATCTCACAGAGGTCTGCCTCCCTCTGCCTCTTGAGTGCTGGCATTAAAGGTGTGCTCCACCATTGCCCAGCCCTCCTACGAACTTCTGATTATGACAGAATAAGATTCAGATGCTCAACCCTGTTTACCATAGCCTTCCTCACCTGCTCCAAAGTTCTTTTAGACAAGAGCCTTGGCCCAGCGCCCTCCCCTCCCCACCCCCATTGTTCTTGCAGGGACTCGTATGACAGAGGGAACAGCATTGTGTCTGGTTTAAGCAGGCGAGCTCTTCAAACACAGGCCACGGGCAAGTATGAAGCCTGAACACAGAATAATAGCCACAAGACAGTGGACCAGGATGCCGTGGCCTACCACACTAGGTCTACAGTCATGAAGAAGAGGATGTCTCTGAGGAGGATGAGCGCACCATCCTTCCAGAAGCGGAGGAGGAGGAGGCCTTCTCCCCAGGCCCTGGGGAACATTGTGGGCTGCAGAATTTCTCACGGATGGAAGGAAGGTGATGAGCTCGTCACCCAGTGGAAGGCCATCATTGTAGATCAACTGCCAACAAGTCCCTCTCTCTTTCTGGTCAAGTATGACGGAATTGACTGTGTCTACAGACTGGAACTTCACAGCGATGAGAGGATTTTAAAGCTTAAGGTCTTGCCTCACAAAGTAGTGTTTCTTCAAGTGAATAATACCCATCTCGCAAGTGCCTTGGTTGGCCGAGCTGTGGAGCATAAATTTGAGGGCAAACATGGCTCTAAGGACAACTGGAGGGGGGTGGTCCTAGCCCAGGTGCCGATCATGAAGGACTGGTTTTACATCACCTACGAGAAAGATCCAGTCCTATACATCTACCAGCTCCTGGATGATTACACAGAAGGTATCCTCCATATCATTCCAGAGACTCCTCCAGCAGAGGTGAAGTCAGATGTTGACAGCGACATCTTAACCGGTCAATGTGTGCAGTTCACCAGAAGCGACGGGTCCAAACAGATCGACAAAGTCATTTACCAAGTTCTACCCAAGCCTTCTGTGTAGTTCACCAAGTTTGATGGCGACATCCACATCTACGTCTATAATCTGGTGGAAAAGATCCGTTAAGGTGAAATGCACAAACTGAGGGGGACATAGATGGGTAATTTATAGGATTGGGGAAAATGTTTGTTTTTCTGTGTTTCAGATACCCACGGGCCTTTGACAACCCCAGTATCTTTTCCAGTTGAATTTGTTTTGCTCTAAAAATCAAAATGTGCGATGTGATGTGTTGTGTGTGAACACTTTGGTGGAGGAGACGGACTGTGGTGGATGGAACATGGAGAGGAAGCCGGAAAGGTCAAGGCTGTGAACAGTAAGTCTAATGTCACGTAGACTAAAACAAACAGGACTGAGCTGGTCTGGTCTTTAGGGATAGAAAAGAACTGGAGATGAGGCTTAGAGGAGCAGGGATGGCACGGGGGGAAAAAAGATGGATGTTTAGGAAGCAGTGGAGGGGGGCCAGAAATAGATTCTCTGAGGGGAAGTTTGAGGGAGAAACAGAGAGTTGGGGAAGGAGGGGCAGGTAACAGGGAGGTGGTCTTGGAACTCAAGGGGAAACCCAATAAACTGATCCAAGCAGACTGATAATCAGAGAAGGTCGGGGGGTGTTTGACTAACGAAACCTAATGAAACCTGTTTCTCATCTCTAGATGTATTATTTTTAATTATGAGGGTGGGGGAAGGGCATGAATAAAGGACACCACAGAGAAAAGAATAGTCAGGTAACCTGGAGCTGGAATTAAAGGTGGTTGGGAGCCTTTGGACATGAGCTCAAAGAACAAATCCAAGTCCTCTTTCAAAGCAGACGAGGTCTTGATCCATTGGTCATCCCTCCAGGCCCCTAAAGTCATCTTTTTAAATAAATCCCACCTTCACATGCAGAGAAGAGACCAGGATGAGGGTAAGAAAAATTAAATTGATGGGGATGTGGAAGAAAGACTAAAGAACACATGAGGGAGTAGAGGACACTGAGGGACGAAGGAATTCCAAGATGGAGTTCTCAAAAAGTGAAGTAGGAGACCAGGAAGAACAGAAAGGGTCTAGAATGAGTTTAACTTGGGCCGCATCCTTATTGGTCTCTTTGGTTCCTTAAAGAACAGCCATGACATCACTACAGAAGGTTGATGTGAGGTGGAGGCTTCCCCGGAGGACATTTTGACGAGGATAACTCAAGAGAAGTGAATGCCAAACTAAGTTTATATCTATCGATTCCTAAAAGTATCATAAAGCCCAATATTTTGTACGTTCAGTAAAAAGTAATTTAAAAGGGAAGATGAGGATGCCGTGAGCTTCTGTCAGGTGTTACGTGGATCCTGTGTTTAGCTTCCCTGAGCACGTTAGACTCTGTTGCATCCTGTAATATTTTTTGAGGTCTCTTCTCAATGACCCTAGATGACCACAAAGAGCTCCTGCACTGGCTTGCCTTGCCTGGATCTCCTTCAACTGGATGGCTTTCTACAAACCTGCGGGCCCTGTTACCATATCCAGCCCCCGGAAGTTCCCGTGTTTTACTCACATGTAAGCTTGTCCTCAGAAAACTCTTGATGGTGCCTCCAATGCAGAGGTGCTGAGCTCTTTCCTATGCCATTTGCCATGTCGTTAAAATGGTTTGCGGGGGTTCGGGATTTAGCTCAGTGGTACAGCGTTTGCCTAGGAAGCACAAGGCCCTGGATTTGGTCCCCAGCTCCCAAAAAAAGATTCAAAAAAATAAAATAAAATAAAATAAAATAAAATAAAATAAAATAAAATTCTTTGCAGTTCCTGACCATGTAGTTCTCTCCTCCTGAGAAACCCCTGTGCACCCCATGGGGTCTCTCTGAGCCACATCTACACTCCAAGAGTTTCTTTTGGACACAACCTTATCTTGGACTCATTCATTGCTGTTTCTTCACTAGAATAAGTTTCTCACTGCAGGACTTGAAAATACTTTCTATCGTTGATTAATTCTGCTATTTGGGATTTTTTATACTGGCTGGTTGTCTGATGGTTTCATTGCTGCGAAAAGACACCATGACCAAAGCAACTTATAAGGGACAACATTTTTGGGGGGGGTTCTTTTTTGCGGAGCTGGGGAATGAACCCAGGGCCTTGTGCTTCCTAGGCAAGCGCTCTACCACTGAGCTAAATCCCCAACCCCAAGGGACAACATTTAATTAGGGCAGGCTTTCAGGTTCAGAAGTTCAGTCTATTTTCATCAAGGCAGGAATCATGGAAGCGTCTAGGCAGACATGGTGTTGGAGAAGAAGCATATCACCCCCAAAGTGATATGCTTCCTCCAACAAGGCCACACCTACTCCAACAAGGCCACACCTCCTACTTGTGCCACACTTCCCATGGGACAATCACATTCTAACCACCGCCCTGATTTTATGCCAACGTGATGCAAGCTAGAGTCATCAGAGAAGAGGGCGCCTCAGTTGAGAACATGCGTCCATAAGATCCAGCTGTAGGGCATTTCTTAGTGATCGGTGGGGAGGGCCCGGCCCACTGTGAGCGGCACCATTCCTAGGCTGGTGGTCCTAGGTTCTATAAGAAAGCAAGCTAAGCAAGACATGAGGAGCAAGACGGTAAGCAGTGCCACTCCATAGCCTCTGCCTCAGTTCCTGCCTCCAGGATCCTGTCCTGTTTGAGTTCCTGTTCCAACTTCCTTTGCTGATGAGCAGCAATGTAGAAGTGTAAGCTGAATAAACCTTTTCCTCCCTAACTTGCTCTTTGGTCACCGTGTTTCCTTACAACAATAGGAAACCTAAGTAAGACAATTTCCTATAGAAACAGTGATTCTAGTAGAGCCACAGACGCTTACTTCATAAACTCAAATAGAGACGTATAGACACTTTGTTTTAATTTAAAGGTAAGACTTGCTCATGTGCTGACCTGTGACGTTCTAGTTTGCTTCCTTCTCTCCGTGATGAATGCCATGATCAAAACTAACTTGGGGAGGAAAGGGTTATTACCTTACAGGTTACAGACCATCACTGAGGGAAACCAGAACAGGAGCTTGAAGTGGTAACAAGGAGCTCTGCTTGTTGGTCTGCTCCCTGTTTCAGTCATTGTTCTGTTGCTGTGAAGAGACACCATGGTCAAGGCAACTACTATAATGAAAGCATGTAATTGGAGGCTCCCTTACAGTTTCAGACGTCTGGTCCATCATCATGGCAGGGAGCATAACACGGGAGCAATAGAGAGCTACTGTTCTGTAAGGAGAGAGAGAGAGAGAGAGAGAGAGAGAGAGAGAGAGAGAGAGAGAGAGAGAGAGAGACAGAGACAGAGACAGAGACAGAGAGACAGAGATAGAGAGAGAGACAGAGAGATAGACAGAGACAGAGACAGAGACACAGAGAGAGACAGAGAGAGAGACAGAGAGAGAGACAAGAGAGAGATAAAGAGAGACTCTGGGAAAGCTTGGGGCTCTTGAAAACTCAAACCCCACCCTTGTCGACACACCCACTTCCTCCAATGAGGCCACACCTCTTAATCCTTCTAATCCTTGAAAATACTGTCACTCCCTGTTAACTAAATATTCAAATATATGACTGTGGGAGCCTTTCTTATTCAAACCGCCACACTCCCCATGGCTTGCTCCATTACTATTTCTTACAGCCTAAAAGGCTATTCTTTTTACACATGACTACTGATGAACTTGCCCACAATGGTGGGCCCTCCCACAAACAGTCATTAATCCCGAAAATGTTCCATAAACTAACCAAAAGACTAATCTAATGGAGGCAGTTCTTGACTTGTTCTCTCTTCTCAGTTGACTCCAGATTGTCAAATTGGGAAAAAAAAAAGAGAGAGCGAGAGACCCAGCACCATAATGTTTCTCTTACTCCATGTTACATACTCACCACCAGACACTCTCTTCTCTCAGTGTACAGACCCACTTCCCTGTATGGCAGAACTAAAGAGTAACTACTGTCACCAACATGAATACTCGAGGATATGTGACAAGAAATGAATACATTCTACAGCTCCCGACGCCAAGCGAAAGCATTTTAGTGTGGGCTACACTTACTGGGAGACTGTCAGTCACTGGCCATTTAATGGGTCACAGTAGACCACAGAAGCAAAAAGTCACAACCTACATATCATCTCCTCTCAGCAGGAGACATGGCCCTTTCTCAAAACCCATGAATCTATCTGTAGGCTTAGATTTTTTCAAAACCTACTTTATTTAGGGTTCTTAAACCTTCTAGCCCACCAACCAGAGGTAGCAGAGAGAGAAAGTTGATAGGAAAAGGGAGAGAGTTGTGGACCTATTTAGAAGTAATTCTTTGGGGTAACTCCAATATTCATTGTGCAGTACGGTCCAATAGCAAACGCAAAACCCATATCAGTAGCAGTGCCTTGACCTGTCAGAGACCACAAGGCTCTAACAAACCAACAAGAAGCAGCAGAAGCATCCAGAAGCAGCATGGATAGCACAGGTTCTTTTGTGCATTTCTCCTTGCGAAACGAAGACCAGCAAAGACCATCGAAGCCTTGCAAGGTGTAGCAATGTAAAGATGTCCTCTCCCTCTCTGTGGGATTACATTTATGTTCTCCATAAACATCCTGTCACCCTTCAAGCATGTGCTCCAGGGAAATATCACATGCCTTCTCATGTGTCTCCTTCAGCAAAACATGCTCTCCTGTCATAGCTTCCAGAAAAACATCCTATGACACAAGTGAGATTCCATAGATACCAAAATTTTTCCACTTCATCTAGCCTTGTCTCACACTTGGCCATGACATCACAAAACATATAATGGCCATCTTGCAAGGCTCCTAGGCCCCAGCTCCACCAGCCGCTGGAACTTTTGCAAATGCACTCCGTGAGACTCACACCCTTTTGTGAGAACAACCTTCAGTTATCCCTGTAAACATTGTGCTCTCTCCATCTTTGCTCTCAGCCAATAGCTGTCCAACTTCCAGCCAACTAAGCTGTTACCAGAAAAACCCTCATTAATAAAGCCAATGAATTTGACTTGATTTATTTTCCCTGACAGTACGGAGTGTTCTCCCTGCATGGTTACCCTGGTGTCTGAGTCATCTGTAATAAAACCCACTACTATTAAGATCAAAGTCACAGGAACTATAGCAAATAGCAAATCACACGACAAGCATCACAGTTGGCCAAGCCTTTTCTGCAGCTTTATTGAAGTATAATTTACATACTTAAAAAATCCATTTATTTTAAGTGTGTAATTTAATGATTTTACAGCAAAATTTATAGCTTCCTTCCCTTTTTAATACTCATTTCCCACTAGTTCATACGATATCGAAGTCTATTAAAAACACAGAAGTGAAGACAGGAGAAGGACCAGAGCGGGAAGCAGGAGGTTCTTGATTTGCTAAGACGACAGATACATTGGCAGATTCGTCTGGATAAAACCACTTGGGAAACATTGTGTCTTCTCTTAGCATGCAGCCTCCAGACAAAGAGTTTAAAGGATTAAGTCATGGGTCTTCCTACATCAATTCCGGTCCTGACCTGGTATGGTCAGCATCACTTTTGGCCACTTTCATGTTAATCCCATTCATCACTCTTACACATTGCCTAGCAACTCACATAGTAAACTAACTTATTTTGGTTCATGGTTTCATAGGTTTCAGTCCATGGTCACATGACCATGAAAGGGGCACGATAGAGCTCAACTGCTAACCTCACTGTCATCCAAGGAGCACCAACACAGGAAGAAACTAAGGACAAAAAAACACCCTCCAAGACACGTCCCAAATGACCAAGTCCCTTAATTTCCTATCTCCTAGTTTCCCGCCACATTCATACACATCCATCAACAGATGAACTCATTGATTACAGCCCACAGGGTCCAATCGCCTTTCATAGTCCCACCTTTGAACATTGTACTGGGACAATGTGTATCTTAAACCCATAAGGTATGGCCAGATGTTGTGTCAGAGGTCTAAACGTCACCTCACACTAGAAACAGCTGGGTAGGTTTCTCAACATCTCCTATTTCTTTCTGGGACTGAGCCACACCATGTCTGCATTGCAGCATTTTGTCTGGGGTGAGATACCGTCAGCAGTCAATTGTAAAGACGCCCCCCACCATGTGTGTGCTTGAATGTAAAATGGGACATCTATAATATAGACACACACGCATATACACAGACTCACAGAGAGAGGCAAAAAGGGAAGGAGTTGAGTCTTAGGAACCCTCAAGGAAGAGGGAGTGGAAATAGAAGATACAGATGTCAGCGAGAACCAGAACAAAGCAGTGTCTTCTATACATGACAGGACCACTATCCCTCAGCCCTAGCTGATAGGAAAGGGAGAGTCAGTTTTCTACAAAGATATAGCTGGTGATAAGCTGGCCAGTCTCCAGGGGCTTGCCCAAGGCCCATGAATTTATGGGCAGCATAAATGACTTGAGTGGGTTATTACAGAGGGGAGAAAGAGAGCTTGAAGTTGGGAGAAGGGATTAGGTGGGGATGGATCTGGGAGGAGTTAGGAAGAGACATGAGAAGTAAATTCTATCAATATATAATGTACAAAGTTCTCAAGGAACTAATAAAAGTGGTTTTTAAAATACCATATCTGTACTGAACACATACAAACCATTTTTCTTGTCATCTCCTAAATAACAGCCCCTCATGATTTCATTTCATTAAGAACAAAAGTAATTCAGAGATTATTTAAAATGTAGGAGGGTCTGGGGAGACGGGATAGGGGTAATGCCAAGTGTGTGGTCACACATGCAAACACCAGGGCTTGGTATGGGAACAGGAGGATGACAGGGGCTTCCTGACAGTGAGCCTCTCCTCAGGTTCAGCAGGGGACCCTGTCACAAGGGAATACAGTAGGTAGTGAAGGAGCAGAACACGCTCTACCCTCCCCCAGCCTCTGAACTTACTTGTCTCTATGAACACACGCACACACACACACACACAAAATATGACTAGAGTATAAGAGAGGGTTGCATAGGTTATATGCAAATGCAGTGCTGTTTTTTCCAAGGAACCTGAGGACTTTTAGATCATTGGGAGTCGTGGGGCCAACTATCAGAGGACACGATATATCTCCTTATTGTGCAAACGAATCCTTTGTTGAGTATGTGTCAGTGACTCCACACAGTTCTCCTCCTCTAGGTTCCTGTGTGTCACAGAGAATGATGTGGAAATACTGAAAAAAATATAAAGTAAAGGCTTTGTTGGGGTTTCTAGGCTTGCGTTAAAATCATATTTATCACGTTTTATTAAATGGAAGGGAAATCTTCAGCTCCCAGCAACAATAGACTCAATCATGTTGGCTTCTGTTTTATCCCATTATGAATAGCAATTAATTGCACATCAATAGCTCCCCATGCTTTGAACTAAATCAGGATGAAGGGATATGTTTCCGTAACCCCTATGTGGATAATCATGTAGAAAGGGGGGAGGTATGATGCCTTTGGCTTATGGGAGAGTTATGGCTTGATTGGATACTTGTTATGCAAATAACGCTAACCTCTGAGAATTGAAATTTCAAGATAAAATATACTGCCAAATGGGATGGACACTCATTACTTGATTTCTTTTAAAAGAAGAAAAAAAACATACTTTAGGATTTTGAATAAGTGTGACCCTCAGAGGTTCAAATACTTGAATGTGTTTGGTTTCCAGTTGGTGGAATGTTTAGAAAGGAATGGGAGTTGTGTATTTGTTAAAAGAGATGTGTCAATGGGAGGTGGGGGCCTTGAGATTTCAAAATCCCACCAGGCTTCTCTCTCTCCCTCCCTCCCTCTCTCTCTCCCTCTCTCCCTCTCCCTCTCCCTCCCTCTCCCTCTCTCTCTCTCTCTCTCTCTCTCTCTCTCTCTCTCTGTCTCTTCCTCTCCCTCTCCCTGTCCCTCTCTCTCCCTCTCCCTCCTTTCCTCTCCCTCTCCCTCTCCCTCTCTATCTCTCTCATCTGGGGAGCAGGATGTGAGCTCTCAGGAACTACTCAGCCAGGCCTGCCTGCCTGCCAGCCTGCTGTCATGATGTCTACCACGATGGTCCACGGACTCACACTCTGAAACTGTAAGACGGCAATTAAATGTTTCCTTTCATGAATTGGTCACGGTGTCTCTTCACAGCAATAGAACAGTAACTAAGGCAACATCTTCCTGTGTATTTTTCTAATACTTCTGTATTTATTTCATTAAAGTTACCTGTTGTCCGTTGAACAGTTTTATGAATGAGTTTCAAGTTTAAAGACAAATAGTGACAAAGAGGAGTGGCACTGCTAGGGGGTTTGGCCTTGTTGGAGTGGGTGTGGCCTTGTTGGAATAGGTGTGTCACTGTGGGCGTGGGCTTTAAGACCCTCACCCTAGATGCCTGGAAGCCAGTCTTCTAGCAGCCTTCAGAGGAAGATGTAGAAGGCTCAGCTCCTCCTGCACATGCCTGCCTAGATGCTGCCATGCTCCTGCCTTGATGATAATAGACTGAACCTATGAACCTAAAAGCCAGCACAAGTAATTATCCTTGTAAGACTTGCATTGGTCATGGTTTCTTTTCATAGCAGTAAAACCCTAACACATACATACATATATACATATACATATACACCTAGGTTTACACACACACATACACACACACACACACACACACACACACACACACACACACACACCATTACAGGGATTTTAGATCTAGCCAGGGCCCCTGCAGTTTCATTTGTCCATCTGATACATGTGTTCATGGAACATGTCTCTCTCTGTTTCTTGTTCTAGGAAGAACGTGGACAACATCTGCAGACTCGCTTCATTTTACTTTATTCTCCTCTTCAGCCTTAGAAATCTCAGCTTACAGAGAGGGGAAGATGGGCACTTGGTTCGATAGCTCTTTTTGTCTGTGGGGAGCTTACATCTCAAGTCACAAAGGGAAAATAAATATAACAAGAAATAAAAATACACATCCAAATCGTGATGGGAAGTTCATATCCGTTCCCCTTAATGAATGTCAACTTTGGAAATTGGAATCCACAATGAGATGAGACTTTTGAAAAATCCTAGTTCTCAGGCAGGCTTTGGTATTTCTCTATCCCTGAAAAGGAACACCATTAGAAAAAGACAGACGGTAGGTTGCTTTTGTCCACAAATCGAATCTGAAGCATTTGATAATGAGCATAGAGGGGGCTCACCCCATGTTTACCAAAGAATAAAGTAATATGGGGGCGGGGGAGACATCTAGAGAACAGTTGGTGCCTTATTGGTATTAAAAAAAATTCCTGAAGTCAAGAAATAATATTTGACAAAAGAAAAAAAAAACTAGGTTTCCATTAGGCAGACTGTTTTTAAAATAGCCTTCATTTTAGTCATGGAAAGACGGGGGTGGAGCAGGTCACTCTGTAGATAGCTAAAGTCATTCCCATCAAAAAATTAAGAATAATGTGGATTTTTAATGGACTTGAATAAAATTAGAAATTTTAGCTTTCAAAGGGAAAAATTGTATTCCAGAGAGAGAGAGACAAAGGAGTGTCCAAACTCATACTTGATTCTTTCAATAAATCTACCGGTAACTCATGTGTTTGTTGATATTAGGATGAAAACACAGGTTGGATATCTCGACTTAAGAGTGTAACGTGTGGGGCTGGCGATTTAGCTCAGTGGTTAGAGCGCTTGTCTAGGAAGCGCAAGGCCCTGGGTTCGGTCCCCAGCTCCAAAAAAAAGAACCAAAAAAAAAAAGTGTAATGTGTGTAAATAGCTGCCAGTGGAAAGACTTGTCCTCGGATTTCTCAAAAGGCATGAAAAAGCCACTGTGGAGTTACTGGATTTTGTTTCAAAGACTTTAGCACCTTGTCTGCAGGGATGCAGAGCCTCAAAGGAAGGGCCTGAGACCTCCTAAGAGGTAGTGTCCAACACCTGAGGCCATGCGCATAAGGGACATAGCCTTTCTCAGAAAGTGGAGGTAGGAGAGCTAACAAATGAAGGCGACACATCGATCAAATCGCTGTAGTAGAACGACGGCAGCCAGTTCACAGAGCGAGGCAGCTGTCAGTGACTCGGCCAAGAACTAAGAGGATTTGAAAAGATAATAACACACAGAGTTCACAGAAGCCACTATAGACTCATGGCGTCTGCCAATTTAATCCATGTGCTCTGGGCAGAGAAAACAATCCAAACCAAAGATCCCTCTTGCTCAGCCCGACGGAACGCTGTGCCGTGTCCCGGATGTCCCATGTCAAGGACTCAACCTAGATGCCGGAAGCCTGTGAGAAACCGGATCTACGTCATTTCAGTGCTGACACCGGAAATGGCTCAAGTCTGCACCTTCATTGGAAGGAGAAGAAATAAGTCACACAGCACCGGAAGTAATCCTCGTCAGGGTCTGTGTGGTCGGAAGTGGACGGCGCCATGATCAATCAGTAAGCACTGCCTACACGTGTCGGGTGAGCCCACACAAATGAGGAAATGGTTTTTAAATTTATTCACAATTTCTAATAACTAGTAACTTTTAAGTGTCCAGGTTTAGCACAAGCTTCCAGATTATGTGGTTTCTCAGGCGGAAGAACGCCCCAAAAGAAGTGAGTTTTAAACTTCGGAGGTTCCCACTATATGACAGCAAACTAGGAAATGCACGGAGGTGGGGTGTGGTAAAACGAACTAGAGGAAATCTGTAAAACCAAGAAAAGAGCATTCAGAAGACTTGTACGGGAAAGGCCAGCAGCAGGGATGGCTCGGAGGACCATCCTCGTTTTCAGAGTTTATCACAGCAAAATTGCCAAAGACTGTAGCAAAATTGCCACTTGTCCCTGTGGACACTCTCTGAACCTACACACACAGAGAGAGAGAGAGAGAGAGAGGGGGGGGGAGGAGAAGGGGCAGGGGGAGGGGTAGAGAGAGGGAGAGAGTCACAGAAAGAGAAACAGACACAGAGACATACACAGACACACACATGCAGAGATATACACGAAGACACACACAGCCCAATTGAGGACTTACAGAAAGACACCCATCAAAAGACCCGAATATTTGGTGCTAAATTAGGTGAGCTTTGTGGAGGAATGAGTGCCAACCAAATTTTGCAAGTTCTGCAGCCACCTGCATGTTTCCGCACCCCCTTAGCTGTAGGGGTATCGCATACATGGCTGTCACTCCTGCTTTCTTCATTTGTATTTTACTGTGAATCTCCCTTCTCCCCTGTTCAATGTGGCCAGCGGTTTTCCATGTGGAAGGACCTCACACTGCACTGTGTCTAGGGGGGCAGGGAAAACAATTTCAAAAGAGGCCCAGTGCTAGGGCAAACAGTACAAACAATGCATACTTCACCTCCCAAGGAGGGGCTCAAAGAACATAGAGGCTCTGGCTGGCACACAGAGCCGAGCTTACAAAGTTAGGGCCCACAGCATCACTGGGACCCAACCAGCAGCTTTCATTCAGCCCTCCATGCTAATGACTCATTCTCATCCCTTGAGACCAGAGGAAGACGCATTTGGAATATCCTCTCCCTAAAAATGAAGCTTCTACAGAAACTCTTATGAAACTTAAGAACAATTTTAAATAGGAAAGCCCACACACAGTAAAAAAATAAATGGCAGATTCGACAGGCTTCTCTGCGAAACCATCATGTACACACACACACACACACACACACACACACACACACACACACACCACACACCAGAAAAATAGACCTACATAAAGGATACATTTCCAGGTACAGATATCTGTTGGGAGGAGGTTGACGTTCTAACAAACCTCAGCCAAGGACTCCATTCGGAAAATTCAGAAGATCAAGACATTGGTTCACTCATGGGAGCAGATCGCTGTCTATATCACGGAACCTTTATGGAAAACAAAGACAGATCAGCCTAGAATGAGGTAAACAGAAACCCTTTCAAGGCTATTGAAGAATTTTGGAGCCAAACTCCACAGACAGCTAACAGCAGAGAAAGTGACCCATGACTGCAGGTTGTATAATACCACTGAACCTGGTGAACCATTTCCTACTCTCCTAGGAATCCTAGACGTGAGAGGGCACCAAGGCAGCCTGGGGAGCCCACGTCAGTCTCCATACAAAGTGCACTTTGCAGGCTGACACCCACATGGCTGATCTGCAGTTCACCAATCCTGGTCATGAAGGTATATATATACCGAAACAAGGTGAAATCAAGAAACTGAAACAACTCAAATATACCAAAACAAGGTGAAATCAAGACACTGAAACAACTCAAATATACCGAAACAAGGAAAAGTCAAGATGCACTTGCCATCTCTAATTTGTGCTTGCATGTTGACCGTAATCGTCTGGTAAGCCTTAAAAACCACATGGTGGGTCTTAGGAGGATCGGTGGGGAAACTGCTTGCTGCCTAAGCAGACCTGAACTCAGATCCCAGTCATTATGAAAAGGCAGGGGAACCCTGTAACCCCGGAGACAGGAAGGGAGAACAGAATCACTAAGGTCTGCTGGCTTCTAGCCCGGATGAAAATATGAGAGTTTGGGATCAGGCAAAGTCACCACCTGTCTTAGTTAGGGCTCCACTGCTGTGAGGAGACACCAGGACCAAGGCCACTCTTAATAAAGGAAACATTTAATTGGGGCTAGCTTACAGTTTCAGAGGTTTAGTCCGTTATTATCATGGTGGGAAGCATGGCAGAGTCCAGGTAGACATGGTGCTGGAGAGTGTTCTATATCTAAATCCAAAGGCAGCCCAGAAAGAGACTTGCAGCCACAGGCAGCCAGGAAGAGCATCTCTCTTCCTCATTGGGCAGAACATGAACACTAGGAGCCCTCCGAGCCCACCTACATAGTGACACACTTTCTCCAATAAGGCCACACCTCCTACTAGTGGCACTTCCCAGGGAACAAGCGTATTCAAACCACCACAGTGCATCAAAAGAAAATGGCAGAGAGACATAGAGAAAGATACTGCATGGTATCATCTTGTAGCAGGGTGCTGCAACACCCCCCCACACACACTCATAAACCCATGCACATGTGCACACATGAGCAGATTTATTTACTTATTTATTTACTTTGTTTTAATTTTTTTCCTTAAGAACTTGGTACATACACATAATGTGTTTGAGCAAATCCATCCCCATCTCCTCCCTTCAAATCTCTCCCCTTCCCTCCCTCCTAATTCCATCTGCATTTTAATAGAAACTGCTGAGTCCATTTCATTCTGACTAGATGTGTGGGGTGAGTACAAACATCCAGGGGAGCATGGACAGCCGTCAGGGCCAAATTCATGAAGAAAACGGGCCCTCTGCCCTACAGTCATCAGTTGCCAGTAGTTCCTCAGTTGGGTGAGGGGAGCTTCCAGAGTCTCCACCCGTCTATTCTGGGATTTATCTTTGCAGATTTTGTAGATGTGATCCTGGAGACTGTGAAAAACATGAACACACACACACACACAAACGCACATACACACACACACCAAATTTTAAAACGAGAGAATGGTTTTTAAAAGGTTACACAACGTCCTAAATTCAGTTCCTTGGTGGTGAAATATTTGAATTTCACACCAGATCATAATACTATCTATATAAAATTAAATTATTCAAATGAATATTTTAAAGTTCAGCGGATCTTTATCTGTTAAATAGCACAGGCTGAACGAAATCAGATGGTGCCAAACCTCCCTACGGCTGCACAAGAAAAATTGTAAATCAGTGTTCAAATTTATGAATCCACAAGGGTGAGGGGTTAATCAGAGATCGAGGACCTACAGGATAGGGTAGGGAGGCTCAGTAGACCAGACAGGTGGATCATAAGCAAAGAGCCTGGAAAACGGGACTTTCATACCTTGAAAACCTTCAAAGTCTAGGGGAAACGCAGGGATAGGTACCCCCCGAAGTGGGAATAAAAAACTTTAATTCATTTACAGGACACTTAGCTTCTAAATACAGTGTGGATTGGAATCTACACTGTGAAAAGGCATAGGAGTAGTAGTGTCCAGCTTTCCCCTTGCTGTGACAAAATTGTGTCATTTAGGGGCTGGAGAGATGGCTCAGCTACTCATAACCCTTAGCATCCTCACAACTGACTCTGGCTCTGGAGATCTTCCTCCCTCTTCTGGCCTTTGCAGGTTCTTCAGCCACATGACCTAACACAAAAAAGACCCACGAACAAAAGTAAAAACGAGAACTTAAAATGAGTCATTTAGTTGATGTTAATGCACCGAGGTTTGTAGAGAGAATCTCTTCTAAGCGTCACCTGTCAATAAAAAAGTCTATGACCTATGAGCTGAGGCAGGAAATAGAAGGCCGGGACACTGGCAGGAAGAGAGGATTCTGGGACATAGTGTATAAAAGGAGACCCAGGGAGGGAGGGTGTGGCAGATGCTAAAGGAGATGTTGAGGAAGATGCTAAGAAAGGGGATGAAAGCGCAGTAAATAACCATGTAGAAGACACAGAATTGTTTGAATGGGTTAAATAAGTTAGTCTGGGAATGAGACATAGTTTGTGGCTTAGGAATTTGTTAATAAATAATTAGTTTCAGAGTTGTCATTGTGGGAGCAGGAGCTGGGAAGAAAAAAGTACTTTTTTTCCCAAAGGTTAATTACTCCTAATTATTTTCATATGATTATGTACGATGATAATATATGGAAATCATATGTAAGTTATATGAGAAATTGCAACTATCCTGAAGAATTCTAAAAAAATGTGTTTTTTAATGCATGCTGAGCTATCTTGCCAGTTCCTGTCTTGGTTTTTGAGGTAGGCTTTTCTGACTGGGATCTGGGAACTGATGCCTGTGATGGTTTGGGTGCGTGTGTGCCTGTGTGCCTGCATGTGTGTGCGTGCGTGTATGTTCACCCAGGTCTGGCAGCATTAGAGGGTATGGCCCTGTTGGAGTGGATGAGCCTTGTTTTAGTGAATGTGTTACTGTGGGTGTGGGCTTTAAAACCCTCATCCTCGCTACATGAAAGCCAGTATTCTCCTAGCAGCCTTCAGATGAAGATGTAGAACTCTCAGCTCCTCCTGCACTATTCCTGCCTGGATACTGCCATGTTCCCGCCTTGATGGTAATGGACTGAACCTCTGAACCCGTAAGCCAACCCCAATTAAATGTTGTCTTTATAAGAATTACCTTGGTTATGGTGTCCGTTCATATCAGTACAACCCTAAGTAAAACATTGACTTTGGGGTGGCCAGTGAACTTCAGAGGTCCCCAGGTCTCTGTCTTCCTGATTCTGGTGTCCGAGTGGATGCTACCACTTTAGACTTGTAAGTTGGCTCTGGGGATCCAAGCTCAGGTTTCCATGCATGTACAGCAAGCAGTTTACCTGCCGACCCATATCCTTTAGCTAACAAATGGTTTAAAAGGAGATAGAGGTAGATCCCAGGTGCCTGACATCAGGGAAGCTGAGCTCTGGTGCACACAAGGGCAGCTGTTGCAGGGTGAGGGTCATGGTACAGGGGACATTAGGGCCAAGGAGACATAACAGGGACATGCTTGGGACTTACATTGCCTGTGCTGCCTCCACACAGAAGCCTGATGATGCCGGTGCAAGCTATAGGAGAGCCATCTCCATCGGTAGCGGTTGCTGTGATCTAAATGTCTCCCCTACCCCACCCATAGGAAGATGTCACCAAATATGACATCATTGGGAAACAGCACTTTGGAGGGTGTGACTTCAGTCATAAAGATGGACTCCTCCTCTGTGTTATTGGTGCACTTATGTTTAAAAAGAACCCCCAGAGAGCTTGCTGGACCTTCTCAGCCCAGGAAGATATAGACAGAACACACCATCTACAAGCCAGGTAGCAGGCTTCAGTAAATTTGTACAAAAAAACATAAAGTTATTCCTGTCAAGTTTAGATGAGAGACAACATCGGCCATGTGGGCGAGCCTAGAGCCTCAACCATTTAATGCAGACAATTCAGGACACACTGTCAGAAGCCTGTCTGGCCAACAGAGAGGACAGCCTGCGTGTTGTGTTGTTATTTTCTTTTATGAATTTTTGCAGCCACCCTGCTCATTAATCCTGTTTATAATATTAACTCTGGCACTTTTTTCTTGGCTTTTCAATATTTCCTTAATAAACTGTGTGCTCACACACCCCCCATCTTCATTGTAATGACTTTCAAATTAAGTTCATCTGGACCACAGGGGTTTTTAGAACTCTATGATGACAGAAAACATGGGGAAAAGACCCTCTTTCATTTTATTTGAAGAAAGACATAGTCATTCACCTGCCGCCTTCCCCTGGTGCTGACTGTTCCCAAGCTCAGTGCTGAGACCTCTGCCTCATGGGCACCATCAGAGCCGTTAGATGAACACTTCCAAACCAGGAGGCATTATACTGACATGACCATACGGTGCTCCCTCACCTACAGCCACCGGGTTCCAAACTCCTGGTGTCCCTCCTCCCCTTAAAAGAGAGCTGTTGGGATCCAGGCTCAGCATCACCATGCCCATAATCCAAAGCTCATACCTTTTAAAAATCAGATGTGTTTATATTATCAAATATGTGAATGTTCTGGCTACATGGAACTGTGTGCACCACATGCCTGCCTGATGTCTGAAGAGGGCAAGAGAGGGCATTAGATCTCCTGAAACTGGCTAACAGTTCAACTGTGAGCCATCATATGGATGCCAGGAATAGAACCTGGGTCCTCTGCAAGAGTAACAAGTGTTCTTCATGGCTGAGCCATCTCTCTAAGACCCAGAATCTGTGTCCTGTCCCTGGAGATGCTTTGCTACTCTACAAAACCATATAGAGACTTGGTGCCCATCCGCGAGAATAGACTTCACCATATCAATGAAGTCCATGATCATCAAGGCAGAGCGCAGGGCAGTGTGCAGACAGACATGGTGCTGGAGAAGGAGCTAAGAGTTATACATCTTCATATAAAAGACGCCAGGAGCAGACTGTCTCCCACATGGCTGGGTGAAGGATTTCAAGAACTCACCCCCACAGGGAGACCCCTCCTCCAAGTAGGCCAACCTCCTAATAGTGCCATTTCCTGAGCAGTGCATATTCAATCCACCATAGATGGGATTATGGGGCTGAGCAGAATGGTGGTGAACTTGTGATCATGTGGCCACCTTAGTGGTCATGAGGGGGGCTCTACAGGAAGAGAGGTGTTCTCACACCAAACACCCAGATCTGCCTGATCTTGACCTGGGTGTTTAAAAAGGACGGGCATCTCTGCACCAAAAAGCAATGAGTGTGTGCTAATTCAGCCTGTTCACACGATGTTTCCATGATGTCAGAGCCACGGTCTCCAGGATACCACCTGGACCCATTCTCTCTCTGATTTAACACCTTAATTGGAAACGTCATAATGAGAAGTTACTGGAGATAGTCCAGGGTAGACCAAGTCCTGCCACGTCCCCAGTAGGGAAGTGGTCCCACAGCCAAAAACCCTTTTCACCCCTTCATCCACTTAAGCCTGTGATTCATTAATGATATTAATAGAAACCAACCAGGCATGGCCATGCCTACGATGTGATGTCCAGCAACAGATGTCTCCTACAGAAGTTGTATTAGAATAATCATAACACAAAAATGCAGCCCACTCATCAGTGCCAGATCACCTTCACTAACAAGGCTGGTGGTGATACTGGAAAAGGCAGCTGGAACCTAGGCTGGTCCTGACTGTAATTGATCTGTTTCTTCCAGAGGGGAAACTGAGGAATGTGACTAGTTTCAGATGAGCATCTCTCAGCTCTGATATTGATGCCTTTGTTAGTCAGTGTCTGGGATAGCCCAGAGGCCATGGGGAATCTGGCTTGGGAAAGGAGAGATGCTTTTCATCCTAATTCACCATTGTTCCCCCAAGTGATGACATCATGGTTTGCCTGTTCACTTGATAGTGTCCTGTCCAGTCTGCTGGCTAACAGAAGAGCAGCACCTCTTCCTCTGCATCCAGGAAGGTTCTATATTCAACCCCCTTCTTTGCCCAGACATCCTTCTCTCATTTCCTATGAGCACAATGAATCTTTAAAGAATTTTAGGGCCCCCAAAATGAGGGAAACCATGTGGTATTTGTCCATTTTGCTTGGGATGGGCCCTCAAAATGTAAGACCTTCTCTATTTAAAAGTTCATATACCAAACAGTCCCACACAGCCATACCTCTACCCAGAAGCTCAGGAAAATACTCAAATTTCAGAGAATCTTGAAATCCAGCTATGCACCCTGTTTCCTGCTATGACCCAACACATGAACACACACACATACACACACACACAAACACACACACACATAGATTCCAGTAGTATCTAATTCAACCAAAAGTTATCAAAAAAAGATAAGGACAGACACTTCAATTTCTTGAAAGAAAAAAATTCCACCAGGGTCAATTCTCTATCCTGAAAATCTATATGCTACATACAAGGGCACCTAAATTTATAAAGTGAACCACACTAAAGCTCAGGCTAACGAAATAGTAGTGGGAGACTTCAACAACCCACAGTCAGCAATGGCCAGATCACTGAATGTGAAACCCGAGACACAGGGAAATTAAGATTTTGAACCAAATGGGTTTTAGAAATATCTATAGAATATTTCATCCTTGAACAAACGAATACACCTTATTCTCAGGAACTCATGGAACATTCTCCAAAACTGATCATAATGTTGGTCATAAAAGAGGCATCACCAGATACAAAAGAGTGAAATAATCCCATGCATTTTCTCACACTACCATGACCTAAGGCTGGACTTCAATAACAACAATAATGTCGAAAGTCCAAATACACATGGACGTTGAACAATATTTTACTCAGTGATAACATGGCAAAGGAAGAACAAAAAAATAGAATTTTTTTGAATTTATGAAAAGTAAGGCACAACACACTCAAACTTATGGGACACAATGATAGTATAGCTAAGAGGAAAACTCAAAGTCTTGAGAGTATCCAAAGTGAAACTGGAGAGAGCATACATTAGCAGCTTGACAACAAATGTAAAAGCTCAAAAACAAAAAGAAGCAGATACACCAAAGAGGAGAGAAGGCAGGAAATAATCAAACTCAGGTCTGAAATCAACTAAGGAGAAACAAAAAGAACTCTACAAAGAATCAATAAAACCAGGAGCTGGATCCAAGGGAAAATCAACATAATAGATAAACTTGAGCTAGGATGACAAAAGGGCACAGAGAATGTATCCAAATAACAAAATCAGAAATGAGAGGGAAACAAAACAACATAATCTGCAGAAATTCAAAATACCGTAATACTGAAATTTACATTCAAGAAAAGTGGAAAATCTGGATAAAATGATCAATTTCCTATACAGGGAGCAGTTACCAAAGTTAAGTCAGGGTCAGATAAAATATCTAAACTCTACCATGAATCCTAAAAAAATTAGAAACAATTATAAAAGGCTCCCAATTGGGAAAAGATCCCAGGACCAAATGATTTTAGTGGAATATTCTATCAGCACTTCCTAGAACCAAATACTACTATTGTCCAAAATATTCCACAAAATACAAACAGAGGAACACTACCCAATTCCATCGATGAAGCCACAGTTATGCTTATACCTAAAACACACAAAGACCCAACAAAGAATGGGAACTTCAGACGAATTTCCCTTATGAATGTTGACAAAAATAGTCAATCAAATCATTGGAAACCAAATCCATGAACACATCAAAATGATCATCCATCACTATCAAGGAGACTTCATAACAGGAATGCAAGGATGTTTCAATATGGAATTCCATCAACATAATCCAGTAGATAATCAAACTGAAAGAAAATATTACATTTTCATCCCATTAGATGCTGCGAAAACATTTGAGAAAAGAAAACACCCCTTCATGATAGGAATTAAAGGCCCATACTCAACAACAGTAACATAAATGTACAGCAAAGCAGTAGCCAAAAATCAAACTAAATGAAGAGAAACTTGAAGCACTCCCTCTAAAATCAGGGACTAGACAAGGCTATTCATTCTCTCCCTACTTATTCAATATAGTACTCAATGTGCTAGCCTGACCAATTTGATAACAAAAAGAGGACAAAGGGATACAAATATTAAAGGAAGAGGCCAATATATCACTATTTGCAGGTGATATGATAGTATACTTACGTGACTCCATAATTTCCACCAGAGAACTCCCACAGTCATAAACAACTTCAGCAAAGTCCTGAATATAGAATTAACTCAAACGTATCAGTAACCTTCCATGAATACACAGACCACGAAAGAAATTAGGGAAAGGACACTCATCACAGTAATCACAAATAACAAAAAATACCTACATATAACTCAAACCAGGCAAGTGAAAGTGCCGCATGAAAAGAATATAATTTCTCTAAAAGAAGAAAATCTCAGAAGATGGAAAGACTTTTCATGTTCATGGATTGGCATTATTGATATAGCGAAAATGACACTTTGCCAAAAGCAATATACAGATTCAATGCAATCCACAAGAAAATTTCAACAAAATTCTTCATACAGTTAGAAAGAGATATATGCAAGTTCATTTAGAATAAGAAAAAAACAGGAAGTGGAAACTATTCTCAAAATAAAAGAAATTCTGTGGAAATCAACATCCCTAACCTCAAGTTGAATACCCAGCAATAGTGATAAAAATTATATGGTGTTGGTACAGAGACAGGAAGTTGAACAGCTGTGTTTGTTCATCTAGATGTCAGCATGTATATTAATGTAAATCATCCACTCTTGTCACGCTGTACAAAGCTGAAGTCCAAGTGGATTAAGGGCATCCAGAAAAAAGAGATAAACACAAACCAATAGAAGAAAAGTGAGGAAAAGCTTGAACACATGATAACAATGGAAAATTTCTCGAACAGAACACCAAACCAGTTGCTTTTCCTTTACAATGAAGATTTGACTGGTTGGAACTTGTAAAAATGCAAAGTGTCTGTAAGTCAAGGAACACTGTCTTTTTGACAAAATGGCAACTAATATCTTGAAAAAAGATCTTTGCCATCCAAATATGAAAGAGAACTAATATTCAATATGTACAAAGAACTCAAGAAGTTATACTACAGAAAGTAATAACACTATTATAAATGGGGTACAGATCTAAACAAATAATTTTCAGCAGAAGAATTTTGAATGGCTGAGAAATATATGAAGAAATGTTCAACGTCATTACTCATCAGGGTAATGCAAATCAAAAGATGCACCAGGCAGAATGGCTAAGATCAAAAATTCAGTTAACAGCAGATTCTGGTCACAATGTGGAGAAAGAGGAAGAATCCTCCATTATTGGTGGGATTGAAATGAGGTACAATATTCCGTAAATTACTCTGGGCTTTCATCAGAAAATTGGACAAGTATATGCTGAGGACTTAAGTATCCCATTCCTGGACATATTCCCAAATGATGCCCCAACATAGAACCAGGACACACGTTGTACTATGTTTACAGCAGCTGTATTCATGATAGCCAGAAGCTAGGAAGAACCCAAATGATTTGACCACATGAATGGGTACAGAAAATGTGGTTCATCTACATAATGGAGAGCCCCTCAGTAATCAAATACCATGACATCATGAAATTCATAAGCAAATGAATGAAACTATAAAATACCATCTTGAATGAGGCAACCAAATCACACACACACACACACACACACACACACACACAAAGAAACAAAAATAAAACACACATACATGCACAACCCCCCACACACACACACAAACACACACACTACCACAAAACCTTGAATTACCCAACATACAATTCACATACTGGTTTAAGTTCAAGAAGGATGAACCAAGTGAGTATGGTCTGTATTAAAAGGGGAAACAAAAATATTCATAGGACATGATATGGAGATTAAGTTTAGAGCAGAGATTGATTGAATAGCCATACTGAGCCTGCACCACCTGGGGATGCAGCCCACATACATACAGCCCCCAAACCTAAACAATATTGCTGATGCCAACAAGTGCATGCTCACAGGAGCCTGATATTGCTGTCCCCTGAGAGGCTCTTCGAGATCATGACAAATACCGAGGCTGATGCTTACAGCCAACCATTGAACTGAGAACAGGGTCCCATTTGGAGAAGTCAGAGAAAGGATTAAAGGAGCTGAAGTACCTTGCAACCCAGTAGGGACAACAGGGGTCACAAACCAGATCTCCGTGGGACTAAAGCACTTCCTTAAGACTGCACATGGACAGACTGGTGGCTCTAGCTCCATATGTAGCAAAGCATGACCATGTTCTATACCAATGGGAGAAGCCCTTGGTCATGGCAAGGCTGGACCTTCCAGAAAATAGAATGTCATGCTGGGAGGCAGCAAGGGGATGTTTTTGCGGAGGGGGAAACACCTTTGAAGAAGACAGGGCAGCAGAAGAGGA
The DNA here is from genome assembly GCF_021556685.1 of Rattus norvegicus. Taxonomy (NCBI): domain Eukaryota; kingdom Metazoa; phylum Chordata; class Mammalia; order Rodentia; family Muridae; genus Rattus; species Rattus norvegicus. The sequence goes on from NC_141544.1 coordinate 3,416,182, forward strand.
TAGGGTTAGGGGGCTTAAGGATTGAGGCCTCACACATACAGCTTTTTTATTTTTCTATGCCTTTAACAGCTCAATGGCAACGCCACTTCCTAACCTCAGAGTGGCTAAACTATCCCCCACTGATATTCCCACGTTATTATTTGCTAAAATCTATATCCCATCTTTCTTGTCCTGGACACCATGGGCAGCTCTCCTGGGTCTGCTTATTCTCATGGTATTCTATGTCAGCTGCTTTTCTGTCCTGAAAGTCTGTCCTGGAGAATCTCCATGCCTTCTTCCTCTCGGGACCTTTGTCCAAGCGTCCTGAAACTCCTGCTCTGTCTGCCCTGCCTAGACACTGGGTATCAATATCTCTATTTTCCAATCAGAACCAACTGAGGCAGGGACCCTGATTCATAAGTTCAGGACACTATGAGAAGCATGAGAATAAAAGCAACTACAATAACTATTTGTATGTGATTTTCTGGGAACAATATTCCCCAAACCACAAAGAGATACCTGTTAAAGTACTAGAATCACAGAAAATATCAAGTAGGCACATAATAATAATAGTAATAATAATAATAAATATTAATATTGATATAATATAATATTATAATAAAAGAAATAATAACAATAAATATAATAATTATAATAGTAAATAATATTAAAAATAAAATAATAATCATCATCATAATCGTCATCATCATCATCAAAGCCTAACTGAACAGAGAAATAGAAATACAAAAATGGTGAAGGAAAAAGAATAAGTCACACATAAAGCTGTTCACATGAAGACTAACACCTGAATTTTCAATGGTTATTCTAATATAAAAATGGGCTTGGATCACTTTTCAACACGTTTTCAAAGAATACAGATACTAGCCTAGAATTTATTACCGAGCAAATGTATCATTCACATCAACACAAGAGGAGAAACTTTACACAGCATAATCACCAGGAAGCCATGTCTCTTCAGCAATCTTACTCTAAAAGTGGGAAAACGCATTCTGAAAATAAGGGATATTCTCAAGAGGACAGAAATAGTAAAAACCCTGTAGTAATTCATCAGAAGAGGGAAAAAGTATGTGGCAACAACAAAATAAAAAAGACCCATAAATACTCCTCATTAATAACGCTAAGCATAGGGGTTGGGGCTTAAGCTCAGTGGTAGAGCATATGTCTAGCAAGTACAAGGCCCCAAGATTCGGTCCCCAGCTCAAAAAAAAAAAAAAAAAAAAAAAAAAAAAAAAAAAAAAAAAAAAAAACGCTAAGCATTAAGTATCCCACACCAATAATATACCGGCTATTAGTTTGTTTAAGAAAACAGGTTTATTTCTCCTGCATCCAAAAAGGACATTTGTTTTAGATACAATTGCATACTCGTGTTTAGAATGCAATTGCCCATATTTCTTTTTTTTTCTTTTTTTCTTTTTCTTTTTCTTTTTTTTTTTTTGGTAAGTATATTTAGTGTTCATTAGTTTTTTATAAAAATCTTGAAGATTTTCTGTTTAATTGTAAGTATAGAATTTTCATTTAAATGTATTTCTTTTTTTTTCTTTTTTTTGGGGGGGTGTTCCCCTCCCCACCCTTCCCCCATTACCGGCCTCCCCCTAACAATCACGTTCACTAGGGGTTCAGTCTTAGCAGGACCAAGGGCTTCCCCTTCCACTGGTGATCTTACTAGGATATTCATTGCTACCTATGAGGTCAGAGTCCAGGGTCAGTCCATGTATAGTCTTTACGTAGTGGCTTAGTCCCTGAAGCTCTGGTTGGTTGGCATTGTTGTACATATGGGGTCTCAAGCCCCTTCAAGCTCTTGCAGTCCTTTCTCTGATTCCTTCAACGGGGGTCCTTTTCTCAGTTGAGTGGTTTGCTGCTGCCATTTGCCTCTGTATTTCCTGTATTCTGGCTGTGTCTCTCAAGAGATCTACATCCAGTTCCTGTCAGTCTGCATTTCTTTGCTTCACCCGTCTTCTCTAATTGGGTCGCTGTATATGGGGCAACATGTGGGGCAGGCTCTGAATGGGTTTTTCTTCTGCCTCGGTTTTATTCTTGGCCTCCCAATTTCCTGCCAAGTGTATTCTTGTTCCCTTTTTAAAGAAGAGTGTGTCATTCATATTTTGATCATCAGTCTTGAGTTTCATGTTTTCTATGCATCTAGGGTAATTTGGGCTAATAGTAACTTATCAATGAGAGCATACCATGTGTGTTTTTCTATGGTTGTGTTACCTCACTCAGGATGATATTTTCCAGTTCCCTCCATTTGTCTATGAATTACATTAAGTCATTGTTTTTGATAGCCGAGTAGTATTCCTTTGTGAAGATTTGCCACATATCATAAGGCAATATTTTAAATGCTAGAAAGTATACTTTTCGGAGAACATTATTTTGTAAATTTAATTCATCAGTTTTCATTAGTTTTATCTGAATGAATATTATTTGCTAATATGTTTATATTTTAGGAATCTGTGTGTGTGTGTGTGTGTGTGTGTGTGTGTGTGTGTGTGTTTGATAATTCAACTCTAATATGACCATGAAATTGCTTTAGTGATAATGATAATTTATGGGAACTGAGAATTTTTTTATATAATATATACCTATATATATATGAAAATATGATCTGTATATTTTTTCAAAGCACTGTTTAGATATGTATACTAGATTAAGCCTTCTAATTGCAGTTTTAGATTTTTCCAACACTAATTTTATCTTCTTAGGTGTCTAGAAAGAAATACATGGAATCATGAATCATCTCAACTTCAAATGTAGGTACACTCAATGTTATATCTTCCTTTTAAACATGATTGTTCATCTTTGGAGCATAAAATATATATGTATATATTTAATATGCTCTATTTATATTAGAAAAGTGTGCTACATTGTATATATGTATTCGTTGATAACTTCCTTCTCTAACCAAATTTTAAGAATAAATTACTTATGTACATTATTATAAAATCTAAGATCATTGAGTTTTTTACCAAAATCAAATACCATAATGCATAAATATAAGAAGCATTTCCTGACTGTGGCTATTAACAAAAAATATATGATATACAACCTCTATAAACTTATTTTGATATTAACCATTAAAGTTTCTTCAAGTAGTTGTTCAACTTTTAATAAAGGGAAGTCACCAATTCTGTCAATAATTTTTTCATTCTATATTCCTTTAAATTGTAAAATACATTTTTATTTAAATAAGTCATAACCTAAAGGGAAATATTATATAGACAGCAAAAGAGACCAAAGGAAATTAGTACCAAACTCTAATATTTTTGTCAATATCAGAAATGGCAAATGATAATTACTTTATTATTAATTTAATGAGACAAGATATCTTCTTTATTTAATAATTTTTCCTGAATATTTTATGTATTTACATTTCAAATGTTATTTCCTTTCCTTTTCTTCCATAACATCCCTGACCGTCTTCTGTGAGGATGTTCCAATTCCCACCAATCTACTTCAACCTCAATGCTGTGGCATTACCCTACATCGGGGATACAATCCTTCACAGGATTAAGGGCTTTTCCTTCCAATGATATTAGACAGAGCAATCCTCTGCCACATATGTGGCTGGAGTCATGGGTCCCTCAAACTGTACTCACTAGTGGGTGTTTTAATCCCTCGAATTTCTGGTGGGTCTGGTTGGTTGATATTGTTGTTCTTCCTGGGGTTTTGCAAACCCCTTCAGCTCATTAAGTATACTCTCTAACAACTTCATTGAACCCCCTTGATCAATCCAATGTTTAGCTACAATCATCCTCACCAGTGTCAGCAGGGTTCTGTCAGAGTCTCTCAGGAGACATCCATATCTGACTCCTGTCAACAAGGACTTGGTGGCATCAGCAATAGTGATAGGTTTGTGTGACTGCATATGGGACAGATCCACACATGGGGCAGTCTCTGGTTGACCCTTTCTTCAGTCCCTGCTTAACTCTTTATCCTTGAATTTCCTCCCATGAATATTTTTTATCCCTTCTAAGAAGGAATGTCACATCTGCATTTTGGTCTTCTTCCTGCTTGGGCTTCACATGACCTGTGAATTCTTTCTTATGTATTCCACACGTTTGGGCTGATACACACTTCCAATAAATGTATTCCATTTGTGTTCCTTTGTAACTGGGTTACCTCACACAGAATGTCAATTTCTAGTCTATCCTAAGAATTTTATGCAACATTGTTTTCGGTAGGTTAGAAGAACACATGTGTATAAATGTACTATATTTCATTTATCCATTACTATGTTTTGGGACATCTGGTTTCTTTTCAGCTTCTGGCTATTATAAAAAAGAAAGGTTGCTCTCAACCTGTAGCATTATGTGTCCTTCTTATATGTTGGAGCATCTTTTGGGTATATATCAAAGAAATGGGATTGTGGTATCCTCAGGTAGTACTATATCCAACCTTGCGAGAAAAATCCAGACTTATTTCCAGATGGTTATACCAGCTTGCAATCTGACCAACAATGGAGGAGAGTTCCACTTTCTCCACCTTCTTGTCAGAATCTGTTGTGAATTTCTTATCTTAGCCATTCTGAGTGGTCTGCTGTATAACCTCAGAATTGGTTGATTTGCATTTACCTGATGGCTAAGGATGTTGATATTCCTCGGTAGAGAATTCTTTGTTTATTGCTATTCACCATTTTTGAAAGGACTATTTGATATTCTGGAGTCTAACTCCTTGAGTCTTTGTAGAGATTGATTTTAGCCCTCTATCAGACAGAAGATTGGTAAAGATCTTATCTTAACATATTGATTTTAACTTTTTCCAAATTCCAGTGCCATATGCCTTACAAAAGATTTATGAAGTCCCATTTGTCAATTCTCGATCTTGGAGGAAAGCCATTGGTGTTCTGTTCAGTAAATTTCCCCACTTTTTCTTCTATTAGTTTAAGATTATATGTTTCTTGTGGAGATACTTGATCTACTTTGACTTGAGCTTTGTACAGGGTGATAAGAATTGATTGATTTCCATTCTTCTACATGCTAACCTCCAGTTTAATGAGAACCGTTTGTAAAAAATTTTATCTTTCCATTGGTTGGTTTCGCTTCATTGTCAAATATCAAGTGGCCAAAGGTGTATGCCTTCATTTCTGGGCCTTCAATTATATTACATTGATCTACCTGACTGTCCCTTTATCATTCCCATTCAATTTGCATTATTATTGTTCTCTAATACAGCTTGAAGTCATCAATAGTGATTGTCCCAGAAGTTCTTATATTGTTGATGAACTTTTTCTCTATCATGGGGTTCTTGTTATTCCAACTGTATTTTCAATTTGCTCTTTCTAACTCTGTGAAGAAATGAGTTGAAATTTTGATGGTGATTGCCTTGAATCTCTTGGTTGCCTTTGGCAAGATGGCAATCTTTACAATATTAACCCTGCACAGGCATGAGCATGGGAAATTATTCTATCTTCGGAGATCTTCTACAATATTTTTCTTCAGAGACTTGAAGTTCCTGTCATACAGAACTTTCACTTGCTTGTTTAGAGTCAACCTGAAATATTTTTTTATTAATTGTGACTATTTTGAAGGCTGTCATTTCCTTAATTTCTCCTCAAACTGTTTATCCTTGAATTAGAATGCTCTGATTTGTTTGATTTAAGTTTACATCCAGCCACTTTGCTGAAGTTGTTTATCAGCTGAAGGAGTACCCTGGCGGAATTTATGGGGTCACTAAAATATACAATCACATCATCTAACATCATGATATTTTAAATTCTTGCTTTCTAAATTTTTCCATTTTCCCTCGAGTTTTTGTCTGATTTTTGTGGATAAGACTTCCAGTACTATATTGATGTGGTAAGTAGAGATTAGTCAAACTTTTCTAGTTCTTGATTTTTGTGGTATTGCTTCAAGTTTCTCACCAGTAAGTTTGATGTTGGCAACTTTTTTTTTGTAATATTGCTTTTACTGTATTTAAGTATGGGATTTTTATTCCTAATATTTTCCAAGACTTCTAACATGAACAAATATTTACTTTTTAAATTTTTTATCTACATCTAAAAAGATGATCATTTACCCCCCCTCCTGGGAGTTTATTTACATAATTGATTTTGCTGTGTGCTGACATCCAGTTGAACCATAATTTTTAGCACCTTTGTCAAAGACAAAGTGACCATGGGTGTGTGCATTAATTTCTTGATCTGCATGTTAGGATATCTGGAGAAATTTTCAATTACCATGGATTGAGGAAACAAGGCATTCCATTACAAAGCCAAATGTACTAAATATCTTTCCACAAATCCTACCCTATAAATGACAGTAGATGGAAACTTCCAACAGAAGGAGGGAAACTACACCTTAGCAAAAAGTAGGGAATTATTCTTTCAACAAACCCAAAAGATGATAGCCACACAATTGTAATTACATTTCTTTAGTTTTTTTTTAAGTTTTTTTTTTCACTTGGATATTTCTTATATACATTTCGAGTGTTATTCCCTTTCCCGGTTTCCGGGCAAACATCACCCTCCCCCTTTCCTTCTTTATGGGTTTTCCCCTCCCCATCCTCCCCACCTTGTCGCCCTCCCCCCAACAATCACGTTCACTGGGGTTCAGTCTTAGCAGGACCCAGGGCTTCCCTTCCACTGGTGCTCTTACTAGGATATTCATTGCTACCTATGAGGTCAGAGTCCAGGTTCAGTCCATGTATAGTCTTTAGGTAGTGGCTTAGTCCCTGTGAGCTCTGGTTGCTTGGCATTGTTGTTCATAAGGGGTCTCGAGCCCCTTCAAGATCTTCCACTTCTTTCTCTGATTTCTTCAACGGGGGTCCAATTCTCAATTCAGTGGTTTGCGGCTGGCATTCGCCTCTGTATTTGCTGTATTCTGGCTGTGTCTCTCAGGAGAGATCTACATCCGGATCCTTTAGGCCTGCACTTCTTTGCTTCATCCATCTTGTCTAATTGGATGGGTGTATATGCACGGGCCACATGGGGGGCAGGCTCTGAATGTGTATTCCTTCTGTGTCTGTTTTAATCTTTGCCTCTCTAATCCCTGCCAAGGGTATTCTTGTTCCCCTTTTAAAGAAGGAGTGAAGCATTCACATTTTGATCATCCATCTTGAGTTTCATTTGTTTTAGGCATCTAGGGTAATTCAAGCATTTGGGCTAATAGCCACTTATCAATGAGGGCATACCATGTGTGTTTTTCTGTGATTTGGTTACCTCACTCAGGATATTATTTTCAAGTTCCGACCATTTTCCTACAAATTTCATAAAGTCATTGTTTTTGATAGCTGAGTAATATTCCATTGTGTAGATGTACCAAATTTTCTGTATCCATTCCTCTGTTGAAGGGCATTTGGGTTCTTTCCAGCTTCTGGCTATTATAAAAAAGGCTGCCATGAACATAGTGGAGCACGTGTCTTTTTTTATATTTTGGGGCATCTTTTGGGTGTATACCCAAGCGAGGTTTAGCTGGATCCTCAGGCAGTTCAATGTCAAATTTTCTGAGGAACCTCCAGACTGATTTCCAGAATGGTTGTACCAATCTACAATCCCACCAACAAAGGAGGAGTGTTCCTCTTTCTCCGCAACCTCACCAGCATCTGTTGTCACCTGAGTTTTTGATCTTAGCCATTCTCACTGCTGTGAGGTGAAATCTCAGTGTTATTTTGATTTGCATTTACCTTATGACTAAAGACGCTGAACATTTCTTTAGATGTTTTTCAGCCATTCAGCATTCCTCAGCTGTGAATTCTTTGTTTAGCACTGAACCCCAATTTTTAATAGGGTTATTTGTTTCCCTGTGGTCTAACTTCTTGAGTTCTTTGTATATTTTGGATATAAGGCCTCTATCTGTTGTAGGATTGGTAAAGATCTTTTCCCAATCTGTTGGTTGCCGTTTTGTCCTAACCACAGTGTCCTTTGCCTTACAGAAGCTTTGCAGTTTTATGAGATCCCATTTGCCGATTCTTGATCTTAGAGCATAAGCCATTGGTGTTTTGTTCAGGAAATTTTTTCCAGTGCCCATGTGTTCTAGATGCTTCCCTAGTTTTTCTTCTATTGGTTTGAGTGTATCTGGTTTGATGTGGAGTTCCTTGATCCACTCGGACTTAAGCTTTGTACAGGGTGATAAGCATGGATCGATCTGCATTCTTCTACATGTTGACCTCCAGTTGAACCAGCACCATTTGCTGAAAATGCTGTCTTTTTTCCATGTGATGGTTTTGGCTCCTTTGTCAAAAATCAAGTGCCCATAGGTGTGTAGGTTCATTTCTGGGTCTTCAATTCTGTTCCATTGGTCTATCTGTCTGTCTCTGTACCAAACCGTGCAGTTTTTATCACTATTGCTCTGTAATACTGCTTGAGTTCAGGGATAGTGATTCCCCCTGAAGTCCTTTCGTTGTTGAGGATAGTTTTAGCTATCCTGGGTTTTTTGTTATTCCAGATGAATTTGCAAATTGTTCTCTCTAACTTTTTGAAGAATTGGATTGGTATTTTGATGGGGATTGCATTGAATCTGTAGATTGCTTTGGTAAAATGGCCATTTTTACTATATTATTCCTGCCAATCTATGATCATGGAGATCTTTCCATCTTCATAGGGCTTCTTCAATTTCTTTCTTCAGAGTCTTGAAGTTCTTATTGTACAGATCTTTTACTTGCTTGGTTATTGTCACACCGAGGTACTTTATATTATTTGGGTCTATTATGAAGGGAGTTGTTTCCCTAATCTCTTTCCCAGCTTGGGTCTCTTTTGTGTAGAGGAAGGCTACTGATTTATTTGAGTTAATTTTATACCCAGCCACTTTGCTGAAGTTGTTTATCAGCTTTAGTAGTTCTCTGGTGGAACTTTTGGGATCATTTAAATATACAATCATATCATCTGCAAATTGTGATATTTTGACTTCTTCTTTTCCAATCTGTATCCCCTTGACCTCCTTCTGTTGTCTGATTGCTCTGGCTAGAACTTCAAAAACTATATTGAACAAGTAGGGAGAGAGTGGACAGCCTTGTCTAGTCCCTGATTTTAGTGGGATTGCTTCAAGTTTCTCTCCATTTAGTTTAATGTTAGCAACTGGTTTGCTGTATATGGCTTTTACTATTTAGGTATGGGCCTCGAAATCCTATTCTTTCCAAGACTTTTATCATGAAGGGGTGTTGAATTTTGTCAAATGCTTTCTCAGCGTCTAATGAAATGATCATGTGGTTTTGATCTTTCAGTTTGTTTATATAATGGATCACGTTGATGGTTTTCTGTATACTAAACCATCCCTGCATGCCTGGGATGAAGCCTACTTGATCATGGTGGATGATTGTTTTGATGTGCTCTTGGATTCGGTTTGCCAGAATTTTATTGAGTATTTTTGCGTCGATATTCATAAGGGAAATTGGTCTGAAGTTCTCTTTCTTTGTTGGTTCTTTGTGTGGTTGAGGTATAAGAGTAATTGTGGATTCATAGAAGGAATTCGGTAGTACTCCATCTGTTTCAATTTTGTGGAAGAGTTTGGATAATATTGGTACGAGGTCTTCTATGAAGGTCTCATAGAATTCTGCACTAAACACATCTCTACCTGGGCTCTTTTTGGTTGGGAGACCTTTAATGACTGCTTCTATTTCCTTACGAGTTATGGGGTTCTTTAACTGGTTTATCTGTTCCTGATTTAACTATGGTACCTGGTATCTGTTTATGAAATGGTCCATTTCCTGCAGATATTCAAGTTTTGCTGAATATAGGCTTTTATAGTAAGATCTGATGATTTTTTCAATTTCCTCTGAATCTGTAGTTATGTCTCCCTTTTCATTTCTAATTTTGTTAATTTGCATACACTCTCTGTGTCCTCTCGTTAGTCTGGCTAAGGGTTTATCAATCCTGTTGATTTTCTCAAAGAACCAACTTTTGGTTCTGTTGATTCTTTCTATGGTCCTTTTTGTTTCTACTTGGTTGATTTCACCTCTGAGATTGATTATTTCCTGCCTTCTATTCTTCCTGCATGTGTTTGCTTCTTTTTGTTCTAGAGATTTTAGTTGTGCTATCAAGCTGCTGCCATATGCTCTTTCCTGTTTCTCTCCGCAGGCACACAGCGCTATGAGTTTTCCTCTTAGCACAGCTTTCATTGTGTCCCATAAGTTTGGGTATGTTGTACCTTCATTTTCATTGAATTCTAAAGAGTCTTTAATTTTTTCTTTATTTCTTCCTTGACCAGGTTATCACTGAGTAGAGCATTGTTTAATTTCCACGTATATGTGGGCATTCTTCCCTTATTGTTATTGAAGAGCAATTTTAGGCCGTGGTGGTTGGATAGAACGCATGGGATTATTTCTATCTTTTTGTACCTGTTGAGGCCCGTTTTATGACCAATTATGTGGTCAGTTTTTGAGAAAGTACCATGAGGAGCTGAGAAGAAGGTATATCCTTCTGCTTTAGGGTAGAATGTTCTATAAATATCAGTTAAGTCCATTTGGCTCATGACTTCTCTTAGTCTGTCTATGTCTCTGTTTAATTTCTATTTCCATGATCTGTCCATTGATGAGAGTGAGGTGTTGAAGTCCCCTACTATTATTGTGTGAGGTGAAATGTGTGTTTTGAGCTTTAGTAAGGTTTCTTTTACGTATGTAGGTGCCCTTGTATTTGAGGCATAGATATGTAGGATTGAGAGTTCATCTTGGTGGATTTTTCCTTTGATGAATATGAAGTGTCCTTCCTTATATTTTTGATGAATTTTAGTTGAAAATTGATTTTATTTGATATTAGAATGGCTGCTCCTGCTTGCTACTTCTGACCATTTGCTTGGAAAGTTGTTTTCCAGCCTTTCACTCTGAGGTAGTGTCTGTCTTTGTCTCTGAGGTGTGTTTCCTGTAGGCAGCAGAATGCAGGGTCCTCGTTGCATATCCAGTTTGTTAATCAATGTCTTTTTATTGGGGAGTTGAGGCCATTGATGTTGAGAGATATTAAGGAATAGTGATTATTGCTTCCTATTATATTCATAGTTGGATGTGAGGTTATGTTTGTGTGCTTTTCTTCTTTTTGTTTTGTTGCCAAGACGATTAGTTTCTTGTTACTTCTAGGGTATAGCTTGCCTCCTTATTTTCAGCTTTACCATTTATTACCTTTGTAGTGCTGGATTTGTTGAAAGATATTGTGTAAATTTGGTTTTGTCATGGATTATCTTGGTTTCTCCATCTATGTTAATTGAGAGATTTGCAGGAATCAGTAACCTGGGCTGGCATTTGTGTTCTCTTAGGGTCTGTATGACATCAGTCCAGGATCTTCTGGCATTCATAGTTTCTGGCGAGAAGTCTGGTGTGATTCTGATAGGTCTGCCTTTATATGTTACTTGACATTTTTCCCTTACTGCTTTTAATATTCTTTCTTTATTTTGTGCGTTTGGTGTTTTGACTATTATGTGACAGGAGGTGTTTCTTTTCTGGTCCAATCTATTTGGAGTTCTGTAGGCTTCTTGTATGCCTATGGGTATCTCTTTTTTTAGGTTAGGGAAGTTTTCTTTTATGATTTTGTTGAAGATATTTACTGGTCCTTTGAGCTGGGAGTCTTCACTCTCTTCTATACCTATTATCCTTAAGTTTGATCATCTCATTGAGTCCTGGATTTCCTGTATGTTTTGGACCAGTAGCTTTTTCTATTTTACATTATCATTGACAGTTGAGTCAATGATTTCTATGGAAACTTCTGCTCCTGAGATTCTCTCTTCCATTTCTTGTTTACTGTTGGTGAAGCTCGTATCTATAGCTCCTTGTCTCTTCTTTTGGTTTTCTATATCCAGGGTTGTTTCCATGTGTTCTTTCTTGATTGCTTCTATTTCCATTTTTAATTCCTTCAACTGTTTGATTGTGTTTTCCTTGAATTCTTTCAGGGATTTTTGTGTCTCCTCTCTATGGGCTTCTACTTGTTTATTTATGATTTCCTGGAATTCTTTCAGAGATTTTTGTGATTCCTCTCTGTAGGCTTCTACTTGTTCTCTAAGGAATTTCTTCACGTCTTCCTTGAAGTCCTCTAGCATCCTGATAAAATATGATTTTGAAACTAGATCTTGCTTTTCTGGTGTGTTTGGATATACCGTGTTTGCTTTGGTGGGAGAATTGGGCTCCGATGATGCCATGTAGTCTTGGTTTCTGTTGCTTGGGTTCCTGCGCTTGCCTCTCGCCGTCAGATTATCTCTAGTGTTACTTTGTTATGCTATTCCTGACAGTGGCTAGACTGTCCTATAAGCCTGTGTGTCAGGAGTGCTGTAGATCTGTTTTCCTGTTTTCTTTCAGCCCGTTATGTGGACAGAGTGGTCTGCTTTTGGGCGTTTAGTTTTTTCTATCTACAGGCCTTCAGCTGTTCCTGTGGACTGTGTCTGGTGTTCACCAGGCAGGTCACTTGCAGCAGAAAATTTGGTCTTACCTGTGGTCCCGAGGCTCAAGTTTCCTCGTGGGGTGCTGCCTACGAGCTCTCAGCGGAGGCAGCAACCAGGAAGATCTGCGCTGCCATTTCCAGGAGCCTCCATTCACCAGGGTTCCAGATGGCATTTGGTGATTTCCTCTGGTGTCAGAGATGTGTGCAAAGTGCAGTTTCCTTTTGTTTCCCAGGCCTGTCTGCCTCTCTGTAGGTTTATCTCTCCCTCCCACGGGATTTGGGTGCAGAAAACTGTTTATCTGGTCTGTGCCTTCAGGTTCCGGTCATGTCTCAGGCGCAGGGGTCCTGCTGCTCCTGGGCCCTTCCCCACGGGAACCCAGAGGACGTATAGAGTTTCCTCTTTGGCCAGGGATGTGGGAAATGGTGGGCAGTGTTGTGGTCTCTTCCGCTCCGCAGCCACAGGAGTGCCCACCTTACCAGGTAGTGAGGTCTCTCTCCCAAGGGGTTTGGGAGCAAAGAACTGTTGCGGGCCAGGATCCGCGGGTTTGGGATTCCCGGTAAACACTGTAAGTGCCTGGTCATAGAGGATCTTGGCCTCTGTGTGTCCTGAGTTACCCAGGCAGATCTATTGCAGCAGAAAAGTTGGTTTTACCTGTGGTCCCGAGGCTCAAGTTTGCTGGTGGGGTGCTGCCTATGAGCTCTCAGCAGTGGGAGCAACCAGGAAGATCTGTGCTGCTTTTTCCGGGAGCCTCCGTGCACCAGGGTTCCAGATGGCGTTTCTGTAATTACATTTCTAACAACAAAAATAACAGGAGTCAACAGCCCATTTCATTTAATATCTCTTATCATCAATGGACACAATTCCCCAAATAAAAAGACATAAACTAAGAGACTGAAAACATAAAGAGGATCCAAGATTTTGCTGCATACTGTAAATACACCTTAGAGACAAAGACAGAGTATCTCAGGGTAAAAGGATGGAGAAAAATTCTAAACAAATGTTCCCAAGAAACAAGGAGTAGCCCCTTTCTAATATTGAACAACATTGACTTCAACAAAAAGTTATCAAAAATGATAGGGAATGGAACCATACTTGTCAAAGAAAAATAATACTAAGATGAAAGTTCAATTCTGAACAACTATGTTTAAATGCAAGGACACCTAAATTCACAAAAGAAACATAACTATAGCTCAAAGAAAGTATTGCACCACACACAATAAATTGTTGTAGACTTCAATTCTGCACTCTCATCAACGGACAATTTATGGAAACTGAAACTAAACAGATATGGTTAAAATAACAGAAGTTATCTTAATAACTTAAAAAATCCAAATGGATTTAACAGATATTTAGGTAACATTTCATCCTAAATCAGAAGAATATACCTTTTCCTATGCACCTCATTGTAACTTCTCCCAATTTGACCATATACTAATTCACCTAACATGCCTCAATTGATACCAGAATATTGAAATAATCCTATGTATCCTATCAGATCACCATAGACTAGGGCTGCTCTTCTATATTTTATTATTTTTTGGATTTGTTTAAATTATCGATGATTTATTTATGTGGTATATTTAAAACATCATCTTTCTTGATATTTTGTCACTATTCAGTAAAGACTGTGTAAAACCTACTGGTAGTTCGTCCATTTTTGCCTCTATAGTAGAGAGAGTGATTTCTCCATTCCAATCGTGGTTTATATACTACATTTTGAGTTAACTCTTTGTGCGTACACTGCATTTAATATTTTCCTCTTTGTTTGAATATATTTGTATTATCTAACCTTAAAATTTTGTAATTTTATAATGAAATTTTTAATTTCATAATTTCTGACTATAACTTTTGATCTCATTTTGCTTATATTTTTTCTCCATTTTAAATGCATTTTTTCTTTGTGAATACTTTTCCCCTTTTATGTATGTTTGTGCCTTTATGGGTATTTGTTATTGTTTATCAATGGAAAATGCAATTTATTCACAGCAGCACCCATAAAGGAAGGAGAATAAAAGAGTTATTTAGCTATTCCAATAGGATGGATTACTTATTAAAAATAAGAATCTCTGAAACAAAAAACAGTAATGAATTTCACACTAGCCTTCCCCAATGACTCAGCATGGAATAATTCCAGGTAGTGTGCTGTACTCATGTGGTGGTGTGAAATAATTTATGGAAGAATAAAACCACATACCACAGAAAATTTAAAGAATCCCTTTCCCCCTACACACAGATGCATAATGGGATTATAGGGTGGTCAGTACAATTTCTTGAAGGGGTAGTAAACAATTATGTTTCTACAAGGAAGTGATGGCAAGGAAGAATTTCAAACCGTGGTCAAATATATAATTCTGAACATTTGTTGCCAAAATTGTGGGTTTTTCCCCAGGACAATATTAGCTGGACTGAATCCACCTTTTATATATAAAAAGTGGGGAACCATGGCCCTAATGGGAATGATGAAGACAAAAAACAAAAACAATAACAAAAGTGTATATTAATAGAGCAAACCATTAACACAAACTACCACAAACAACTTTACATTCTAACCAGAAAAGGCACCAAAACTAAAGTCACATTTCAGCACCCTATGTGAAGACAAAAGTGAGTGGGACATGGTCTTTCTTCCTTTCATGTTCTTCAAGTACTTTACAGAAAATGGAATCTCCGACTGCTTTTCCATGATTTATTAAAGGTTTTTACAGCCCTCATGTATTAAAATACCATTTGAAAGTATTGATAGCTCCTTTCTAGGTTTTTTCCAAGTTCACAAACATCTTGGACTAAAGTTCCAAAATGTAACTAGGTCCAACCCTGAGCTGTAAAACTATGACAAGGCAATAATAACAGATATTTTCAAGGCCCAAGCACTATAGTACTATACTATTGAGTTCAGTGATCCAAATTAATTCAAATAGCTCAAGAGAGTAGGAAGATACATCTAAAGAAGGGTTAGAAGAGTGTAGAAGAATCAAGTCCTTCCTCGTATATGCCAGCATTTACAGTTCTGCAGTAAGTCCTAAGAGGCAGTATTCAAGTAGCAATGGGAAGAAAGAACTCAGGGCAAGACAGGGAGATAAACTAGCATGGTGGGTTTATGTAAGAGAAATACTTAGAAATGAAAATGTCTTGTAAAATTACAAAGAGTTTTTTTTTTCATTATTTTCTCGTTCAATCAAAACAGACATCCATGAATAATTCTCCTCTAAGGCTTTCATAAAATAGGTTAAACAAAAATTAATATAATCATATAATTGTTTGAAAATGAAAGAAAAGAAAAATAACTTTCATATGTTTCAGAGCAAGATCACAAGGAAATGAGATGAATCTTGTCAAGATGAAACCTAGAGTGACAAGCAGGATCCAGAATTAAGAACTGCATTAGAAAGGCAGTGGAGTAGTGACAGGAACATGGTCAGTCCTGACAGATAAGGCTGGGCCCTTTAAAGGGGCACAGAATGAGGTAAGAACGTATTTCAAATAAAGCAGCACCTTTCCTTTCTTTCACCTCAAGTATCCCATCCCCCAAAAAAACCCATTTTGATAATAATACAGAAGTGTTATGGTATGTCACTCACTTCCCATTTGCTTTTAACCCTCTCTCCGAATTCAGGAAATATGAACATTTTAAATTTCCAAGAAGAAAAATTCATCGCCAGGTATATGGATGTCCTGAGGACCAAGTGACAAATTGAAATATGTGAGGGCTGAGAAGGTGGAGACTGTCTCATTCCACAGAGCAGAAATTGTGACTGCCCAAGTTAAGAAAAGATAAGGCAACCCTAACAGGTAAACTAGTTCTCATAACATTAAACTTATTTACATTATTCTTAACTATACTTAGTTCAAATCACTTTCCAGCTCAATCTTCATTTTGAAAGATGGTGATCTTTCCAGCAGTGTGTCTGTACCATCTTCTCTTCCTAGTATTGACTTTCATTATGGGGATAATAGATGATTGTGGCTCCATAGGTGATGTTTTTATTTCTATATATCACTCTCTTTACATACTATATGTGTAGTAACATTTAAGGAGTTTCATTTGGAGAAGGTATGAATGATTGATCTAATATATATGGCTTAAAACTCTATTGAGATTATTTAGAAAATATCAGGTATCCATTCTCTGTAAATAATTGCTTATCTCATATAATAAAGAAACAATAAAATTTTATTCTAGTCAAAATAATTCTCTATAATTTTTATAACCATAGATGCAGAAGAACATTAAGATAATGTGGAATATTAAATCAGTTGAACTGCATGTTCATTAATTTAAGACTAACGAGAATCTTTGAGATGTTTCTGGAACATATATAGGAACAAAAAACAAAGCACTGCATAAATAGTAGCAGAAGAACAGCGTCATTTTGTTAAATGTTGCTTACCTTCAGATCCACTGTTTTCTTTTATTTAGTAAAAATTCAATTTAAATACTCTTCGTCAGTGTTTTTCATCCTGTCATTGGCTCTATTTTCAAAGCTCCATCCCATAACTAGCATGATTATTAAATTTAAAACCAAGAATTTTGCGTGTGTCAACCACTTTCTCCATTTCCTTATTTGTGGTTTATTCTGTTCCCAATGGCCATGTTGTGTTGAAGTCAGGAAGAATTTCTGGCTCATTTGATGAAAATTTTCTGAAATCATATATGATTCATAGTTGTAAAATCATGTGCATATGTTTAATAGTACTGGATATTATAGTTAAAATCATCTGGGTAAGGAATTTTTGCAGGAATATCATAACACGCTAAAATACTAAAGAGAATACGTAGAAGAGCTAGATATTTATTAAATATTTTTACTCTTCTAGAGTTTGTATATTTACAAAATATGAACAACTCACTTCTTTCTGTGAAATTCACATTCAGGAGTTATTACATTCTAATCAAACTCCTGTATCAGCTCCCATAAAGTTGGATTAAATGCTAATTGCAATCCAAAATGTTTGCAGTAAGAAAATGGGCAAATTATATGTCTGCATGTACTAAACAAGTATGTAATATAAGCATAGTTTTGCTCTTAATGAAATAAGAACTTCTATATGTAATGTGAAAAAATACATCTATTAAAGTAAATTTTTTGTTATATAACAGCTATTAATTCATGGTCTGAGTAATGGCTTAAATTACCAAACCTTGAACAGTAAAGTGGAAATTCAAGTGATTTAGGGGTTCTCTCAAGCATCTTCAATAAATCGAACTAAAATATATTCTTTTAAAATTCTCCTAAATACAGTTATCATGAAATATTCCAGATCACAGTAAATAACTCCAACATATTTTCATTTGCTCAAAACAAGACATTGTCTTTCTTTCTTCTGGCCCTCCCCATAATCAGTCTACTACCAAACACAAAAATTTCCAAAATAGCTGTCTAATAGGAATCTTTTTCTTCATCACAGACACTACTTCCAGATTGATTTCAAAAACATCCTTCAAATCATTCTGTGTATCATTTCATAATACATAAGTAACCAGAGTCCCTGAGTATGTACATAGACAGTTAAACAAACTTATTTAAAACTATTCAATGATTTCTTAGACATTTTCCATAAAATTTACATCTCTCATATTGTTTCTGTAAGCCCATATATGATATGTAAGCTTCAGCTTTATTTGCTCCTCTCTTCCATCACTTAATCTATACAAACTACTTTCATATTTACTTTTTGTATATGTCAAGCTCTTTTCCTTTTATTGACCATATATTTATAGTAATATTGCCCGAAATATAGTTCAATTATTTTTCATCTAATTTAACTTAGCTGTCACTTCCTTAGGACAATCTCCATGATCTTATTTCTAAGATAGATTCTTCAGTTATTTGCATACAATCAAATGCTACACACTGATTTATGCATTTCTTTCTTTCTTTTTTCTTATATCGTAATGCATTTTTTATAAGAGAAAGCTCATAATACTTTTTATTCAGTCCTAACCTATACCATCATTATGGAGCCTGGTATATTAATGGAGACTTAGTATTTATTTCCTGATTCAGTATGTTGTAATAATAAACTTTATACTATTCTTCGTTTTAATGAATATGCATTCCATGCATTGGATAAACCATCATGAAGTATTTATGTGAGTTCTTCAATATATTACAATTCAATAACCTAGATGACATTGTCTAAACATTTTTATTTGTCAAGGATAATCTATTTCACATTCAACAGCAAAGCTTTATTGACTGAGCAATTATCTCAGCTAGGAATACATTTGACATGAAAGAAAAAGATACCTAATTTTAATTGATAGCGCCCATGTAAAAAAAGCCAGGTCCCAATCATCTGTGGTCCAATCTCTGAAAATAAAAAGAGATGATCTTTTCTAGGAGCTTACTGGTCACGGAGTCAAATTTCATTTGTGAGCTGTTTCAGTGAAAGATTAAAAACCAAGAGGACCCAAAGCAGTGTTTACAGAGCTGAACCTGGACATCATCTCTCTCTCCCCATGTCCCACCTGGAAATGCCTGGACTTCCAGGAGTGCTGACACACTCAAGATCACAGGATAGACTATCACTTTTCAGGGGGAACTGCCTGGAGCCCTCAGAACCCAGTAACAAAGGGCCAGTCTGTTACAGGATAATTATGGTTTCTATCTATTCCTTGTCGCTGAACCTGATCCACAGCTCTTGGTACACAAGATCCTTCAGGAGAGAGATAGTGTCCATATAGGCGTACAAGAGGATCAATCCATTATCAGAGACAGTAAAATCAGCTAATCCCAGAGATAACGAGATGGCAAGAAGGAAGTATAATAGCCTAAGCAATATAAACCAAGGTTACATGACATCATCAGAACCCAGTTCTCACACCAACACAAGGCTAGCATACCCTCAACACAACAGAAAAGAAAAAGAAATGTTTGTAGTTTAAATCACTTAACATGATGTTGTTAAAGGATTTTAAGAAGAACATAAATAATTCCATCAAAGAATTAAAGGACAACAGATGTAAAGAGATAGAACCCCTTATAGAGGAAACACAAAAATCCCTTAAAGAATTACAGGAGACCTTAAGGAGACCATAGGCAAATGGATGAAACTAGAAAATATCATCCTGAGTGAAGTAACACAAACACAAATAAACACACATAGAATGCTTTCAATTGTAAGTGGAAATTAGCCCAAGAGCTCAGAACATCCACAATAAACTCACATACACTCTGCAGCTCAACAAGAAAGGACAAAGAGGGCGGCTTCAATCCCAATTAGAAGGGGGAAGAAAATTATCACGGGAGGCACATGGAGGAAGGACTCTGTGTGGGAGAGGGGAGTGAAATGGAAATACAGGAGAGCAGGATCAGATGTGGGAAGAGACAGGAGAGAAGCACAGAGGACCAGGAGAATGAGTATAGAAAGAAGGAACAGTGGAGGATGGTGTAACCTCTAGAATGTCCCAGATACTAGGGATTCGACAGGTTCCCTGGACCCAACAGTGATGACATTGGCCAACACACACAACAACAGTGAGATTGACCTGAAGACACCACCTGCAGTAGATAGATATGACCACAGTGTAAGGATGGGACACTCACCCATCTCTTATTAAATCAGAGTTATCCGTGTCTATTGAAATGCAGGGTAAATATGGAGCAGAGGCTGAAGGCAAGGCCATCAGGAGATCTGCAGACACCAAACCGGACACTCTTGCCGATTCTGAGATGTGCTTGCAAACAGGAGTCTGGTGTGGCTGTCCTCTGAGAGGCTCTGCCAGCACCTGACTGACACAGATGCAGATATTCACAGCCAAGCATTGAACTGAGCCTAGACATCCCAATGGACGATGTAGGGGAAGGGCTGAGGGAGCTGAAGGAGACTGTAATTAACAACAATGTCCATTACCCAGACCCCTCAGGGCTCCCATGGACCTAACCACCAACCATAGAATATACATGGTCTGGTACCCTACGTATGTAGCAGAGGACGGCCCCATCTCACATCAGTGGAAGGGGAAGCACTTGGTCCTTTGGATGCTTGATGTCCCAGAGAAGAGAGATTCAGAGAAGAGTGATTCTAGAGGGATGAGGAAAGAATTATTGGGAGATTTGGGGAGGCCCCCCCCTTAGAGACACAGAGGAGGAGTATGCGGTCGTGGAGTTTATTAACAGGAACTGGAGAGGGGTTAATATTTGAAATGAAAACAAATACAATGATGAATAATACTAATAATAAAAGAGTGTTATTTTCCATACATTATTTTACAGCACAGGTTAGGTTGGAACATTTATTGTTGCCTAGATGTGTATTTCTTCCTACAGTACCTGATATCTTCTTTCTCTGAGGAGTGTAGCCTTAGATCTTCTTCTTCATTCAAAGAAGGCATAACACTTAACTCCTTTCTCCAAGCAAAGGTGATTGTAGATATGTATGTAAAAGGCAGGAGGCATTTGTACAATCTAATTGGGGGTCACCAAAAGAATTATTTACAAGCAAAGCTTGTAACACAAACTGTTTGTGTTCAATCAACTTACCAGTATTGAAAGCATCCCAGGACTTCTGTCCAGGCAACTGCATATGATGTCAAGACACATTTAGAATTTCAATATATGTGACTAGAGAAAATACTTTCCATTGTTTATCATATTCAATATTTCAAAAATATCATCACAGAATGAATATTAAAAGCTTTATGACAAAAAATTAGTGAGTGATACATCAAGGCCGAAGCATCACAGTAACACCTGGAAGTCACATGGAATTCTAATATCAATCCCATGCATTCTGTGCTCTATTCACATCCTATCACATGTTCATTCCCTAACACAGACCACCAGTGATTTTCAAGTCCCTGCAGTCTCTGAGGAGCGAGGGTCTGGATCAGCCTTTCCCATTCAGTTATGAGGCTCCAACACACGTCCCTGCACCAAAGCTGGTGTAAGAGGCACTTGACAGCACAGTCTCCGAAGCGCCCTTTGCCCTTTCCATTCATGTCGCTCCTTCAGGAGTCACTTGTCACGACCCCTGACAGTGTGCACAAAACAGGTAGCACTCCGGACTCAAAGGAAGACAGTCGACAGGTTCCTCCTCATTCAGAAAGCTTGGATGATCGCCCGCTACTACAAGCAGAACTGACAAGTGAGGCATCTCCTGGCTGGGACGTGCAGACCTCAGGGCTGCCCCGTGCAGACCTCGCGACTGCCCCGTGCAGACCTCGCAACTGCCCCGTGCAGACCTCACAACTGCCCCATGCAGACCTCACGACTGCCCCGTGCAGACCTCGCGACTGCCCCATTCAGACCTCGCAACTGCCCCGTGCAGACCTCGCAACTGCCCCGTGCAGACCTCAAGACTGTCCCGTGCAGACTTCGCAGCTGCCCCGTGCAGACCTCGGGACTGCCGCGTGCAGACCTCGCTATTGCCCCGTGCAAACTAGAGGACAGCCCCTCTCGAGCTTTGGTTGTTTCCTGAGATCAATGATCACTCGAGATTTCCCTGCTTTGCCTTCCGGACTTGTCCACAGTTCTCGGGAGAGAGAGAAATACTCAAAGGATACAGCTCGACTGATGCTCACCATGACTCACCGCTGCCGAGTACTTTCACTGCCCCTTCACGTGGTAGTGTTTAGAGAGGACAGAGAGCCTCATCCCGGACTTTACCCTCTGACAATGCACCAGCTATTTCCCAGCCTCCATGGCCTGGGAACCCCTTCAGAGTCCCCCGAGATGATTATAACCCCGGACTGCAGCAGGGGAATCAGTGGAAGGATTCCCAGCCGCCACAGCCTGGAAGCCCATTCAGTGTCCACCAAGCGGATTATAACACCGGACTCCAATGGGGGGAGCACTTGAAGGGTTCCCAGCCTCCGCCCCCTGAGACCGCCTTCAGGGTCCCCCAACCGGATTATAACATCCTACCCCAACGGGGGAAGCTCTTGAACAGCAGAGACCCGAGCGACTTTCCACCTCTGCGACGGACTTGGCACAAGTTCAGATGCCCAAAACCCTATGAAGACCAGAGATTAAAAAAACCTGAGCTCGTGTTACAGAAATGCTGCAGAAACTCAAAGATCATATAAAGGCTTCAGTCAGTAAGAGGGCCCTAGACCCCTGAAATGAACTGACAGAGAAGAAGAAACGGACAGTTCCACTTCCTCTGAGGGTTCCTGAGGGCATGAGTAATCCACTGACCAAGGATAGCAGATCACTGAGTAACCCACTTGCATAATATATATGTCGTATGTATCTAGTATGTGTATAGTATGTATGTGTGTAATATATGTGTATATATGTAGTATGTATGTATGTATGTATGTATGTATGTATGTACACCTATGGGTAAAACATGAGCAGGAAGTGGATTTCTCAAATTTCTAAAGCTTGCAGTCTTCTAACGTTGAGGCCCAGGTGAACGAAATGAATTGTTGGCAGTGCCTCACACAGACAGATCTTTATGCCTATTTTCTTGGCTTTCGATGATGTTTAAAATGTGGTGTTTGGGGGAAGGAAATTACATCATGGTAGCAACAACGATCCATCCTGTGTCTCTGTTAAGGTTTGTTTTATTCAAAGTGACAAACGCTCCTCCCATGACTCCATATTGAAGGAGGTGAAGAGGTGAGCTAGGTCCATGAAACGATGGCCTTAGGACCCAGGGCTGGTGGTTGTCTTCTCCAGGTTGTCCTCCAAATATATCTTGCCACCAACCGGTTAGAGCTGCGGTTCACAACCTGTGTGTGGATCATGATCCCTTTGACAAACTTCAGTCTCCAAAATGATTCCCGACTATGATTCATAACAGAAGCGAAATTACAACTATGAAGAAGCAAGAAGAATAATTGTGTCATCAAGGGTCGTAACAACATAGGAACTGTGTTAAAGGGGGCAGCATTAGGAAGGTAGATCACTGACTTATAGTCCAAGAAAGAGCGTCTAGCTATGGGCCAAATAAACAAAATACAGGATCACCAGCATGCCAGTAACACGGGATAAAATGCAAGCTGGGGGGATAGTTTTGTGGGAAGAAGTGCCTGCTGTGAAATTACCAGCACATGCATGACAGCCCATAACCCATGATTGGAGGGATAATGACAGGACACATGGAGGGTCCCACGGCTCCAGCCACATATATAGCAGAGGATGGCATTGTCTGCATCAATAGGAGGAGAAGCCCTTGGTCCTCTGAAGGCTCATTTCCCCAGTGTGGGGGTATGCCACGGTGTTTAGATGGGAGTGGTGGGAAGAAAAGCATCATCACTGAAGCAGGGGGAGAGAGAATGGGAGAGGGGATCCAGGAAAGGGGATAACATGAAATTTAAATATATAAAATTCCAGTAAAAAAGAGACAGGAAGTGTTTACTTTCACCCATTGTTTGAGCTGGTACCATCTATCATGATGGGGAAGGCATACCAAGTGGAGTGTGATGGTCACATTGCAGACCTTGAGGGTGTTCAGCTTTCCTTCTTTCCTTGTTTCTTTGTTTCCTTGTTTTAAATTCCACATATGGGTGTTTTCCTTGCTTTTATGTATCTGTATAAAAGATACATATACAGAAATCACATGAAACTTAGGGGAGAAAAGCAGGTATAGCTTTCAATAAGATATGGGAGGCCACATGGCTCAAGTCGGTTCCTCTCAAGACCTCATGTGTATTCATCAAGACAAGAGACAGGAGCAGGGCACAGAACTGAACAAGAATATTAAATGCTTGTGAGCCACCATGTTGGTGCCAGGGTCTGATCTCAGGTCCTCTGCAAGAGCAGTAACGGTTCTCAACTACCAAGACACCTCTCCAGTCACACACAATCATTGTTTATACAACCCCCCAAACACAGCACCACTTAATGTGTGTAAACACGCATACTAGACATGTGGTGTGATTTATTTGTGTGAATGTTCAGTCAGTGTGATACAAACGCTCTTGTGTTCACAAATTTTGGCATCGCCGTTTTCACTTGGAGGTTCTCTTCATTCTCAGCTTTGGTGTTTACATACATCTTCAAGAGAGGAACCGCCCTGACAGCCTACCCCGGCCTCCCCCCATTTGCAGCTATGCCTACCTTTCTTCACTAAGTGAAACACCACCTCAGACTCTACTCTTTCATTTTGTTCAGTGTAGTAGACTCTCCAAAACCATAAAATGGAATCCCAGATGCAGAGGGAAGAAGTTTTGCTGTTTGTTACTTTGTTTGCTTTTAGTTGCTTTTTCCCACTTCCACTGGTTTGAACTTGTGTCCCATTCAGTGGCAGGTACTTAATTCAGCCAGCATTTTGAGAAGGGCTGTGGGTGGAGTGTGATAAAAGGAAAAGTACTGAAGAGAACTCACTGGGATTTTGACGATTAATACAAAGTGTTTATTGACTTGATTTTTCAGTTACACAGAACCCTGGACAGCACTGACTCAAACTCAAACTTCACATCTGACAAATTGCTCGAAGGAACTAAAAAACCTTAAATACAAAATTGATCCAACAAAATAAGCCCTAAGTTGTAATGAATGACCCTCTATAAAGAGAAACATTAAACTTTTTTTTAATAAATTGATGATTTTGATGTTTTTGTTTAACAATTTCATATACTTATATAATTAGTTTTAGTCCATTCCTTTCTGTATTTGTCTTCCCAATTCCCCTCCCTCATCCCCCTCCCTCATTCTCCCATCCCATCCTTCACTTCTCCCTTGCTTCCTCCCTCATCCTCCTCTGTCATCCCCTCGGTCAACCCCTTCTCTCACGCCATTCCCACTCCAATTGGCACCTATATTCTGAATAACTCCCCCCCACCTATTTCATGTCTCCTTTCTGTGTGTATTCCCTAAGTTTAATTAGTTACATGAGTACAGAGGTATTGGACAGAACAACTTATCTATGGGTACAGGAATGAAGAAGGGAGTGAAGCAGAAATTTCTGGTTTCTTTGGAGACTCAACTGCGTCATGGATGTTGGTCTGGAAACTGTCTTAGGAAAGGATGCTTTGCTGAGAACAAACACATGGTGTTTCTGGTCGATGCCTGGGAAAAGGGCATGTGATATTTAGAAAGGGTACCCTGGACAACAGTGGGCAACACCACGGCATTGGCTTGCCTTGCAACTCTTCGCTGATGCTCAATGTACTTTGATGACGCTGGTCTTCATGGACCATGCTGTGGCATTGGTTCACCTTTACTTCCTCACTGACCATTGTTTGTCATGACTTTGAAGAGAAAATAGCTCCAGAGAACTTCTTGTGGTGACATTGTGGTGGCTTCTTGCTGCCTCCTGGAACCCAGGCCAATTGGAAGAGCTCAGCAATTTCTTCTGGGTTGAACTATCCTTGGTGATTCATGAATGGTTTTTGCAAGTAGATCGACCTACCTCTGCTGATTCATTTCAACTGAACTGATATCCTGATGATGAAGATTGAAATCGCCCCAGAGAACTATTTCTAAGAAGGTCCACATCGTCCTTTGTTTGCCCTATTGTCCTTTCCTTCCCACTACCTCTGGTGGGTGGTGGGCTAGAGGAAGGTTAAAGGGTTTAAGAACTCTTACTAAAGTAGGTCTTGAAAAACCTAAGCCTGCAGGATAGAACCCCTCCTCCAATAAATGTTGATTGCCAAGGGAGGGGAGGGTCTTCATGGCCTTTCCCATCTGTAATGAAGTGTTGAGGGGCCCAGTCTTGTGCCCGTGACCATAGCCGCCATCTGCTTAAGAGTTCAATGACTAGGTCCAATCTAAAAGATGTCCTTTTGCTGTCCCCTTCCCCATCTTCTGGTTCTTACATTCCTTCCACCCACTCTCTCATGATGTTCTCTGAGCTGTGGAGGAGAAGACTTAGCTGTCCTATTTCCACCTGAACAGTCCAACTGCACTGATTCCCAGCACTTTGTCCAGCTGTACGTCTCTGCCCATGGTAGTCAGAGGCTTCTCTGATGAGAGCTGAGTGCAATGCTGATCTATAGATACATATATGGACGTTTGGAAGGAAGTTTGAAAATGGATTTATAATTAGGTCCTTTCATAGGGCTTATATCACCCTAACCATAGGTTCTTGAACAGTTTACAGAACCTGGTTTGTATGCCTTGTATCCAATTGGAAAGCCACTGGTTACTCCCATGACTGTGATGCCACTAACACACATCTTGCCTGACAGTTTAGCTTGAATGGTTCACCCCCGAATAAGGTCGTTGGTGATTTTCGCCCATGGAAGCCTACATAGCACTTTCTTGAACCAGGAAGGCAAGCCATTATAGAGGAGGCATCCACCTCAACTTCAGATTGACACTTCTGTGACCTGTGACCAAAAGGATTCAGTATCCTCAGAAATAAGGTCTTACCATCAAGTTCGGGAGAGCTATGAAGATCAATGGCAAAAACCTGTAAAGTTGTGAGGGCTTTTGTGATCTCGCTGGTCAGCAACTTTCCGAAGATATCCCACATCTGGCACTGTGATTTTTGCTTAATTTTGGTTTTCTGTTGCTCCGATGAGTACCCTCACCAAGGCCAGCTTGGGAAAGGAAATCTTTATTTCATCTTTTCTGTTCCAGCCCATCATCAAGGAAAACCAAGACAGGATTGTGAAACAGGAACTACAGAGACTGCTCACTGGCTTGCTTCTAAGCTCACATTCAACTACCTTTACAGAGTCCAGACCCACCTGCATAAGGTGGTGCTGCCCACAGTAGACCAGGCTCTCCAACATCAGTGAACAGTCAAGGAAATGCCACCTGGACATAGTCAAGGCCAATCTGATGGAGGAGGATCCCCGAGGGAGGTTCTTTCCTCCAAGACTAGCCATCACAAGAAATCAATGAAAATAAAAAAAGAAGAGAAATCAATATCTTCAGGGTGAGCATGGCTTATCCATGGAGGGTGCCTCCATTTGAACTCAAAAGTTGATCTTGTAGATATATCCTGTAACACAACGTTTTATAACCCCTCTCACCAAACTCTGTTCTAACCTAATCACCTAAGGGGAGATGGAGTGGAAAGTAAGTTTTAAAAAAATAATTGGAGCAGAAGGAAATGCTTCTTGGAAATAAAGCAAAAAAGGAAGCATTTCTGCATCCTAGATGCTTTCCTCACATCATCTGTGCAAAGATAATGAAAACCGTTACGTTCCAGGTACCATAATTTCCAATGTTACAAATCATATAAATAATACTGCTTATCATTCATAAAACACATTGGCACTAATCGTTTTGATGTGTTTTTCTAACTCACTCCTAATGTAGATCTGATGAACCGGAATTGTTCGCCTGCTCATTTATACATGCGGGAAGTGAGGTTTAAACGTCGAGCCAATTTCCCAATACTCTAAGCTAATAAATTGCAGAGTAAGACAGCCGCACTTTCTCTGGCTTCATGCCATGGCCTCGTGAGAAATGCAAGTCAGGGTACCTTGGCAGGGAATCCCAAGGATCAGTACTTGGCAGATGAAAGTTGTCTTGGATGCAAGACTGGGAGTGAGGCTCAAGTCAGCCGAGCCCCAGCTCAGGATTCCTGAAACAGAACACCAGAATATGTTAGAGAGCGAGGAGACTAAACTAAACATCTGGGAGTCCTCAGCAGATTGTAGAGATCCAGGGCTGAGGGTTCATAATTATGTTGGTCTTTGTGGGGGTGGAAAGGAACACTTGTTTAAATCCCCACCTCTTACTATGTGCTACTACAGTGGAGGCAGTGCCTTAAGAACAAGGTTTTTTGTTTTGTTCCTCTGTGTGTGTGTGTGTGTGTGTGTGTGTGTGTGTGTGTGTGTGTGTGTGTGTGTACATACATACACGTGCAGTTTATAATGTAGGGACTAATCCATTTTCTCTTCTACCTTATTCATTGAAGCAGCATTTCTCAGTCAAACCCAGAGTTCACCAATATGACTAGTCTTGACAGCTATCTTGCCCTGGGGATCTGCCCTATCTCTACCTCCCTGGACTGGGATTCTATGTGGGCCACAAAGCCTACCCATCATTTACCTGAGACCTGTGAGCCATCTACTCAACTGCTAAGGTTCAAGTCCCGGTGTTGGACCCATCTCATTTACTTTTGTTTTCTTAGTCTTTTTTTTTTCCGTCTTGGTCATAATATCAGAACCAGGTTAAGGTATGACTGGCTCACTCAAACAATCACTCAAATCCCTCCACACAAATGTGTTCTAATAAGGAGGAGGACCCTGCTGACTCTCTGTTCTGTAAAGTCTGACCTTAACAGATGAGTTAAAGGATGGGATTATCCTAGTGGGTGATTGTGGATTCTGTTGTTGATGTTGATGGAGGCTGGCAAGTGAGTGGCCACAGCTGAGTCACTTATAGTAACAGATACAAACCTGAGTGTGGTAGTGCATACCTATATTCTCAATACTCGCGAAGATCACACGTTCAAATCCAGCCTGGGCTACATAGTAAGTCCAAGGCCAACCTGGGCTACATCGTAAATCCAAGGCCAGCCTGGGCTACAGAGTAAGTCCATGGCCAGCCTGGGCTACATAGTAATTCCAAGGCCAACCTGGGCTACATAGAATGTCCAAGGTCAGCTTGGCCTACTTACATGACTCTTCTCCAAACAACAACA
Source organism: Rattus norvegicus (assembly GCF_021556685.1). Lineage (NCBI taxonomy): Eukaryota > Metazoa > Chordata > Mammalia > Rodentia > Muridae > Rattus > Rattus norvegicus. The sequence continues at coordinate 3,444,966 of NC_141544.1, forward strand.
GTTTTTTTTTTCCTTTTTCATTTCTGTCTCTCCGATTTTCTGTACACTGATACCAGTGCTGTGGTTTGGGGGTGTGGGCGAGAAGTTTCATCATGTCTGATGGTCCAGGATCTCCCATGCGGCACGGCAAACCAAACAGTGCAGCAAACAAGTCTTTTTCGATTTTTGAAGAAAAATATGACACATGGGAAGTGCTGTCTGAGGAAATGGCTCTAAGATGGGACAACGCCTCGGGAGACTGGACTTGGATCTTGTGCTAGTTTCCTCGTGATAAAAACAATGATGTTCTCAACCAGAGTCTGTGTTGGGAATACAGTGCTGTGCTTCCATTCAACACTGCATAATCTACATATGGCAACCCTGGAAATCTTGTCTGATATTAAACAGATTATAGGAGAGATAAGTTGAGTATAACACTGTCATTATAAAGGGTTTAAACGATGAATAATTTTTTTTTTAATTTTTGTCTCTGGTACCAGGTTCAATGTTCTGCATAAACTCTAAAACACGGCAATTTCCTTCTTTTTTTTTTTAAATCGCTAAACAGAATGGACCTTATATTTTTTCTATCTAGGTCTAATTGAGATGACAAAATACCATTCTTTGCTTTAAAAAAGGAAACTAATTGTGTTTCATTGGCTTTTTTTGTTAATTTCTTATTTTTAGTGTTTTGGGGTTCCTTTTACCAATTATTTTTTCATTGAATTAATCATTTTCTTATTTTCTAGTGTAGATAAAAATTTAGGTTGTTGATCTTTGTTTATAATCTAAGAATTAGTGTTGTAAATAAAATTTCGTCTGAGCACGTTCATAGTTATATCTCACACATTTTGATACTATGTTTCCTATCTTAGTCTTTTTTTCTTACTGTTACATAGTTTCAATAGTTCTTGACATATGTATTACTTGTGAATGTGTAACCAAATGTTTCTGGACTGGGAGACTCCTGTTTTCTCTCATTGAAGACGTCTATTGACGACTTCTATTTTAGTTTTGTTGTATTAGCAGAACACATCCCGTGGGGATGGAGATGCAGCTCAGTGGACAGAGTGCTCACTTGGTTCTCACATCCCTCTGGGCTCCACCTACAGTACCTCATCAGCCTGATGTGGTGTTACATGCCCATAGTCCCATTACCAGGAGGAGAACCAGGAGTTCAACATCATCCTCGGGTGCATAGTGTGTTTGAGGCCAGCCTGGGTTACATGAAACCTGTATAAAGAAATATGTCCCACAGGACATCCTTTCTTAGGCATTTGCCACACTTTGTTCTGTGGTTTCTGAGTGTCTGAAAAGTCCAGGGTACTTGAAGGAAAAGAACATCCTGGTGCTACTAGGGACTGTCAGTCAGAGACATTGGCTGGTGAGGCCATCTCATCCGAGCTGGTTTTCCGCCTGCTTCTGTTGCTGATGGGATGATGTGTGTCCACAGCTTTACTCATAATCGCCCTGCTTCCTTTTAGCTGTACCCACTCTTGCTTCCTGCTGAGGCTGTGATGGAGTTAGTGACACAGAGAATTGGGGTCTCCTTCCAGCCCACTGATTCTCTCAACAATAAGTTCTTTCTCTGTAGAAATAGTTTCTCTGTTGCCTACATTATCAGACATAAATAGAACACTCTTTTCTGCTTTATTTTGACACTGGGTTTCATTATGTAGGTAGGGCTGGCCTGAAACTCACTGTATAAACCAGGTAGGCCTTGAACTCAGAGAGATCAGCTTGCTTCTGAGTGCTGGGATTAAAGGGCTTACCTGGCTCCGTCTTTTATTAATTTGTTTTTTAAATGTATCTCTATGGTGTGTGTGTGTGTGTGTGTGTGTGTGTGTTTGTGTGTGTGTTTGGGTGTGTATATATGTGTGTTTATGTGAGTGGGTGTGTGTGTGTGTTTATGTGAGTGTGTGTGTGTGTTTGTGTTTGTGTGTATGTGTGTGTGTATGTGAGTGTGTGTGTGTTTGTGTGTGATTGTTTGTGTATGTGTGTGTGTATGTGAGTGGGTGTGTGTGTGTTTGTGTTTGTGTGTGTGTATTTGAGTGTGTGTGTGTGTTTATGTGTGTGTGTGTGTGTTTTGACCAAAGAGTCCATCAGATCCTCTGAACCCTGATCCTCTGCAAGAGCAACAAGTGTTCCTGAGCAGTGAGCCGTCTCCCCAGCCCCTTCTGCCTGCTCTAAACTCCACTTCATTGTTCATCTTGCCCAGACATGCCTTTAATTCCTACTCTTAGTGTTTGTATTAATTCAGTGAGTTCCTATTCGATTTTTTCTTGTTTCTTCTATTACCTCACCAAGATGATGTGTATCCTTTTGTTTTGGAAGGGGTCAGGAAGAGAGGTTCTCAACCTTCCTAATGTAACCTTTTCATTCAGCTCCACCAAGTGTAAAATTATTTCATTGCCACTTCATAACTTTAATTTTGCTATAATTATGAATTGTGATGTAAATATCTGATGTACAGTATATATGATATGTGACTCCTGTGCAAGGGCCATTTGAGCTCCCAAAGGGGTCTCAATCCAAGGGTTAAGGACCACTGCTCTGGACTTAGTGGGAGGCCCTTACCGACATAGATGGGTTGCCCAGTGTTGCCGGGGAGACGTCTCCATCTCTGGAAGGCAAAGGATCTTCCACGATCAGGCTTTTTCTGGGTCCCTCTGGAATAGTGGACACACTCTTGATGGTTACTGACTTACCAACTGACTCCAGGCAGTTTTCATTTACATCCTCGAAGATGAGTATTCTAAACTGGGTTCTGCTAATAAAAAGTAGTTGCTGAAACTATCCCTGGTGATCTCTTCACTTACCTAATGGCTCCTTGTCCCCACAAGGCCAACAGTACATGTCTGATGCCTCCCAAGCTCCACCTTTCCAATCTACACTCTTCCTCTCTGCTGTTTCCTTCACGAAGAGCGCACACGCTAACCCTGAACCCATCTTGTCTTCAGTCAGCACTAACAACCTAGTCCTCTCTGCCAGCTTCACTTTCCCATATGACCTGGCTGCTCACAATTCTGAGGCATGTTCATGCCTGTATGGACAAACAGAATGGCACCGATTGGCTAGTCTATAATGACGCAGATTCTCTATGATTCTGATTCAGAAGCCTGTAAATCGGAGATGAAGAGACCATCGGCAGAGGAAAGAGTTCTTGTGGGATGTTGTCACCACAGAAGGGATCCAATGGGCTAGGAAGACAAGAGAGGGAGCCAAACTCCCTTTCATAATTTAACCTCTTTCCACAATAGCATCATTATTTCATCTTTATTTGTAGGTCACATCCCTCTTGACCTAATCAATTCTTCACAACTACTTTCCCACTGGGAATTAATCTTCAGAAAATTACTTTTGTGCGAACACATTCAAACCAGAGATGAGGGTGAATATTTGGATATTTATAGTGGGGGTGGACATTATTCCTCCCACGTGGTGTACCCGTAATATCTCTAACTACCTCCTTCCCCACGGTAGCCTCACTTAATGAGGTGAATTCCGTGTGATTGATGAGGGATAGACACCAAAGCTCATTGCCATATCCTGTCACCAGTATCAAGCTCGAAACAGCAAGAGCCACCTGTGGGAAGGAAAATATGAATAAACTTTATGGTATCTCTAAACTATAAACCCCCAATTTAATCAAAATATTGTTTTAGACTCAGTTCTCTAATATCAATGTGCTTTGAATATACAAGTCAGTGGGCTTGCTGTGACTCCTTGTACAGGTTTATACTGTACATTAGCCATCTTCATCCTCACAACTCACCTCCATTTCCACCTGCACACACATGCACGCACACGCACACACACACACACACACACACACACACACACACACACACACACCCTGCTGCTCCCCTTCTTCTTCCTAAATGCCTCCTTTCACTTAATATCCCTCATTAAAATCTAAATTTCACAATCGTTTGTTTGAGTCTGGCTTGTTTCACTTAACATATTGTATTTTACAGTTCCATCCGTTTTTCTGAGAACAAAACACTTTCCTCTTACACATAGATGAGAATCACATCAATGTACATCACATTTTTAAGCCATTCATCCAATGATCAACAGCTAAGGTTATTCCAATTGCTTGTCTATTGCACACAGTGTGGCAATCAGAATGGATGTGCAGGGTTGTGGTTAGTTTTATTATCAGTTTTACTCAACCTGGGAAGAAGGAGCCTCAGCTGAAGAATCGCCTCCATCAGATTGGCCTTTGTCCACATCTGTAAGGAATTTTATTTTTGGTGGTTGATGTGGAAGGATCCTAATCCCTAATGTAACCTTTTCATACAGCTCCACCAAGTGTAAAATTATTTCATTGCTACTTCATAACTTTAATTTTGCTATAATTATGAATTGTGATGTAAATATCTGATGTACAGGATATATGATATGTGACTCCTGTGCAAGGGCCATTTGAGCTCCCAAAGGGGTCTCAATCCAAGGGTTAAGGACCACTGCTCTGGACTTAGTGGGATGCCCTTACCGACATAGATGCGTTGCCCAGTGTTGCCGTGGGGAGTGTCATCCCCTATGAAGGTGGCCCTGGGTTGTAGGAGAAGGAGAGAAAGCTGAGTAGGTCATGGATAGCAATCCAGTACCCAGCATTTCTAAGTTGTCTCTGCTTCCTTTCCTGCCTCTAGAGTCCTGCCTGAGTTCCTGCCCCAACGTCGCTCAGTAACAGACGGGAACCTAGAAGATAGAGTGAGACAAACTCTTTCCTCCTCAAGTTGACGGCTATGATGAGATTGTTCTTCTTGTTGCCTACTTGTTCTTCCCTTTTTTTTGAAAGTTGTCTCTGTTTATTGTTCTTAGAAAGATGATATTACATGTTTTCTCATGGGCTCTCTGTCTCTCACTGTGTCTCTCTCTGTCTCTGTCTCTGTCTGTATTTGTGTGTTTGAGTGTGTATATATGTATGTTAGTGTGTGTTTATGTGTGCGCATGTGTGTGTGTTTGTGTGTGTGTGTTTGTGTTTTTGTGTACGTATGAGTGTTTCTGTGTGTATGTGCGTTTGTGAGTGTGTGTGTGTGTGTGTGTGTGTGTGTGTGTGTGTGCTTTCCAGGCTTAAAATATCCCCAAGGCTGTAAATCGCAGCAGGTGCCTAGAGAAGGTAGATGAAGGGGGGAAAAGGGGGAAAAATCATGTCCTTTGAGTTAACCCCACATTGAGGTCAGCCACATAGTGGACCAAAGTCAAATAATGGCAGAGGAGTCATAAGAGCAGAGAGAGAGTAAAACTCAAAGTGTGAAGGAAAATGTGCTTAAAATACGATACAAGGGAGAAAAAGAAGACGGTGCACTAAGAAAAGTAGACAGAATTTAAAAAGCTGCCATAAGTTGTTAAGCTCTAAGTACATTTAAAAAAATTATAATGTTCATGTGGAATGGAATTATTGGGAAGAGGGAAGGGAGGGTCAGAGTGTAGTGGGGACAGGGGAGGGTTCTGAAAAGGATCCTTTTGAAGATCTGAAGAAATATGTGACACAAACAATTAATGTGCCCTGTAATTTACAAGTAAATTCCACACTTACCTGCATCCAGTATTCTGTCTACCCATATTTCAAAAACAAAATTACCTCATCTATTTCATCCTGTTTTGCTGCATTTGATCTAATAAATTCCTTGTAACCAGAAGTGCTGGTAAATTTTAAAGACATTTAAAATATGCCTGGTTGATATCGAGTTTGGCGTCAGTTTATCCCGACTTTGGAAGCAGGTCCAGGAGGTAATTTTTCCTCGCTCTTTGCAAAGAATCCATAATTCATGATTGCCATTGACTTGAATACATGGTATTTAATCCTGTCAAATTCCAGCTTTGTTTGAATAAAAATGACCCTCCTCTAATTGTGGGTTTTGATAAAGCTAATTTTGGGGTGCTATCCAGTGGGCTGCCTCGGAGGGAGAGCCTAGCATAATTTCTGATACGGAGAATGGCTTAAAGATTACCAAAGGAAAGATAGGAGCTGGGAAAATAACCACCAAGGATGTTGGTGACACAGAAACCAAAGACATTTCAGAAAAATAAATGCATGAACAGAGCTACTTGGGCAGACTGTGACTCGAGTCATCAGAATATTTGGGTAGGGACTTTATTTTGGGTCTCCAGGAGGCCACATGAGAAGTTAAACCTAGATGCTGGACGTTTCTAAGCGTAACTAGGTTAGGAAATGGCCTGAGAGCGCTTCTATGACGTAAGCAGAGCCTGGATGATGTCACAGAGCACTGGGCGGAGGTTGCGCTTCTCTTCCACTTGGGGGCACTAGACTCCGCTGAAGGTGGGTTCACTATCTTCGCAGCGGGCTGTGGAAGCCAGTTCAGCTCCTGAACCCCACAATTGCTCAACAGCCTTTAGGTGCCTGACCGGTTTCCGAAGACAGAATCTGGACGACTAGGACATTTTCTCTCGGTAAATACATTTATGAAGATAACTGGGACCCTTGTAGCCCAGAAAGCTAAAACTTCTCCCTGGTACAGCGAGTAACCGTATGTTCTGATGTCTTCCACTTTTGAGAGCTCGGAGGACGGTCTAGGCTAGTCAGTCTAAGAGTTTATTATCCTTTGATAAAAATATGTAATTCATAATCCTACTAAAATGCTCCTCTCTGTGCCTGTGCATTTTAGGAGAAAATATTTCTTAGTTTTTTGTTTGGTTTTGTTTTGTTTTTTTTTTTTTTTTGGAGCTGAGGACCGAACCCAGGGCCTTCTGCTTGCTAGACAACTGCTCTACCACTGAGCTAAATCCCAACCCCAGGAGATATTATTTCTAAATGGCTGTTGTTGCCTACACAAAAGACTCTTGTTGCGGTCGAAGATGCAACAGCTTCGCGGAATAAACCTGGGTCTGGGTCAGGATGCACCGTACAGAAAGCCAGTGGACTGGTGTCCTGTGTCTCTGGGCAGACAAATGTGGATGTTGCCACATAGTTCATAGTTAGAGGGTAGAAGAGGGGTGTGGCCACCCTTCTGGCTCCTTTGCTATCCTTTCTCTGTTCTGCTTGCTTAAAGTGGGGACAGGGATACTTAATCCCACACTGACCTAGCCATTCAAGGAGAGGTTCCTCAGCAGAGGCAAAGTGCCTGGGGCTGAAGAAATGTGTCTGAATATGTTATTCTGAGCTGTAGAGAACCAGTTGTTCATTTCCCTTTGAACTTTAGATTTTGATTTTTGAGACAGGGTTTTACTGTGCGTAGCTTTGGCTACCCTGGAACTAACTCTGTAGACCAGGCTGGACTTGATCTCACAGAGGTCTGCCTCCCTCTGCCTCTTGAGTGCTGGAATTAAAGGTGTGCTCCACCATTGCCCAGCCCTCCTATGAACTTCTGATTTTGACAGAATTAGATTCAGATGCTGAAACCTGTTTACCATCCCCTTCCTCACCTGCTCCAAAGTTCTCTTAGACAAGAGCCTTGGTCCAGCGCCCTCCCCACCCCACCCCCATTGTTCTTGCAGGCACTCACATGACAGAGGCACCAGCATTGTGTCTGGTTTAAGCAGGTGAGCTCTACAAACCCAGGCCACGGGCAAGTATGAAGCCTGAACAGAGAACGATAGCCACAAGACAGTGGACCAGGATACCGTGGCCTACCACACTAGGTCTACAGCCAAGAAGAAGAGGATGTCTCTGAGGAGGATGAGCGCACCATCCAACCAGAAGCGGAGGAGGAGGAGGCCTTCTCCCCAGGCCCTGGGGAACATTGTGGGCTGCAGAATTTCTCACGGATGGAAGGAAGGTGATGAGCCCATCACCCAATGGACGGCCATCGTTCTAGATCAACTGCCAACAAATCCCTCTCTCTATCTGGTCAAGTATGACGGAATTGACTGTGTCTATGGACTGGAACTTCACAGCGATGAGAGGATTTTAAAGCTTAAGGTCTTGCCTCACAAAGTAGTGCCTCACAAGGTCTTTCCTCACGTGAAAGATGCCCATCTCGCAAGAGCCGTGGTTGGCCGAGCTGTGGAGCATAAATTTGAGGGCAAACATGGCTATAAGGACAACTGGAGGGGGGTGGTCCTAGCCCAGGTGCCGATCATGAAAGACTGGTTTTACATCACATACGAGAAAGATCCAGCCCTTTACATTCACCAGCTCCTGGATGATTACACAGAAGGTAACCTCCGTATCATTCCAGAGATTCCTCCAGCAGAGGTGAAGTCAGACATTGACAGCGACATCTTAACAGGTCAATGTGTGCAGTTCACCAGAGGCAACGGGTCCAAAAAGATCGGCAAAGTCATTTACCAAGTTCCAGGCAAGCCTTCCGTGTACTTATCAAGTTTGATGGCAACGTCCACATCTACGTTTATACTCTGGTGGAAAAGATCTGTTAAGGTGAAATTCACAAAGTAGGGGGACATAGATGGGGAATTTATAGGATTGGGGGGAAAATGTTTTTATGTGTTTTAGATAAACAAGGGCCTTTGACAACCCCAGTATCCTTTCCAGTGGAATTTGTTTTTGCTCTAAAATTAAAATGTGCGATGTGACGTGTTGTATGTGCACACTTTGGTGGAGGAGACGGGCTGTGGTGCATGGAACATGGAGAGGAAGCCGGAAAGGTCAAGGCTGTGAACAGTAAGTCTGATGTCACATAGACTAAAGCAAACAGGACTGAGCTGGTCTGGTCTTTAGGGAGAGAAAAGAACTGGAGATGAGGCTTAGAGGAGCAAGGATGGCACGGGGGAAAAAAGATGGATGTTTAGGAAGCAGTGGAGAGGCGCCAGACATAGACAGACTCTCTGAGGTGAAGTTTGAGGGAGAGACAGACTGTTGGGGAAAGAGTGGGAGGGAACAGGGAGGTGGTCTTGGAACTCAAGGGGAAACCCAATAAACTGATCCAAGCAGACTGAGAATCAGAGAAGGTCGGGGATTGTTTGACTAACGAAACCTAATGAAACCTGTTTCTCATCTGTAGATGTATTATTTTTAATTATGTGTGGGGGGGCAGGTCATGAACACAGGAGACCACAGAGACAAGAATAGTCAGGTCCCCTGGAGCTGGAATTAAAGGTGGGTGGGAGCCATTGGACATGAGCTCAAAGAACAAATCCACTTCCTATTTCAAAGCAGATGAGCTCTTAATCCATTAGTCATCTCTCCAGGCTCCTAAAGTCATCTTTTTAAATACATCCAACCTTCACATGCAGAGAAGAGACCAGGATGAGGGTAAGAAAGATTAAATTGATGGGGATGTGGAAGAAAGACTAAAGAACACATGAGGGAGTAGAGGACACTGAGGGACGCAGGAATTCCAAATGTAGTTCTCAAAAAGTGAAGCAGGAGACCAGGAAGAACAGAAAAGGTCTAGAATGAGTTGAACTTGGGCCGCATCCATATTGGTCTCCTTGGTTCCTTAAAGAACAGCCAACCATCACTACAGAATGTGGATGTGAGGGGGAGGCTTCCCCGGAGGACATTTTAACGAGGATAACTCAAGAGTAGTGAATATCAAACTCAGTTTATATCTATCGTTTCCTGAAAGTATCATAAAGCCCATTATTTTGTATGATCAGTAAACAGTAATTTACAAGGGAAGATGAGGAGGCTGTGAGCTTCTGTCAGGTGTTACCTGGATCCTGTGTTTAGCTTCCCTGAGCACGTTAGACTCTGTTGCATCCTGTAATATTTTTTGAGGTCTCTTCTCAATGCCCCTAGATGACCACAAAGAGCTCCTGCACTGGCTTGTCCTGCCTGGATATCCTTCGACTGGATGGCTTCCTACACACCTGCGGGCCCTGTTACCATATCTAGCCCCCGGAAGTTCCCGTCTTTTACTCACATGTAAGCTTATCCTCAGAAAACTCTTGATGGTGCCTCCAATGAAGAGGTGCTGAGCTCTTTCCTGTGCCGTTTGCCGTGACTTTAAAATGGTTTGCGGGGGTTGGGGATTTAGCTCAGCAGTACAGCCCTTGCCTAGGAAGTGCAAGGCCCTGGATTTGGTCCCCAGATCCCAAAAAAAGATCCAAAAAATAAAATAAAATAAAATAAAATAAAATAAAATAAAATGCTTTGCGGTTCCTGACCATGTAGCTCTCTCCTCCTGAGAAGCCCCTGTGCACTCCATGGGGTCTCACTGAGCCACATCTACACTCCAAGAGTTTCTTTGGAGACAACCTTATCTTGGACTCATTCATTGCTGTTTCTTCTCTAGAATAAGATTCTCACTGCAGGACTTGAAAATACTTTCTATCGTTGATTAATTCTGCTATTTGGGGGTTTTTATACTGGCTGGTTGTCTGACGGTTTCATTGCTGCGAAAAGACACCATGACCAAGGCAACTTATAAGGGACAACATTTTTTGTTTTGTTTTTTTTGTTTTTTTTTTTCGGAGCTGGGGACCGAACCCAGGGCCTTGTGCTTCCTAGGCAAGCGCTCTACCACTGAGCTAAATCCCCAACCCCAAGTGACAACATTTAATTAGGGCAGGCTTTCAGGTTCAGAAGTTCAGTCTATTTTCATCAAGGCAGGAATCATGGAAGCATCTAGACAGACATGGTGTTGGAGAAGAAGCATATCACCCCCACAGTGATATGCTTCCTCCAACAAGGCCACTCCTACTCTCACAAGGCCACGCCTCCTACTTGTGCCACACTTCCCATGGGACAATCACATTCTAACCACCGCCCTGATTTTATGCCAACTGGACACAAGCTAGAGTCATCAGAGAAGAGGGCGCCTCAGTTGAGAACATGCGTCCATAAGATCCAGCAGTAGGGCATTTTCTTAGTGATTGGTGGGGGAGGGCCCAGCCCAGTGTGAGGGGCACCATTCCTAGGCTGGTGGTCCTGGGTTCTATAAGAAAGCAAGCTAAGCAAGACATGAGGAGCAAGACAGTAAGCAGTGACACTCCATAGCCTCTGCTTCAGTTCCTGCCTCCAGGATCCTCTCCTGTTTGAGTTCCTGTCCCACTTCCTTTGGTGATGAGCACCAATGTAGAAGTGTAAGCTGAAGAAACCTTTTCCTCCCTAAATTGCTCTTTGTTCACCGTGTTTCCTTACAACAATAGGAACCCCAAGTAAGACAATTTCCTATAGAAACAGTGATTCTAGTAGAGCCACAGACGCTTACTTCATAAACTCAAATAGAGACGTATAGACACTTTGTTTTAATTTAAAGGTAAGACTTGCTCATGTACTTACCTGTGACGTTCTAGTTTGCTTCCTTCTCTCCGTGATGAATGCCACGATCAAAACTAACTTGGCAAGGAAAGGGTTATTTGCCTTACAGGTTACAGACCATCACTGAGGGAAACCAGAGCAGGAGCTTGAAGCGGTAACAAGGAGCACTGCTTGTTGACCTGCTCCCTGTCTCAGTCATTGTTCTGTTGCTGTGAAGAGACACCATGGTCAAGGCAACTACTATAATGAAAGCATGTAATTGGAGGATAACTTATAGTTTCAGACGTCTGGTCCATCATCATGGCAGGGAGCATAACACTGGAGCAATAGAGAGCTACTGCTCTGTAAGCAGAGAGAGACAGAGAGAGAAAGAGAGAGAGAGACAGAGAGACAGAGAGAGAAAGAGAGAGAGACAGAGACAGAGAGAGACAGAGACAGAGAGAGACAGAGACACAGAGATTGAGACAGAGAGAGAGGCAGAGAGAGACAGAGAGAGAGACAGAGACAGAGAGAGAAAGAGAAAGACAGAGACAGAGAGAGACAGAGAGAGAGAGAAGAGAGAGAGAGAGAATCTGGGAAAGCATGGGGCTCTTGAAAACTCAAACCCCACCCTTGTCGACACCCCCACTTCCTCCAATGAGGCACACCTCTTAATTCTTCTAATCCTTGAAAATTCTGTCACTCCCTGTTAACTAAATATTCAAATAAATGACAGTGGGTGCCTTTCTTATTCAAACCGCCACACTCCCCATGGCTTGCTCCATTACTATTTCTTACAGCCTAAAAGGCTATTCTTTTTATACATGACTACTGATGAACTTGCCCACAATGGTGGGCCCTCCCACAACAATCATTAATCAAGAAAATGTTCCATAGACTTGCCCAAAAACTAATCTAATGGAGGCAGTTCTTGAATTGTTATCTCTTCTCAGTTGGCTCCAGATTGTCAAATTGGGGGAAAAAAAGAGAGAGAGAGACCCCGCACCATAATGTTTTTCTTATTCCATGTTACGTCCTCACCACCAGCCACTCCCTTCTCTCAGTGTATAGACCCACTTCCCTGTATCGCAGAACTGAAGAGTAACTACTGTCACCAACATGAACACTCGAGGATATGTGACAAGAAATGAATACATTCTACAGCTCCCAACACCAAGCAAAAACATTTTAGTGTGTGCTGCACTTACTGGGAGACTGTCAGTCACTGACCATTTAATTGGTCACAGTAGACCACAGAAGCAAAAAGTCACAACCTACATATCGTCTCCTCTCAGCAGGAGACAAAGCCGTTTCTCAAAACCCATGAGTCTATCTGTAGGCTTATATTTTTTTCAAAAAATACTTTATTTAGGGTTCTTAAACACTTCAACCACCCTTCTAGCCCACGAACCAGAGGTAGCAGAGAGAGAAAGTTAACAGGAAAAGGGAGAGAGTAGTGGACCTATTTAGAAGTAATTCTTTGGGGCAACTCCAATCTTCATTGTGAGTACAGTCCAATATCAAACACAAAACAGGAATCAGTAGCAGTGCCTTGACCTGGCAGAGACCACAAAGCTCTAACCAACAAGAAGCAGCAGAAGCAGCGAGAGGTGGCCCGAATAGCACAGGCTCTTTTGTGCATTTCTCATTATGGATAGAAGACCAGCAAAGATCATCAAAGTATTGCTTGGTGTAGCAATGTAAAAATATCCTCTCCCTCTCTGTGGGATTACATTTATGTTCTCCGTAAACATCCTGTCCCCCTTCAAGCATGTGCTCCAGCGAAATATCACATGCCTTCTCATATGTCTGCTTCAGCAAAACATCCTCTCCTAACATAGCTTCCAGAAAAACATCCTGTGACACAAGTGAGTTTCCAAAGAAACCAAAATTTTTCCACTTCATCTAGCTTTTTCTCACACTCGGCCGTGACATCACAAAACATATAATGGCCATCTTGCAAAGGTCCTAGCGCCCAGCTCTACCAGCCACTGGAGCTTCTGCAATTGCACTCCGTGAGACTCAGACCCTATTGCGAGCACAACCTTCAGTTATCCCCGTAAACATTGTGATCTCTCCATTTTCGCTCTCAGCCAATAGTTGTCCAACTTCCAGCCAACTCAGCTGTTACCAGGAAAACCCTCATTAAGAAATCCAATTAATTTGACTTGATTTATTTTCCCTGACAGAATGGAGTGTTCTCCCTGCATGGTTACACTGGTGTCTGAATCATCTGTAATAAAACCCAATACTATTACGATAAAAGTCAAAGGAACTATGACAAATAGCAAATCACATGACAAGCATCACAGTTGGCCAAGCCTTTTCTGCAGCTTTATTGAAGTATAATTTACATACTTAAAAAATCTATTTTAAGTGTGTAATTTAATGATTTTAAAGCAAAATTTATAGCTTCTTTCCCTTTTTTAATAATCATTTCCCACTAGTTCATACGATATCGAAGTCTATTAAAAACACAGAAGTGAAGTCAGGAGAAGGACTAAACGGGAAGCAGCAAGGTTCTTGATTTCCTAAGACAACAGATACATTGGCAGAATCTTCTGGAGAAAACCACTTGGGAAACATTTGGTCTTCTTTTAGCGTGCAGCCTCCAGACAAATAGTTTAAAAGATTAAGTCATGGGTCCACCTACATTAAATCCAGACCTGACCTGGTATGGTCAGCATCACTTTTGGCCACTTTCATGTTAATCACATTCATCACTCTTACAATTTGCCTAGCAACTGACATAGTAAACAAACTTATTTTGGTTCATGATTTCATAGCTTTTGGTCAATGGTCACATAACCATGAAAGGGGCACGATAGAGCTCAATTGCTAACCTCACTGTCATCCGAGAAGCAACAACACAGGAAGAGAACAAGGACAAAAAAACTCCCTCCAAGACATGTCCCAAATGACCACGTCCCTTAATTTCCTATCTCCTAGTTTCCCGCCACCTTCATACACATCCGTCAACAGATGAACTCATTGATTACAGCCCACAGGGTCCAATCGATTTTCATAGTCCCACCTTTGAACATTTTACTGGGACAATGTGTATCTTAAAAAAATAGTGTAGGACCAGAAGGTTGTGTCAGAGGTCTAAACTTCACCTCACACTAGGAAGAGCTGGGTAGATTTAACAACATCACCTATTTCTTTCTAGTAAAGAGCTTCACCATGTCTGCATTGCAGCATTTTGTCTGGGGTGAGATACCATCAGAAGTCAATTGTAAAGACGCCCCCCACCATGTATTTACTTGAATGAAAAATGGGACATCTATAGACAAACACGCATATACACAGACTCACAGAGAGAGGCAAAAAGGGAAGGAGTTGAGTCTTAGGAACCCTCAAGGAAGAGGGAGTGGAAAGATAAGATACAGATGTCAGCGAGAACCAGAACAAAGCAGTGTCTTCTGTACACAACAGGACCACTATCCCTCAGCCCTAGCTGGTAGGAAAGGGAGAGTCAGTTTTCTACAAAGATATAGCTGGTGATAAGCTGACCAGGCTCCAGTGGCTTGCCAAATGCCCATGAATTTATGGGCAGCATAAATGACTTGAGTGTGTTATTACTGAGGGCAGAAAAAGAGCTTGAAGTTGGGAGAAGGGATTAGGTGCAGATGGATCTGGGAGGAGTTAGGAAGAGAAGTGAGAAGTAAATTTTATCGATATATAATGTACGAAATTCTCAAGGAACTAATAAAATTGGTTTAAAATACCATATCTGTACTGAACACATACAAACCATTTTTCTTGTCATCTCCTAAATAACAGCTCCTCATGATTTCATTTCAATAAGTACAAAAGTTATTCAGAGAGTATTTAAAATGTAGGAGGGTCTGGGGAGATGGCAGAGGGGTAAAACCAAGTGTGTGGTCACACTTGCAAACACCAGTGCTTTGTATGGGAACAGGAGGATGACCGGGCCTTCCTGACTTATACATGTTGTATTTATAAGAGTTACCTTGGTTATGGTGTCCATTCATAGCAGTATAACCCTTAGTAAAACTTTGACTATGGGGTGGCCAGTGAACTTCAGAGGTCCCCAGGTTCTGTCTCCCTGATTGTGGGGTCAGAGTGTATGCTACCACATTAGACTTGTAAATTGGCTCTGGGGATCCAGGCTCAGGTCTCCATGCATGTACAGCAAGCAGTTTACCTACTGACTCATATCCTTTAGCTAACAAATGGGTTTAAAAGGAGATAGAGGTAGTTCCCAGGTGCCTGACATCCGGGAAGCTGCGCTCTGGTGCAAACAAGGTCAGCTGTTGCAGGGTGAGGGTCATGGTACAGGGGAGATTAGGGCCAAGGAGACATAACAGGGACATGCTTGGGACTTACATTGACTGTGCTGCCTCCACACAGAAGCCTGATGCCTCCTGCCTGCAAGCTGGAGGAGAGCCATCTCCATCGGTACAGGTTCCTACAATCTAAATGTCTCCCCTACCTCACCCCTAGGAAGATGTCAAAAAAGAAATCATCATTGGGAAGCAGCAGTTTGGAGGGTGTGACTTCAGTCATAAAGATGGACTCCTCCTCTGTGTTTTTGGTGCACCTATGTTTAAAAAGAACCCCCAGAGAGCTTTCTGGACCTTCTCAGCCCAGTAAAATATAGGCAGAACGCACCATCTGCAAGCCAGGTAGCAAGCTTCAGTAAATTTGCCAAGGCTCTGAACTTGAACTTGAACCCTCATTATCAGCCATCTTGTCTCTGAGTCTGTAGTGACAGAAAGCTTGCTGGTTCCTGGGTGAGGCAGGGATCAGCCAGGAGAGGGGTGAAAATACAATGTGCTTCTTGATTTCTAGTGAGAACAGAATGCAGGTGAATGCTTCAAGGCTAAGCAATATGAGAGGCACAGCTTGGTTAATCTTGGGCCCAAAATATAAAGCAAACAAGAAAAATAAATTGTATGAGGGAGTTGGCAGACATGATCACTAATCTTGGTTGCTGACCTGATTGGCTCTGAATTCAATTAAAATGCACGCATCTGGGCACTCTTGTGAGGTGTTTTCTTGATCAGGTTATTTGAATCAGGAAGATTTGCCCTAAGTGTAGGTGGGACTTTCTGGTGGCAACCCAGATTGAAGAGTGTGAAAGAAGGAGGCTTTGATTTTTGTCTGCTTGCCTTCACTCTCACTGGCAAGTTCATCTCTCCTGTGGCTGCTGCATTCCTTTGCTAATATTTGAACCACCTTCTCTGATATCTCATTGTAGACTGAAGACTAATGCCTCCAGGAAACTCACATGCCTGCAGTACCAGGTTAAGATGTCTGAGGCATCAAGCATCATAGACTGAACAGCCAGAGGGGTTCTCAGTATCATTGCATGAGACAGCCATTGTTAGATTATCCAGACAGTGTCCTGTAAGCCAAATAACCTTTTAATGTGTTTGGTGGTTTGAATAGGAGTGGGTCACCATAGACTCATTTGAATGCTTGACCCATGAGGAATGATACTATTAGGAGGTGTGGCCTTGTTGGAGTAGGTGTGACTTTGTTGGAGTAGGTTTGGCCTTGTTGGAATAGATATGGTCTTGTTGGAGAGGGTGTGGCCTTTTTGGAGTGGGTGTGGCTGTGTTGGAGTGGGTGTGGCATTGTTGGAGTGGTTGTGGCCTTGTTGGAGTAGGTGTGGTCTTGTTGGAGTAGGTGTGACTTTGTTGGAAGAAGTGTGCCATTGTGGTGGCTTTGTTTTGAGATTTGTATATACTCAAACTATGCTCAGTGGTACAGACAACCCCTTTCTGCTGTCTGTGCATCAGGAACTTTGGGCTCCTCCAGCACCAAGTCTGCCTGGATGCTCCTATGATTCCTCCTATGATGATAATGGACTGAACCTCTGAAACTGTAAGCCAGCTGCAGTGGAATCTTGTCCTTTATAAGAGTTACCTTGGCTGCTGTGTCTGCAGCCATGAGCATTCTCAGGCTACAGAAGAGTCTTGCCTCTAGTGTCCTCCACTGTGCTAAAAAGTAGGTCCAGTTGGACCCCAATGAGACCAATAAAATCATCAATGCCAACTCCCGTCAGCTGATCAGGAACCTGATTGAAGATATCCTGTCATCTGGGAGCCTGTAACTGTCCATTCTCAGGCTCACTGACAAAAAAACATCTTGAAGGGCAGGCATATGTTCATAGGGAAGAAAAAGGGTACTGCCAACACTTGGGTGCCTGAGAGGGTGACCTGGATGAGAAGGATGAGGATCCTGCACCAGCTTCTCAGGAGATACTGCGAATCTAAGAAGATTGACTGCCATACATATCATAGACTGTACCTGAAGGTCAAAAGGAATGTATCCAAAAACCAATGGATTCTTATGCAGCAGATACACAAACCAAAGGCAGACAAGACCCGCAAGAATCTACTGACTGACTAGGCTGAGCCTCGCAGGTCTGAGACCAAGGAAGCACAAAAACGTGTGAGAGGAGCACCTCCAGGCCAAGAAGGAGGAGATCACCAAGACTCTTTCCAAGGAGGAAGAGACGAAGAAATAAAACTTCCTTCACGTCTGTGCATAGTGACCTCACTGTGGCCTCACATGATCAGTCATTAAAATAAAACAAGCCTTAAAATAAAAAAAAGAGATACCTTGGCTATGGTGTCTGTTCACAGCAATGGAAATCTAACTAAGATGATGTGTATTCATTCTGCCATTTCTGTTTCTCTGGAAACCCTAATACAATAGCGCTCTAGAGAGAGGAACAAGTACACACAAGACAACATAAATTCCAGTTTACTTTTCTGGTGAATATAAACTTCTTGTGGTTTTCAAAAAAAATTCAAACTTGTTGGTTTTTTGTTTGTTTGTTTTGGGGTGTTGTTGTTACTGCTGCTGCTGTTGTCGTTGTTGTTTTTGTTGTTTTTAAAGAAGAAACACATTAAGCCTCTTCATCCCTGACTGGCTGGCAAATCCCCGAGCCCACATCAGCTAAAGTGATTATGGCATTAGGAATGTGTGTACAAAAAAAACCATAAAGTTATTCCTGTGAAGTTCAGATGAGAGACAACATCGGCCATGTGGGCAAGCCTAGAGCCTCAACCATTTAAGCAGACAAATCAGGACACATTGTCAGCAGCCTGTCGAGCCAACAGAGACCAGGGCCTGCGTGTTGTGTTATTTTCTTTTATGAATTTTGCAGCCACCCTGCTCATTAATCGTGTTATAATGTTAACTTTGGCACTTTTTTTCTTGGCTCATCAAATATTTCCTTAATGAATTGTCAGCTAACACCCCCCCCCATCTTCATTGTAATGACTTTCAAATTAAGTTCATCTGCACGGGGTTTTTAGAACTCTATGATGACAGAAAACACGGGGAAAAAACCTCTTTCATTGTATTTGAAGAAAGACATAGTCATTCTCCTGCTGCCTTCCCCAGTGCTGACTGTTCCCAAGCTCAGTGGTGAGACCTCTGCCTCATGGGCACCATCAGAGCAGTGAGATGAGCACTTCCAAACCAGGAGGCATTATACTGACATGACCATACAGTGCTCCCTCACCTACAGCCACCGGGTTCCAAACCCCTAGTGTCCCTCCTCCCCTTAAAAGAGAGCTGTTGGGATCCATGCTCAGCATCACCCATGCCCATAATCCAAAGCTCATACCTTTTAAAAATCATTTGTGTTTATATAATCGCATATGTAAATGTTCTGGCTACATGGAACTGTGTGCACCACATGCCTGCCTGATGTCTGAAGAGGCCAAGAGAGGGCATTAGATCTCCTGAAACAGGCTAACAGTTCAACTGTGAGCCATCATATGGATGCTGGGAATAGAACCTGGTCCTCCGCAAGAGTAACACGTCTTCTTCATGGCTGAGCCATCTCTCTAAGCCCCAGAATCTGTGCCATGTCCCTGGAGATGATTTGCTACTCTTCAAAACCACATAGAGACTTGGTGACCATCCTAGAGAATAGACTTCACCCTATCAATGAAGAGGATGCCATGGATGGTGGTATTGTAGACACTAGGAGACTCTGAGGGAAAGGGCCTTGTATAGGGGAGTCCTGTGAGAACCAAGACTGGAGGAGCACCCTGGAATGGAGAGAGATTGGGTTGGGCCATTGCAGAAGATAAAAGAGTGATGGTGCCAAGGACATTTGAGCAATCCCATGAACTATCCAGTCTGGGGTCTTAGTTAGGTTTCCACTGTGGAGAAGAGGCACCATGATCAAGGACAACATGTAATCGGGGCTGGCTTACAGGTTTAGAGGGTCAGTCGTTATCATCAAGGCAGAGGGCATGGCAGTGTGCAGACAGAAATGGTGCTGGAGAAGGAGCTGAGAGATCTACATCTTCATCTAAAAGAAGCCAGGAGCAGACTGTCTCCCACATGGCTGGGCGAAGGATTTCAAGAACTCACCCCCACAGGGAGACCCCTCCTCCAAGAAGGCCAACCTCCTAATAGTGCCATTTCCTGGACAGTGTATATTCAAACCACCACAGGGTCTTTATCCCGTATATGATAATTACACCGTTG
This sequence comes from Rattus norvegicus, assembly GCF_021556685.1. Taxonomy (NCBI): domain Eukaryota; kingdom Metazoa; phylum Chordata; class Mammalia; order Rodentia; family Muridae; genus Rattus; species Rattus norvegicus. Next base: position 3,464,542 of record NC_141544.1, read on the forward strand.
TTTATAGTCTTGCTTAAAGACTCATGATGTTTGCGTGAAGAACATTCGTTGGGTCTGGGTGGCTCCAAAACCCCAAGAACATGAAGTCCTGTATCTCCCTGAAGTATGAAATTGGCATGTGTGCAGAGCCCCTCCCATCCTCTGCAATATCATAATGTTAAGTGTGTGCAGGTCCAGTGTGCAGACTGTAAGTACCAGCATGTGTGCGTTCTTGAGCCGCACACTCAACAGAATCAGGCTTGTGCCTTCTGTACTTTTGTTTATGGTTCGGAACTCTGCCCTAGAAAGATGGGCAAGTAGTTCTGAGAAGGAAGATTGCTGGGTGCAGCCAAAGGCATGAAGGTATGTGATTTAATTACAGAGCTGAAGGAATCTGGCTCATTTCTCCCTGTATCACATGAGAGATGAAGTCACTCTGCCCAGCCAATTGCAAAAAAAAAAAAAAAAAAAAAAATCACAGAGAAAAGTCACATAGGATGCTTGTTTTAGCTAGACTAGATCATGAGCCTGGATCAGATTTAAATCTCCATATGTACAGAGGAATAATTTCTTTTTGGTGCAGAGATGCCATCCTTTGCAAGCACCCAGGCCAAGATTAGGCAGATCTGGGTGTTTGGTGTGAGAACACCTCTCTTCCTGTGGAGTCCCCCTCATGACCACTAAGGTGGCCATATGATCCCAAGTTTACCACCATTCTGCTCAGCCCCATAACATATGAAGTAGAACACATGATTTGGGTAGATGAGATGGGCATATTTTAGACCATCTCCTATGCACGGAAGGAGCAGCGTTGAAAGGACTGGAGAAGATGTTGGCTGACCCCAGGCCTTTTCTCACAGAAACAGCTGACAAACCACCCCAAAATGTTCCAGTTATGGATGTTTCCTTCAATAACAGAGAGGTTAAAATAGCACACTTGCCTCGCCCTCCCTCCCCCAAGTGATGGGCGGCGGGCACACGGGCCACCAGGCTTCCTATAGGAGAAGCCTCTCTGCTTCCCTCAGAGCAGCTCTCCAAGAAAATAAATAGCATGTGCTCATTATTCAAATGAGGCTTAATTAATGCAGAACTCGCCCCCAAACTTTCCAAGACACCCATGGTAATGAGCTCCCAGCTCTCTTCACCTCCATTTTGTGATGTCAAGCTGAAGAGCTCCATGTGACAGAAGGTGTGATGCTAAGGACCCAACAGCAGTTTGACTCCACAGTCTCACAGCTTACAGAAGTATCTCGGCCCCAAAGCCTGTGTTCAGCCATCGGCTCAGGGGTAAAGGTGGTTTGGTTGGTGACGTGCTCCCCAGAGAGCCTCTAAGGTTATAAAAGAGGCTCAACTCAAGAGACTTTGAGGCTGTCTCTAATTTACACACCTGAACCAGCCCCAGCCCTAATTCCAACAAAAACATTTCATACGTAGTACAGCAAAAGGCACTGAGTCACGCTGACCTTTATTTATAGCCTCACGTCTTGCTCAATTGACGAGAACACACCTCCAGAGTCCTGGAGGAAGCAGCATTGTGCCTGTGGTTCGAACAAGACAGGATAGAGGAAATGGAGAGTTAAGGGTGACGGTAAAATGGAGAGAAGCTATCTTCTGGGGTCTAGCTTTTGTCTCCTGATGGCTGAGCATCAGAAACATCAACTCAACCGACCCAGCCAAGGCTGCCTGCGGAGATAGTGCACGTTTTCCTAAAGATATCTCAGTCGAGGCTGAGAAACACATGGGCCTGAAGATACAGCCCATCAGTTAAGAGCATGTTCTAAACTCGCAGGGAACCCAAATTCTGTTCTTAGGATCCACTTAAGCAGCTCACAGCTGCCTGTAAATCAGCTCCTGGGAACTTGAGGTCCTTTTCTGGCCGCCAACGGAATCTGCAAACAATCTGCATGCGCGTGCATGCATGTGTGTGCACACACACAATTGAAACTGTTCTAACTGAGGGTCAGGAAGTGTATGGCCTCTGGTTTCACGCTGTTACTAATCCACTCTCATTCCTAGATCCAAACGATGTAACTCATAAAACCATCTTGGAACTTTATTTACAAAAAGAAAATCACCGAAGAGAAACAAGTGATGGGCTAGAGAGATGGGTCAGTCCTAAAGAGCAATGGCTGCTCTTGCAGAGGACCCGATTTCCATTCCCAACACCCACGTGGCAGCTCACAACCATCCATAAGTCCAGTTCTAATGGATCAGACATCCTCTTCTGATCTCTAAGGGTACCATATGCATATAGCACACGCACATAGGTGCAGGTACATATAAAATAACAAAATAAATCTAAAAAATTTAAATAAAACAAGTATATTCAATCACTATATTTTACCTAATTTTTAAACTTCACTTTATCCTTCAACCTTGCTGTAAATTATATCTTTTGAACAATGGTCCCCGAAAAGCCACAGAATTGTGTATAAAGCTCTCTCTAAATGCCCATGTTCAAATCAGAGACAGTGACAGTCACCTTCTCTGTGTAATAAACTCACTGATTTCCCCCTGTGGTTTAGTAGGGGATCCAGCTTTTCCTGAATGGAGGTCTCTGAGTGCAACAGGAACTGCTCAGGCTGTGACTGCAGTATCCAGTGTCCCCACCACTGCGGACAAAGGACAGAGTCCTCCCCACGGGTCCCACAGACCCCAGATGCTGGTGCAATAGTCGAGCCTCTTGATTTCCCTCTCTGTGAGGTAAAGGTATCCATTCACCTGGAATTCATCCAGAACCTTCAAGAGTCAGAAACATCCTGCAGAACCAAGCAGCTTCTCTGGCCCTCTCCAAGGTCCTGAGAACATCCACGAAGTCCAGTTCACTGAAAAGATGAGGGCAGCCTGCCATTGCCACAACCTCCCTGGGAGCAGGGAGGGTGGGCAGAGGAGGCAAACACTCTCTGTTTCCCATTCCTCATGGTTCCCATTCCTTACATATAAAACATGCAACTTGCAGACTCATCATACAAAACACGAGGGGCTGGGAAATGGCTCATTACGTTAGGGATTCAAGGATCATAATTTAAATTCTCAGGCCTGGGCACTCTGTCTGGAGCCACAGTCATTCCGATGTGGGCTCTGCCAACACAAGACATCCGGCTGCCATGTACAGGGCAATACTGCAGCCCCACCCACTTTCAGGCTCACATTCACTCACTAATCAATAATCATGGGGTTCAGTGCAGAGGCCACTGGCTTGAAGAAGAGCATGAAACATCGAGTGTATGCTAATTCAGCCTGATCACATGATGTTTCTGTGATGTCAGAGCCACGGTCTCTAGGATACCACCTGGACCCATTCTCTCTCTGAGTTAACACCTTAATTGGAAAGCACATAACGGGAGGATACTGGAGAAAGTCTAGGGTAGACCAAGTCCTGCCAAGTCCCCAGTAGGGAAGTGGTCCCACAGCCACAAACCCTTTTCACCCCTCCATCCACTTAAGGCTGTGATTCATGAATGATATTAATAGAAACCAACCAGGCATGGCCATGCCTACGGTGCCATGTCCAGCAACAGATGTCTCCTATAGTGGTTGTATTAGAATAACCATAACCCAAGAATGCAGCCCACTCATCAGTGCCAGATCACCTTCACTAACAAGGCTGGTGGTTTCGCTTGAAAAGGAAGCTAGAACCTAGGCTGTGCCTAAGCTGGTCCTGACTGTAATTGATCTGTTTCTTCCAGAGGGGAAACTGAGGAATGTGACTAGTTTCAGATGTGGATCTCTCAGCTCTGATATTGATGCCTTTGTTAGTCAGTGTCTGAGATGGCCCAGAGGCCCTGTGGAATCTGGCTTGGGACAGGAGAGATGCTTTTCATCCTAATTCACCATGGTTCCCCCAAGTGATGACAACATGGTTTGCCTGTTCACTTGATGCTCTCCTTGCCAGTCTGCTGGCTAACAGAGGAGCAGCACCTCTTCCTCTGCATCCAGCAAGGTCTATGCTCAAACCCCTTAATCCCCCAGACCTGCTTCTCCCATTTCATATGAGCACAATGAATCTTTAAAGAATTTTAGGGCCCCCAAAATGAGGGAAACCATGTGGTATTTGTCCATTTTGCTTGGGATGGGCCCTCCCAATGTAAGCCCTTCTCTATTTAAAAGATCAGATACCAAACAGACCTACACAGCCATATCTCTACCCAGAAGCTCAGGAAAATACTCAAATTTCAGAGAATCTTGAAATCCAGCTATCCACCCTGCTGCCTGCTATGACCCAACACATGAACACACACACACACACACACACACACACACACACACACACAGAATCTGGCTGCCCTTTCTTCTCCTAGACTAGAAATTGAAGGTAATAATTTCTGCTTTACATGTTCCCAAGGATCCCTGTGCCATGTTCTATCTGACCACTGACATGACTTGATGCGTTAGAAAATGTGTCTTGCCAGAGCTCTGGTTCTAGGTGCGGGGGACAGGGAGTGGGCACAGTGGCCAACGTCACTGTTCCCAGTGCTACCTGCTTTGGTCCTAGTTTCCTTGTACAAAGACAGACAGTCTGGTGTCTACTCCTCTCCTGGCAACTCATGCCCACAACTGCAACTCTGAAAGTCTTTCTCTTCCTCCAAGGAAAGGACTTCTTCGTATTTGGAAGGCTGAGGCAGGGGAATCATTGCAAGCATGAGGCCAGCCTAGGCTCTACAGTGAGACACTGTCTTGAAAGGGGGAGTGGAGGAAGAAGGGGAAGGGAAAAGGAGCAGAAGGAAGCAGAGGGGTAAGGAGGGATAGAGGGATGGAGTGCTGTAAACATCTATCTCCAATGCTCACCAACACAGCTATAGCTTTCATAATCTCCATGATGATTCCCAATGTAAGGGTGCACAGTCATTCACGGAACACACACACACACACACACACACACACACACAAGCACACAAGCACACACACAGTCATCTCATGCAAAGCCTCCATCCAAAGAGAGAGCACACAGCTTAGGCTCAGAGCCTCTTGGTGAATGGCAGTCAGCCTCTGCATTTGGACACTGTGCCCATAGTACTCAGAGGCAACACATCAGAGGACACCTGCACACCATGCTTACCCTGGCACCATTCTCAGTAGCCAAGATGTGGAATCAGCCTGAGCATCCATCAATAGACCATTGAATAAGTCCTGGTACACATACACAATGGAATATTATCCAGACACAAAAGGGATGGAATTAAGTCTTTGGTAGGAAAACTGGAGAACAGCCCATTAAGCAAAATCAACCAGACACCGAGAAGCAAATACTGTAATTTTTGTCTCCTTTGTGAGTCCTGTAATTATTTACAGAATCTTTATGGATTCTTAACAGATCCAACAACAAACAAACAAAAAACAAACAAACAAACAAAAAACCCATCTATGTCCGTATGTCACAAAGGCAGACAAAGGCCTGGAGAAGGAAGGAGACTAGGCAGGGGGGTGGGGAATGGGGGTGAGCAGGAAGGTCAGATAGGGTAAAGCACATGACATGGTTAAAGGAAGTTGTCTTGATGCAACCCAGCACTGTGGATAATGAATAGACACTGATATAAAAAAAATGAAGAAGGAAAAAGAAAAAGAAAAGGTTACAATTTCAACGTCAGAGACACTGATGAGGCTGAGGACCACCACCTACATTCAAATGCACCAAGAGCCATGGCCCCCTGGCCTGAGATGCCTTAGGTATCATTTCTTTGCAATTTCAAAGCACTCGCTTAGTTATATATGGACATTCGACATACACTACAGAAGCCAGGGAGATGGCTCCACAAATAAAGCACTTTCAATCGAAGAATAGAGACCTAGGTACAACTCCCCTCCCCTGGAAACCCAAAGAAATGGGGGTAGGGGTCAAAGGGGGTGTGTGTGGAGGTTGCCTATAATTAAAGCCTGGGAAGACAGAGTTAGGGAATCCAGAGAGTAAACTGGAAAGCAGAACTCGTCATATCAGTGAGTCTGATTTTGACTGAAAGAACTTGCTGCGGAGAATCTGATAGGAAAGCAATGAAAATCTATGATATCATATCACTCATACACACGTCCGTACAATACACATTCAAACACATGAGTACACATACATATCTCTCACACACACAAATAAAGAAAGAAGGAAAGAAAGAAAGAAAGAAAGAAAGAAGGAAAGAAAGAAAGAAAGAAAGAAAGAAAGAAAGAAGTGGATAGATAAAATACATAAGTAGAAACTGCAATTAGGCTCCACTCGTCCGTTTTTGATGTAAAAAGAAAGGGGTTGGTCGAAATGCCCTGTTTTGTTCTTTAAGTAGCGCTGAAGAGGGGCTGGGGATTTAGCTCAGTGGTAGAGGACTTAACTAGGAAGCGCAAAGCCCTGGGTTCGGTCCCCAACTCAAAAAAAAAAAAAAAAGTAGCGCTGAAGACCAAATCCAAGACCTTGTGCAGCTAAACGCTCTTCCTGTAGCCCTATTAGGCACTCACTGACACCTATCAAATGGCCGGTGGCCCTCTCTAATTGGAGGGATACGGCTGTGCCCAGGTCAGAGGTGGGTGTAGGTCTCACAGGTGAGAACTCACGGAGATATTGTCCCTCTGACTGGCGCTAGAAGGCGCACATGTCCCGGAGCCTGTCTGTGTGTTCTTCAAACTCGGATAGTCCAGGCAGGGCTCTCCAAACCCCCACCCCCAACCCACCCAAAACTTAGAAGGTGCGGACTGAGACTGAAAAAGCCTTGCAACTGTCAAGATGGAGGGACCCTGACTGCTCCCTCTCCTGCCACCTCAGAGCTGGTGGGAGGGACTGGAGGACAGTATTCCTTGTGCACCCTAGAAGAGAGGTCAACTCGTACAGAAGTTTTTTCTCCGTGCACAGTGGAAGGCAAGTCTTAGATATCTTGATATTCACTTTTGATTTGGGATCAATGGTTGGGGGTGGAGATTTGCAGCAGTGTCTCTGAGGATGTCATAAAGTGTCAGACATACCGAAAGTGAATCTCTCTCTGCCCTGCCCTTTGCTGTGTGGACCTGAACAAAGACATCTCTGAACTTCAGTTCTTTCTAGCCCGGAGACAGGATGAGCACCTCTTCACTGTAGGCTTGGGACAAAGACTGTACACCATCCTATACCTGCAGTTGGCACAGAGAGCACCTGTAGAGACACGAGCCTGCAGCCACGCACGCGCAGCTCCAGTGCGGATTGTTCTGCTCAGGAAAAGAAATGCTGACTTTTCATTGATCCACCTAATGGCTTTGTGTGGCTAATCAGCCTGAACTGCATCCTATTGTGTGTCTGCAGTTAGATCTAACTGTTGATCTAATTACCCAGGTCTAGAATTAGACTCTCACCCGGAGCTGGGAGAACTGCTTCCACCATCTCCTCCTTCTAATGGAAACCCTTCTGAGACTGAAAGCGTCCTCCCTGAAGCCTCAAAGTTGCCTTGAGCTAAAATGGCAGGTAGCAAAGGAAATCTTATTTTCCCCACAAGCCCTAACAAACTACGGGATGTCATCACAGCCCAATTAGTATTTACCCAACAATGTGCTGATTCCTGATCCAGGCAAAAACTTAACAGTCATTTAAATGGAGCACGATATTTAAATTTTAATTTCATTACGTGCTGGTAATAATCTTAAAATTATAAATCCAAAGTATCACACGGAATACATTTGCAAACGTAAAAAATTCAGTACTCATTCTTGTTTCATGGCACACATGGTTGTTGGTTTGATTTTCAAACCAGAACTGAATATCCTTTTATGGAGAAAGAGATAACAGAATTTTTCCCTGCACCAAAGCCTGCTTGGAGAGGGAGAGAAACACATCCACACCATAAAAGAGCATCTGGGCAAACACAAGTGCCACGCCTGTCACCTGTGAGATATGAGCTACCTATGTGTGGTTTACTGATGCTCTCACATTTCTGCTAACAAGTCAGTCGATACAACAAAAGCCACTTCAGAATTCCCAGACATTCAACACTGATTGTCACAGAAGGGGCAGTGGAGACTGTCAGCCTCTGCAGGACTCTCAGGCTGCCAGGGCCTCGATGCCTATATTCTGGCTGTTATATCTCTAGGACAACGTTCTCCCAGAGGAATAGAGGGTTTGCGGGCTCATCAGCACACGTGTGTGCACATGAGCAGAAAAGAACCATCTCGGCTGCTGGGAGTCCTGCACCAGTGGAAGGGGAAGTCTCTGGTCCTGCCAAGACTGAACTTCCCAGTGAATGGGATTGTTGGGAAAGGGCAGAATGTGGGGGTGCATCAGGAGAGGAACACCCCTATAAAAGGGGAGTGGGAGGTGCTAGGGAGATGTTAGCCTGCAATCCAGGAAAGGGAATAACATTTGAAATGTAAATAAGAAATACCCAATTTAATGAAGATGGAATAAAAAAAGACACTCCTTCTGGAAGAGGAGAATGTGTGATTTCTTTTCAGGATCTGTGGGAAGACTTTGGACACCTGGGCAAATGTGGAATGACCTATAGATCCTTGGAAACATTTGGGTAGTTCCAGAAATTCCTGGAAAAGTGGAAGATCTGAGATCTCTATGGCAAGAGAGGAAAGTTTATGTGAACCTGGAATGTGTGGGGAATTACCTGTCCAAGTTTGTCAGTAGAAGAGTCAGCAGAAGGTGGGCCAGGCACAGTGTGATCTTCTTTGAGTCTTTCACTGTTCTCTCCAGTACTGTGTTTTGTAGATGTTGCAGGCCCTCTGGATACCAACTCATCACAGTCCTCATGTTCTTCAAATGCAGTAGACATATCCTGCTTTTTTTTTAACTTCCCAAGAATGGGCACTAAAGATGAGGACACTCTTTTTCTAGTAGCAGGATGTAAGCAGATGTAAGGTATCCCTGGTCCTCAGCATCGAGATGTATTAAAAAAATTAAAGCACTTGTTTTATGTGTTCCCACCACACCTGGTATTTACAATATGTGTCAAAGAATCCAGACTCACCCCTAGTTAAATACTTCTTTAGTTGTATTAGTACGTAGCCCGTGGAATCTATATTTCAAATTACTCCTTCCCATCTGCTCTAGCTTGCTGTCTATTTTATATTTACGTCAGATGTGAACACATATTGCTATTATTTCATGTTACAGAGCAATCATGACTGAAATGTTAATTTTAGTCCTGTTTAAATTACTCTGTTCCTCATGCACTGATTTCTGTGTATGGATATGCATTTCTGACTCATTATTTCATCTCCTTAAATGATTGTTCTGTAACATTCTTTTTCAAAGTCTACTTTTTAATTTTAATTATCTCTGTGTGTGTGTATGTGTGTGTGTGTGTGTGTGTGTGTGTGTGTGTGTGTGTGTACACATAAGAGCACGATGTCCAAAAAAGCGAGTGGGGGGGGTAGATCCCCTGGAGCTGAAATAACAAATGGTTGTGTGTCACAGGGCATGGGAGCCTGAATCCAAACTCAGATCTTCTGTAAAAGCAGTTTACATTCTTAATTACTATGTTGTCTCTGTGGCACCCTTTTATCATTTCTTCAATTAGTCCAGTTGGTTAGCAATTCCACTAGATGTTGTCTGGGAAAAAAACAAAACTTTTTAAAAGTTTTATCTTTAATAGGCACTTGTTTTCTTCTGAGCACGGAATTGGAACTTTAGAGTTATTTATTCCGGAAGTGACCTTGTGCCATCCTGCCTGTTTTGCAGTGGGCGTGATTTCGAATCTAACCACACCTGTACCTTCTGTTTTGATTCTCTGTTCTTTACTTGTTGTATTTTTCTTTCTTTCAATCTTTTTCCACTACCAATTTTTTTATTATATACATATATGATCGTATTAATTATGCATCTCTCCCAGCTCAGCTTTTAACTCTCATGAGCTCTGAACCTGTGCCTGGCTGTCCTCTGTGTTCAGCATCTGGGACAGCTCCCAGGTCTCAGCCACATTAAGTGTTTGTTAAACAAAGAAGCTTTTTATTCTTATTTTACAGATGAGATGCCTCAGGCAGGGAAAGGTTATGGTAACGGAACACACTGGGCTTCCTAACGTGGTTTCGAGAGACTTAATGAGTTGAAGAGAGAACAGGAGAGCCTAGGTTTCTTAGGATTGTTCATATAAGGTCTCAGCCACAGAGGATTAAAGGTAACACGTTCAGTATGGCGAGAACAGCTCAGATTTAGGTCACTACAACTCAGTGTGGATCCGCTCACATCAGCCCCTCCCTGGATGTGTGGCTTGCCTGGAAGAGTGATAAGACAATTGCACATTGAATCCTGTTCTGACATGCAGGCATTAATGTTGAGGACAAATAATCTTTCTATGATTATGGCTATGAAATTTTATTTTTCTTGTGTTTATTATATTATATATGCTTTCAGAACTCTTCTGCATACTATAGAGTAAATACATTTAGTGTGCATGAGAAATCCATATAAGAGGCTACAAAAATACCTCAGCTGTTAAAGGCTTGTGACCCAACCAAAATGTCAATGAAACTGAAATTAGTCACTGTATATTAGGTGTTTGTATTGAAATAGTCACATATTAGCTCTTTGTAATTTTCTACATCACATCAGGTCTAATTATAATGATAGTGAATCCATCCAATTACAAAATTCACCTTTATAGCTAATACCTTATTTGAACTATTTAACATGTGTTTTGGTTTCATCTTCCTATTCTATTCCAAAGGAAGCATAGTTAGTGCTCTCCTATAATCAAATAGCCACATCATCTGCGGTAATGTGGTATGTTAGTAAAATATCAAAATTGGTTTCTTTAGTTCATTTACTTTGGAGAGATCTAATCTCAGCAGAAAGGCTGAAATGAAATATAAATAAAATAAACAAACTGAATAAAATATAAATCTTTATAAAAGATAAATGATATAGTAAAATATGTTATAAATCACAGAAATAAATCCCCAAATTCAAACTCAGATTACCCCCACCAAACACCCAAGTCACTGAAAATAAAGACCATGGACACATTATATAAGTAAGTACCTGTGAGCACATGCTTGACAATACTGTAAGTTCTTTCTCTCCGTTTACATTAAGGGAGCAGAGGGAATGAATTCCCCTAAGTTCTCAGAATTATCCATGGTTCTGGTTAAGATGCAAAAAATTATAGAATGCCTGTTTATGGAAGATGAGGTTTTTTTTTTCTTATTAGCATCCTTAACGTATCATAATCGATGAAATTCTAGATGCCTAGTGAAGGTGTGTTATATAAATAAATGATGAATTTTCAATTTAAAATTATATTATGTTTATTAGAAGAATTTTTCCACTCAATTTCATAATCCATTTTATATAATACAGACTCTGTCATTCTTCTCCACAGATTCCAATCTCGATGTATCTGAATACACCACACTTATTCAAGTGTATTTTGTATCTATTTGTATCCACCTCCCCGTGTCAACCCCCTCAATACATATTTCATATACTGGAAATGCCTATCCTGATATTTCCATTTATTAGGGTGATACTATCAAGAAGATACAAGCTTCCTGTTTCTGGCTGAGCCCAGAGATGACATACTACAATAGCTCTGTGTACCCAAATTCGGAGGGGGAGAAAGGTGGACTCGCAGAATCATGGACAATTCTGAGAACTTAGGGGATACCATTACCTCTGCTCACATTCCTGTTCTGAGACGAAGCTGCTTAGGTCCCTATGGATACAGGAACCTTGGGAGAGTAAGGGAGGGGATCCTTCCAGTATCTACCTGTGTCCAGAGATGGAAAACAGTGGCCAGGAAAAGTAACACAACTGAGAACACAGGCGAGACCAACCCTTCTGCTCCAAGCAACCAGGCTGGCGGCCTCAGGATACAGAAAACAAGAGAAGTCTGGGGCAGGACACTTCCTGTTTCTGCCTGCACCCATTGTTGATCTGGTCCCACATAACTCTGTACCCACATCTTGGTGGGAGAAAAGAATTCTATAGGAACAGTGACAAAGAGTTTTACAGGATGGTGAAGCCACCATCAGAGACAGCAAGACCATGAAACACCAGAGAAAACCTGATGACAAGAGTCAAGCATAGAAACCTAAGCAACAGAAACCAAAACTACTTGGCATCATCAGAGCTCCCTTATCCCAAGAAAGCAAATATTGGATATCCCAACAAACTGAAAAAGCAAGATGTGGATTCAAAATCATTTTTCATGATGATGATAGAGGACATTGAGTAGGGAACAAATAAAACTCTTCAAGAAATATAGGACAACACAGGTAAAAAGTAGAAGCCCTTAAAGCGGAAACAATAAATTCCTTCAAGAATTACAGGAAAACACAGTCAAACAGATGAAAGAATTTTAAAAAATCTAGGATCAATACGTGGAAATAGAAGCAATAAAGAAAGCACAAAAAGAGACAAGCCTGGAGGTGGAAAACCTAGGGAAGAAATCAGAAGTCATAGACAGAAGCATCAGAAAGAGAATACAAGAGATAAAAGATAAAAAATTCAGGGGCAGAAGATACTGTAGAAAACATTTACACAACCATCAAAGAAAATGTAAAGCTCAAAAACCTCCTAATGGAAAACACCCAGGAAATCCACGACACAATGAGAATATCAAACCAAAGGATAATGGGTATAAAAGAGAACGAAGATTCCCATATTAAAGGGCCAGTAAATATAATCAAAAATTATAGGAGAAAACTTCCCTAACCTAAAAAGAGAAATGCCTATAATAATAAAAGAATCATACATTTCTCCAAATAGATTGGACCAAGAAGAAATCTCTCCCTTCACATAATAGTCTAAACACCAAATGCACAAAACAAAGAAAGAATATTAAAGTCAGTAAGCGAAAAAGACAGGTAACATATATAGGCATACCAATAAGTATTACACCAGACTTCTCACCAGAGACTATGAAAGTCAGATCCAGAGTGGATTTTATAAAACACTAAGAGAAAACAAATGCCAGCCCAGGTTACTATACCCTGCAAAACTTTCAATCACTGCAGCTGGAGAAACCAAGATATTTTATGATAAGCTAAATTTGCACAGTATATTTTCACAAATCCTGCACTATGAAAGATAATAGATGGGAAATACCAACACAAGGAGGGAAATTAAACCCCATAAAAAGCAAGAAACTAATCCTCTTCAACAAACCCTAAAGAAGAGAGTCACACAAACATAAATCCACCTGTAACAAAAAATAATAACAGAAAAGCACAATAACTATTCCTTAATATCTCTTAGCATCAATGCTCAATTATCCAATAAAAAAGACATAGACTAACAGACTGCATACATAGAGAAGAACTAGAATTTTGTTGCATAAAGGATAAACAGCTTAGTGACAAAGACAGATAGTATCTCAGAATAAAATGCGGGAAAACAATTTTCCAAGAAAATGGTCTGTAGAAACATATTGGAGCACACATCCCAGTATCTAATTCAACCAAAATTATCAAAAAAATGATAAGGAAGGACACTTCATTTTCATCAAAGAAAAAAATTCCACCATGGTCAATTCTCAATCCTCAATATCTATACGCTACATCCAACGGCACCTAAATTTATAAAGGAAAAGCTCAGGCTAACGAAATAGTCGTGGGAGACTTCAACAACCCACACTCAGCAATGGCCAGATCATGGAATGGGAAACTGGAGACACAGAGAAATTAACAGATTTTGAACCAAATGGATTTAAGAAATATCTATAGAATATTTCATCCTTGAACAAAAGAATACACCTTATTCTCAGGAACTCACGGCACATTCTCCAAAACTGATCATACAGTTGGTCATAAAAGAGGCATCAACAGATACAAAAGAATGAAATAACCCCATGCATTTTCTCACACTACCATGACCTAAGGCTGGACTTCAATAACAAAAAAATGTCATAAAGCCCAAATACACATGGATATTGAACAATATTTTACTCAGTCATAACTTGGTAGAGGAAGAACTGAAGAAAAAAATTAAAACTTAAAAAAAATTAAAATTTTAGGAAATATAAGGTACAACAAACAAACTTATGGGACACAATGATAGTATAGCTAAGAGGAAAACTCATAGCTCTGAGAGCATCCAAAGGGAAACTGGAGAGAGCATACATTAGCAGCTTGACAACAAATATAAAAGCTCAAAAACAAAAAGAAGCAGATTCACCAATGAGGAGCAGAAGGCAGGAAATAATCAAACTCAAGGCTGAAATCAACTAAGTAGAAACAAAAAGAACTCGACAAAGAATCAATAAAACCAGGAGCTGGATCCAAGGGTAAATCAACATGATAGATAAACCTGAGCTAGAATGACAAAAGGTCACAGAGAACGTATCCAAATAAGAAAATCAGAAATGAGAGGGAAACAAAACAACAGAATCTGCAGAAATTCAAAACATCATCATACCATATTACTGCAATTTATATTCAACAAAAGTAGAAAATCTGGACAAAATGATCAATTTTCTATACAGGGAGCAGTTAACAAAGTTAAGTCAGGGTCAGAAAAAATATCTAAACTGTACCATGAATCCTAAGAAAAGTTAGAAACAATTATTAAGGCTCCCAATTGGGAAAAGATCTCAGGACCAGATGATTTTAGTGGAAAATTCTATCCGCACTTCCTAGAACCAAATACTGTCCAAAATATTCCACAAAATACAAACAGAGGAAACTACCCAATTCCATCGATGAAGCCGCAGTTACGTTTATACCTAAAGCACACAAGGACCCAATAAAGAAAGTGAACTTCAGACCAATTTCCCTTATGAATATTGACAAAAATATTCTATCAAATCATTGCAAACAAAATCCATGAACACATCAAAATTGTCATCCATCACGATCAAGGAGACTTCATAACAGGAATGCAAGAATAGTTCAATATGGAATTCCATCAATATAATCCACCAGATAATCAAACTGAAAGAAAAAAAATTAAATTTCCATCTCATTAGATGCTGCGAAAGCATTTGCCAAAATACAACGCCCCTTCATAGCCAAAGCCTTGCAATGATAGGAATTCAAGGCCCATACTCAACCATAGTAAAGTCATGGACAGCAAACCACTATCCAAAAATCATACTAAATGAATAGAGTCTTGAAGCTCTCCCTCTAAAATCAGGGACTGGACGTGGCTATTCATTCTCTCCCTACTTATTCAATATCGTGCTCAATGTGCTAGTCTGACCAATCAGACAACAAAAGGAGGACAAAGGGATACAAATATGAAAGGAAGAGGCCAATATATCACTATTTGCAGGTGATATGATAGTATACCTAAGTGACTCCATTATTTCCACCAGAAAACTAAGGCAGGTGATAAACAGCTTCAGAAAAATCCTGGATATAGAATTAACTCAAACAGATCAGTAACCTTCCACGAATAAACAGACCGAGAAAGAAATTAGGGAAATGACACTCTTGACAATAATCACAAATAACAAAAAATACCTCCGTGCAACTCAAACCAGGCAAGTGAAAGCGCCTTATGGCGAGAACTTAATGTCTCTAATAGAAGAAAATTTGAGAAGATGGAAAGACCTTTCATGGTCATGGATTGGCAGTATTGAATTAGCAAAAAGGGCCCTTTGCCAAAATCAATCTACAGATTCAATGCAATCCCCAAGAAACTCTCAACAAAATTATTCATACAGTTAAAAGGAGAAATATGCAAGTTCATTTAGAATAAGAAAAAAACTAGGAAGTGAAAACTATTCTCAAAATAAAAGAAATTCTGGGTAAATCAACATCCCTAAGCTCAAGCTGAATACCCAGCAATAGTGATAAAAATTATATGATATTGGTACAGAGACAGGCAAGTAAACACCTGTGTTGGTTCACGTAGATGTCAGCATGTAAATTAATGTAAATCCATCCATTCTTATCACGCTGTACAAAGCTGAAGTCCAAGTGGATTAAGGGCATCCAGAAAAAAGAGATAAACACAAATCAATAGAAGAAAAAGTGGAGAAAAGGTTGAACACGTGAAAACATGGGAAAATTTCTTGAACAGAACACCAAACGAGTGGCTTATGCTTTACGATGAAGAGCTGACAGATTGGACCTTGTAAAAATCCAAAGTGTCTGTAAGGCAAGGAACACTGTCATTATGACAAAATGGCAACTAATATCTTCAAAAAAGATCTTTGCCATCCTATATCTGAAAGGGAATTAATATTCAATATGTACAAAGAACTCAAGAAGTTATACTCCAGAAAGTCAAATAACCCTATTATAAATGGGGTACAGATCTAAACAAATAATTTACAGCAGAAGAATTTTGAATGGCTGGGAAATACATAAAGAAATGATCAACGTAATTGTTCATCAGGGTAATGCAAATCAAAGATACACCAGGCAGAACGGCTAAGATCAAACATTCAGTTAACAGCAGATGCTGGTCACCATGTGGATAAAGAGGAAGACTCCTCCATTATTGGAGGTACTGGAATGAGGTAAAATATTCCGGAAATTACTCTGGGCTTTCCTCAGAACATTGGACATAGTATATGCTGAGGATTTAGCTACCCCACTCCTGGGCATATTCCCAAATGATGCCCCAACATATAACTAGGACACACGTTGTACTCTGTTTATAGCAGCTGTAGTTATGATAGCCAGAAGCTAGGAAGAACCCAGATGATTTGACCACATGAATGGATACAGAAAATGTGGTTCATCTACATAATTGAGTGCAACTAACTAATCATATACATTGACATCATGAAATACATAAGCATATGAATGAAACTATAAAATACCATCCTGAATGAGGCATCCAAATCACACACACACACACACACACACACACACACAAAAGAAAAAACAAAATACACACACACACACACACACACATACACACTACCACAAAACCTTTAATTACACAACATACAATTCAATACCGCTTTAAGTTCAAGAAGAAGGATGAACCAAGTGAGGATGGTCTGTCTTAAAGGGGAAACAAAAATATTCATAGGACATGATATGGAGATTAAGTTTAGAGGAGAGATTGAAGGAATAACCGTACTAAGCCTATACCACCTGGGATCCAGCCCACATGCATACAGCCTCCAACCTAAACAATATATCTGATGCCAACAAGTGCATGCTTACAGGAGCCTGATATTGCTGTCTCCTGAGAGGCTCTTCCAGATCATGACAAATACCGAGGCTGATGCTTCCAGCCAACCATTGAAATGAGAACAGGGTCCCCTTTGGGGAAGATAGAGAAAGTATTAAAGGAGCTGAAGTGCCTTGAAACCCAAGAAGGACAACAGTGGTCACAAAACAGAGCTCCGCGGGACTAAAGCACTTCCATAAGATTGAACATGGACAGACTGGTGGCTCTAGCTGCATATGTATCAAAGGATGACCATGTTCTATACCAATGGGAGAAGCCCTTGGTCATGCAAAGGCTAGATCTTCCAGTAAATACAATGGCATGCTGGGGAGGCAGCAAGGGGATGTTTTTGTGGAGGGGAAACACCTTTGAAAAAGACAGGGCAGTGGAAGAGGATAGGGATAGGGGGCTTATGGATGGAGGCCTCACACATACAGTCTTTATGTTTTTCTATGCCTTTAACAGCTCAATGGAAGGCCACTTCCTAACCTCCGAGTGGCTAAACTATCCACCACAGATATTCACACATTATTATTTGCTAAAATCTATATCCCATCTTTCTTGCCCTGGACAACATAGAGCAGCGCCCCTGGGTTTGCTTATTCTCATGCTCTTCTATGTCAGCTGCTTCTCTGTCATGAAAGTCTGTCCTGGATAATCTCCATGCCTTATTCCTCTCTGGATCTTTGTCCAAGCATCCTGAAACTCCTGCTCTGTCTGCCCTGCCTAGACACTGGCTATCATTTTCTCTATTTTCCAATCAGGACCAACTGAGGCAGGGTCCCTGATTCAAAAGTTCAGGACATTAAGAGAAGCATGAAAATAAAATCAGCTACAATAACTATTTGTATGTGACTTTCTGGGAACAATATTCCTCAAATCAGAAAGAGATACCTGTTAAAGTACTAGAATAATTGAAAATATCAAGTAGACACATAATAATAATAATAATAATAATAATAATAATAATAATAATATATTATGGTAAAAGTGAAAATAAAAATAATAATAAAAATAATAATTATAATAATAAATAACAAAAAGTTATCAAAAATGATAAGGAATGGAACCATATTGTCAAAGAAAAAATAATACTAAGATGAACTTTCAATTCTGAACAACCATGTTTCAAATGCAAGGACACCTAAATTCATAAAAGAAACATAACTATAGCTCAAAGCAAATATTGCACCACACAAAATAAATTGTTGGAAACTTCAGTTCTGCTCTCTCAACAACGGACAATTTATAGAAACAGAAACTAAACAGATATGGTTAAAATAACAGAAGTTATTTTAATAACTTAAAAAATCCAACCTTACAAATTTATAATTTTATAATGAAATTTTTAGTTTTATAATTTCTGACTATAACTTTTGATCTCATTTTGCTTATATTTTTCTCCATTTTAAATGCATTTTTTCTTTGTGAATACTTTTCCCTCTTTACATATGTTCTTGCCTTTATGGGATTTTGTTATTGTTTATCAATGTTAAAATGCAATTTATTCACAGCAGCAGCCATATATGAAGGAGAATACAAGAATTAATTAGCCATTTCAATAGGATGGATTACTTATGAAAAATAAGAATCTCTGAAACAAAGAACAGTGATGAATTTCACACTACCTTTCCACAATGATCCCAGCATGCAATAATGCCAGGTAGTGGGCTGTGCTCATGTGGTGGTGGGAAATAATTTATGGAAGAATAAAACCACATACCACGAAAAAGTTAAAGAATCCCTTTCCCCCTACACACAGATACATAATGGGATTATAGAGTGGTCAATAAAATTAATTGAGCGGAAGTAAACAATTATGTTGATACAAGAAAGTGATGGCAAGGAAGAATTTCAAACCATGGTCAAGTATATAATTGTGAACATTTGTTCCCAAAATTGTGGTTTGTTCCCCAGTTCAATAATAGCTGGACTGAACCCAACTTTTATCTCTACAAAGTGGGGAACCATGGCCCTAATGGGAATGTTGAAGACCAAAAAAAATAACAAGAGTGTATATTAATAAAAGCAAATCATTAACGCAAACTAACACAAACAACTTTACGTTCTAACCAGAAAAGGCACCAAAACTAAAGTTACATTTGAGCACCCTATGTGAAGACAAAAGTGAGTGGGCCATGGTCTTTCTCCCTTTCATTTTTTTCAAGTACTTTACAGAAACAGGAATCTCAGACTACTTTTCCATGATTAATTAAAGGTTTTTATAGACCTCATGTATTAAAATACCATTTGAAAGTACTAATAGCTGCTGTCTAGGTTTTTTCCAAGTTCACAAACTTCTTGGACTAAGGTTCCAAACTGTAACTAGGCCCAACCCTGAGCTGTAAAACTATGACAAGGGAATAATGACAGATATTTTCAAGACCCAAGCACTATATTACTATACTATTGAGTACAGTGATCCAAATTAATTCAAATAGCTCAAGAGTGTAGGAAGATACGTCTAAAAAAGGGTTACAAAAGTGTAGAAGAATCAACTCCTTCCTCGTGTATGCCAGCATTTATGGTTCTGCAGTAAGTCCTAAGAGGCAGTATTCAAGAAGCAATGGGAAGAAAGAACTCAGGACAAGACAGGAAGATAAACTAGAATGGTGGGTTTAGGTAAGAGAAATACTTAGAAATGAAAATGTCTTGTAAAATTAAAAAGAGTTTTTTTTTCATTATTTTCTCGTTCCAATCAAAACAGACATCCATGAATAATTCTCCTCTAAGGCTTTCATAAAACAGGTTAAACAAAATTTAAAATAAACCTTTAAAAGTTTGAAAATGAAAAAAAAGAAAAAAAAAACTTGCGTATGTTTCAGAGCAGGATCACAGGGAAATGAGCTGAATCTGGTCAAGATGAAACCTAGAGTGGCAAGCAGGATCTAGAATTAAGAACTGCATGAGAAAGGCAGTGGAGTAGTGACAGGAACATGGCCAGGCCTGACAGATAAGGCTGGGCCCTTTACAGGGGCACAGAATGAGGTAAAAACATATTTCAAATAAAGCAGCACCTTTCCTTTCTTATCATCTCAAGTATCCCATCCCCGAAAAAAAAAACATTTTGATAATAATACAGAAGAGTTATGGTATGTCACTCACTTCCCATTTGCTTTTAACCCTCTCTCCGAATTCAGGAAATATAAACATTTCAAATTTCCAAGAAGAAAAATTCATCGCCAGGTATATGGATGTCCTGAGGACCAAGGTACAAACTGAAATATGTGAGGGCTGAGAAGGTGGAGACTTTCTTATTCCACAGAGCAGAAATGTGACTGCCCAAGTTAAGAAGGGATGAGGCAACCATAACAGGTAAACTAGTTCTCATAACATTAAACTTATTTACATTATTCTTAACTATACTTAGTTCAAATCACTTTCCACCTCAATCTTCATTTTGAATGATGCTGATCTTTCCTGCAGTTCGTATGTACCATCTTCACATCTTAGTATAGCTTTCATCATGGGGATAATAGATGATAGTGGCTGCATAGGTGATCTTTTTATTTCTATATATAACTCCCTTTACAAACTATATGTATATTAACATTTAATGAGTCTCATTTGGAGAAGGTATGAATGATTGATCTAGTATATATGGTTTATAACTGTATTGAGATTATTTAGAAAGTATCAGGTATCCATTCTCTGTAAATAATTTCTTCTCTCATATGATAAAGAAACAATAAAATTTTATTCTAGTCAAAATAATTCTCTATAATTTTAATATCTAAAGATACAGAAGAACATTAAGATAATGTGGAATATTAAATCAGCTGAACTGCATGTTCATTAATTTAAGAATAACCAGTTTCATTGAGATGTTTCTGGAACATATATAGGAACAAAAATCAAAGCATTGAATAAATAGTGGCAGAAGAACAGCGTAATTTTTTTTAAATGCAGCTTACCTTCAGATCCACTGCTTTCTTTTATTTAGTAAAAATTCAATTTAAATACTCTTTGTCAGTGTTTTTCATCCTGTAATTGGCTCTATTTTCAAAGCTCTATCCCATAACTAGCATGATTATGAAATTTAAAACCAAGAAATTTGTGTGTGTCAATCACTTTCTCCATTTCCTTATTTGTGGTTTATTCTGTTCCCAATGGCCATGTTGTGTTGAAGTCAGGAAGAATTTCTGGCTCATTTGATGAAAATTTTCTGAAAGCATATATCATTCATAGTTGTAAAATGTTATGCATATGTTTAGTAGTACTGTATATTATAGTTAAAATCATCTGGGTAAGGAATTTTTGCATGAATATCATAACACGCTAAAATATTAAAGAGAAAACGTAGAAGAGCTAGATATTTATTAAATATTTTTACTCATCTAGGGTTTGAAACTTTACAAAATATGAGCAAATCACTTCTTTCTGTGAAATTCACATTCATGAGCTATTATATTCTAATCAAACTGCTCTGTCAGCTCCCATAAAGTTGGATTAAATGCTACTTGCAATCCAAAATGTTTGGAGTGGGTAAATCGGCAAATTATTTGTCCGTATGTACTAAACAAGTATATAATGTAAGCATAGGTTTGCTCTTAATGAAATAAGACTATCAGATATATTATGAAAAAATACATCTATTAAAGTAATTTTTTTATATAACAGCTATTAATTCATGGTCTGAGTAATGGCTTATATCACCAAACGTTGAACAGTAAATAGGAATTTCAAGTGAGTTAGAGGTTCTCTCAAGCAACTTCAAGTAAATCGATCTAAAATATATTCCTTTAAAATTCTCCTAAATATACTTATCATGAAATATTCCACCTCACAGTAAATATCTCAAACATATTTTCATTTGCTCAAAACAAGACATTGTCTTTCTTTCTTCCGGCCCTCCCTATAATCAATCTACTACCAAACACATAAATTTCCAACATAGCTGTCTGATATGAATCTTTTTCTGTATCACTGACACTACTTCCAGATTGATTTCAAAAAAATCCTGCAAATCATTCTGTGTATCATTTCATAACACATAAGTAACCAGAATCCCTTAGTATGTACATAGAGAGTTAAACAAACATATTTAAAACTATTCAATGATTTCTTAGACATTTTCCATAAATTAAAATTTACATCTCTCATATTGTTTCTGTAAGCCCATATGTGATATGTAAGCTTCAGCTTTATTTGTTCCTCTCTTCTATCACTTAATCTATACAAACTACTTTCACATATACTTTTACATTAGGTCAAGCTCTTTTCGTTTTATTGACCTTATATTTATAGTAATATTGCCCGAAATATAGTTCAATTATTTTTCATCTAATTTAACTTAGCTGTCACTTCCTTAGGACAATCTCCATGACATTATTGCTAGGATAGTTTCTTCAATTATTTCATACAATCAATTCCAACACACTGATTTATGCATTCATTTTTCTTTTTTCTTATATCGTAATGCAATTTTTATTAGTGAAAGCTCATAATACTTTTTATTCATTCCTAATCTATACCACTATTATGGAGCCTGATACATTAATGGAGACTTATTATTTATTACATGATTCAGTAAGTTGTAAAAATAAACTTTATACTCTTCGTCGTTTTAATGAATATGCATTCCATGCATTGGTTAAACAGTCATGAAGTATTTTTGTGAGTTCTTCAATATATTACAATTTAATAACCTAGATGACATTGCCTAATATTTTCATTTGTCAACGGTAGTCTATTTCATATTCAACAGCAATGCTTTGTTGACTGAGCAATTATCTCACCTAGGAATACATTTGACATGAAAGAAAAAGATACCTAATTTTAACTGATAGCACCCATGTAAAAATGCCAGGTGCCAATCATTTGTGGTCCCATCTCTGAAAATTCAAAGAGATGATCATTCCTATGGGCTTACTGGCCACAGAGTCAAATTTCATTTGTGAGCTCTTTCAGTGAAAGATTAAAAACCAAGAGGACCCAAAGCTGTTTTTACAAAGTTGAACCTGTACCTCATCTTTCTCTCCCCATATCCCACCAGGAAATGGCTGGACTTCCAGGAGTGCTGACACACTCAAGATCACAGGAGAGACTACCACTTTTCAGGGGGAACTGCCTAGAGCCCTCAGAAACCAGGAACAGAGGGGCAGTCTGTTACAGGATACTTCTGGTTTCTATCTATAATTTGTCACTGAAACTGACCCACAGCTCTTGTTACACAAGATCCTTCAGGAGAGAGCTAGTGTCCCAGGAGTCCAGACACATAGGTTACAGGAGGATCAATCCATTATCAGAGACAGTAAAAACACCCTAGATATAACAAGATAGTGAGAGGGAAGTATAATATCCGAAGCAATAAAAACCAAGGTTACATGACATCATCAGAACCCAGTTCTCAAACCAACACAAGGCTAGGATACTCTCAACACAACAGAAAAGAAAAAGAAATGTTTGTACTTCAAATCACTTAACATAATGAAGTTAAAGGAATATAAAAAGGACATATATAATTTCATCGAAGAAATACAGGAAAACAGATGTAAAGAGATAGAAGCCCTTATAGAGGAAACACAAAAATCCCTTAAAGAATTACAGGAGACTATAAGGAGACCATAGGCAAATGGATGAAACAAGAAATATCATCCTGAGTGAAGTAACACAAACAAAAATAAACATGTATAGAATGCACTCACTTGAAAGTGGAAATTAGCCCAAGAGCTCAGAATATCCACAATAAACTCATATACACTCTGAAGCTTAAAAAGAAAGGACAAAGAGGGACGGCTTCAATCCCAATTAGAAAGGGGAAGAAAATTATCATGGGAGGCAGACGGAGGAAGGACCGTGTGTGGGAGAGGGGAGTTAAATGGAAAAACAGGAGAGCAGGATAAGATGTGGGAAAAGACAGGAGAGAAGCACAGAGGACCAGAAGAATGAGTGTAGAAAGAAGGAACATTGGAGGATGGGGGTAACCTCTAGAATGTCCCAGATACTAAGGATCCAACAGGTTCTCTGGAACCAACACTGATGACAATAGCCAACATCAACACCAACAGTGAATTTGAACCTGAAGACACCACCTGCAGTAGGTAGGTATGACCACGGTGTAATGATGGGACCACTCACCCATCTCTTATTAAATCTGAGTTATCCGTGTCTAGTTGAAATGCAGGGTAAATATGGAGCAGAGGCTGTAAGAAAGGCCATCAGGAGATCTGCAGACACCAAAATGGACACTGTTGCTGATGCTGAGATGTGCTTGCAAACAGGAGTCTGGTATGGGTGTCCTCTGAGAGGCTCTGCCAGCACCTGACTGATACAGATGCAGATATTCACAGCCTACCATTGAAATGAGCCTATAGATCCCAATGGACGATGCAGGGAAAGGGATGATGGAGCTGAAGGAGACTGTAATTAAGAACAATATCCACTAACCAGACCCCTCAGGGCTCCCATGGACCTAACCTCCAACCATAGATTATACATGGTCTGGTACGCTACATATGTAGCAGAGGACGGCCTCATCTCACATCAGTGGAAGGGAAAGCACTTGGTCCTTTGGATGTTTGATGGCCCAGAGAAGAGTGTTTCTAGAGGGTGAGGCAAGAATGACCGGGGCTTACGGAGTCACCCTCTTAGAGACAAAGAGGAGGAATATGTGAAGGTGGGGTTTATGGAAAGGGGGTAATATTTGAAATATAAACAAATACAATGGTTAATAATATTACAAATAAAGGAGTGGTAATTTCCATACATTATTTTACAGCACAGGTTAGCTTGGAACATTTATTGTTGCCTAGATGCATATTTCTTCCTACAGTACCTGGTTTCTTGTTTCTCTGAGGAGTGTAGACTTAGATCTTCCTCTTCATTCACAGAAGGCATAACACTTAACTCCTTTCTCCAAGCAAAGGTGATTGTAGATATGTCTGTAAACGGCATGAGGCATTTGTACAATCCAATTGGTGGTCATGAAAAGCAAAGCTTGTAACGCGAACAGTTTGTGTTCAATCAACTTACCAGTATTGAAAGCATCCCAGAACCTCTGGCCAGGAAAATGCATACAATGTCAAGAGAGATTTAGAATTTCAATATATGTGACTAGAGAAAATACTTTCCATTGTTTATCATATTCAATATTTCAATAATATCATCACGGAAAGAATATTAAGAGCTTTAGGACAAGAAAAAATAGGGAGTGAGACATCAAGGCAGAAGCGTCACAGTAACACCTGGAACTCACATGGAATTCTAACATCAATCCCACGCATTCTATGCTCTATTCACATCCTATCACATGTTCATTCCCTAACACAGTCCACCAGTGATTTTCTAGTCCCTGCAGTCTCTGAGGTACAAGGGTCTAGATCAGCCTTTCCCACGCGGCTATGAGGCTCCAAGACACATCCCTGCACTAAAGCTGGTGTAAGAGGCGCTTGACAGCACAGTCTCCGAAGCACCCTTTGCGCTTTCCATTCATGTTGCTCCTTCAGGAGTCACTTGTCACGACCACTGACAGTGTGCACAAAACAGGTAGCACTCCAGACTCAAAAAAAGAGAGTCGACAGGGATCATCCTCATTCAGAAAGCTTGGATGATCGCCCGCTACTACAAGCAGAACTGACAAGTGAGGCATCTCCTGGCTGGGCCGTGCAGACCTCATGACTGCCCCGTGCAGACCTCATGACTGCCCCGTGCAGACCTCGGAACTGCCCGGTGCAGACCTCGAGATTGCCCCATTCAGACCTCTCAACTGACCCGTGCAGACCTCGAGATTGCCCCGTGCAGACCTGGCGACTTCCCCATTCAGACCTTGCGACTGCCCCGTGCAGACCTCGAGACTGTCCCATTCAGACCTCGAGACTGCCCCGTGCAGACCTCAAGACTGTCCCGTGCAGACCTGGGAACTGCCCCGTGCAGACCTCGCAACTGCCCCATTCAGACCTCGCGACTGCCCCGTGCAGACCTCAAGACTGCCCCATTCAGACCTCGCGGCTGCCCCGTGCAGACCTCGAGACTGCCCCATTCAGACCTCGCGACTGCCCCGTGCAGACTTCGCGACTGCCCCATTAGACCTCGCAACTGCCCCATGCAGACCTATAGATTGCCCCGTGCAGACCTCGCAAGTGCCCCGTGCAGACCTCGAGACTGCCCCATGCAGACCTCGCAACTGTCCCGTGCAGACCTCGAGATTGCCCCGTGCAGACCTGGCGACTGTCCCATTCAGACCTCGCAACTGCCTCGTGCAGACCTCGAAACTGCCCCGTGCAGACCTCGGAACTGCCCCGCGCAGACCTCGAGATTGCCCCATTCAGACCTCGCAACTGCCCCGTGCAGACCTCGAGATTGCCCCGTGCAGACCTGGCGACTTCCCCATTCAGACCTCCCAACTGCCCCGTGCAGACCTCGCTATTGCCCCGTGTAAACTCGAGGACAGCCCCGTGCAGACCTCGCTACTTCCTCATGCAAACTCGAGGAAGCCCCTCTCGAGCTTTGGTTGTTTCCTGAGATAAATGGTCACTCGAGATTTCCCTGCTTTGCCTTCCGGACTTGTCCACAGTTCTCGGGAGAGAGAGAAATACTCGAAGGATACAGCTCGACTGATGCTCACCATGACTCACCACTGCCGAGTCCTTTCACTGCCCCTTCACGGGGTAGTGTTTAGAGAGGACAGAGAGCCTCATCCCGGACTTTACCCTCTGACAATGCACCAGCGATTTCCCAGCCTCCATGGCCTGGGAACCCCTTCAGAGTCCCCGAGATGATTATAACCCCGAAGTGCAACAGGGGAATCAGTGGAAGGATTCCCAGCCTCCACAGACTGGAAGCCCATTCAGTGTCCCCCAAGCGGATTATAACACCGTACTCCAATGGGGGAAGCACTTGAAGGGTTCCCAGCCTCCGCCCCTGAGACTGCCTTCAGGTTCCCCAACCGGATTATAACATCCTACCCCAATGCGGGAAGCACTTGAACAGCAGAGACCCGAGCGACTTTCCACATCCTGGACTACTTAGACGGACTCGGCACAAGTTCAGATGCCCAAAACCCAATGAAGACCCGAGAGTTTCAAAAAACCCGATGCTCTTGTTAAAGAAAAGCTTCAGAAACTCAAAGATCATATAAAGGCTTCAGTCAGTAAGAGGGCCCTAGACCCCTGAAATGAACTGACAGAGAAGGAGAAACGGACAGTTCCACTTCCTCTGAGGGTTCCTGAGGGCATGAGTAATCCACTGACCAAGAATAGCAGATCACTGAGTAACCCACTTGCATAAAATATATGTCGTATGTATGTAGTATGTGTATAGTATGTATGTGTGTAATATATGTGTATAAAAGTAGTATGTATATATGTATGTATGTATGTATGTATGTATGTATGTATGTATGTACACCCATGTGCAGTGACCCACGGAGGTCAGAAGAGGGCATCAGACTCCCTAGAGTTGGGCACCATCTGATATAGTTGCTGGGAACTGAACCCGGGTCCTCTGAGAGGAATGCAAACCATCTTAACTGAGATTATTTCAGTTTCCCATCATTTGTGAAACATCTCACCATACATTGTGTCTTGTACTATGCAGTGTTCCTTCCTTAGTGCAATGGTGTCCCTTAAGTCAGACTGGGTTTTGACGGTCTGTTGAACATGTAAGTCTGTCATGGCAGAAGGATAGCGTGCGGGGGTGCTCTGATGCAAAGAGGGACATTGCGCTAACTGTTCAGTCACTGTCTCTGCTGGCCTGCACTCTGCAGCATGTGCCTCCTGCAAAGCCAACAGCTTTTCCTGTTGCCTGAGCTGACAGCCCTTGCAGCCTCCTCTAGGTCCTCCTCTGTACATCCCCAGGGGATCATCCTGAGGGATCCCTGAAGGGAAATCCCTGATAAAAATTCTCCAGTGCTTACTAGAACCTCAGGCTAAAGCCCAAACTCCTGGTTGGGAAATAAAACCAGCTCCCAGTCAACCACAGCCTGACATCGGGTCCCATCCATCCTGCCTGCCATTCAACCCACTAACACTTCTATTCTGATAGGGTCGATGATCATATTGGATTAGGGGCCCAGCACACTCCATGGTGGCCTTCATTGTAACCACTTACATCTGCAATGACTCTACTTCCAATGGATATCACAGCCTGAGCAGCCAGGAGTTAGGATGAAAAGAGAGGCTGGTGCATAAGCCAGACACTCAGCCTGTCTGGGATACTGACTTACTTTATTAAATGATTAAGAAAAGTATAAAAAATTAGAGAAGTTTGCACCCGAAGAATGGATTAGCACTTTCATGTCTATAATTCCTTCACCTGCTCTCTAGAAGCACCTACTACCAGGGACTCAGATAAGCCAGAATTCATTCCCTGTTTCCACTCTAGATAAGGCACAGGTAATCCGTCGAAAACTGCTATTCTGAGACTTTAGGAAACCTGTTGGAGACATCAGTTCAGGAAGCCAGATGCCGTGGCCAAGACCTTCGAGATGGGGCTTCACAGAGATGGCAGATTTGGAAAGACGACAAGGTTGAAGACGTGATGCCTTTCTTGCTAAGGATATGGAGACCTGCCCTTCAGAGAAGATGGCTTCAAAGAATGAATTCTTCAAGCACCTCTCCTTGGAACAAGTGCTTGTTCCTATGGGTTGGGAGGGGGACGGCTGCATTTCAACCTCAGGCACTGGAGAGTGACGGGTCCACAACTTCACTAGCCTGTGCGATGACTTATGTGGAGAACCACTAGATTCCTCATTTCAACTAGCCCAAGGAAGGATGCTCTGCTCTGTCTCCCTGCCTTGGAAAGACACCTTCATCCCTTTTGTTCATGCCCAAGGCTTCCTATGGTCCTCACCTGTTTGCTTCTGAGTCAGCTGAGGTATATTGACATACCTCACTGTGTGTGAGCTTTCCTTAAGAGCTCTAAACACCCAAACCGTCCTGTACACTCCATCTCTATTGTGCTATTTAGGTTGATTTTTTTAAACAAAACATGAGCAGGAAGTGGATTTCTCAAATGGTTAATGCTTGCAGTCTTCTAACGTTGAGTTCCAGGTGAAAAAATTAATTGTGGGCAGTACCTCACACAGACAGATCTTTATGCCTATTATCTTGGCTTTCGATGATGTTTAAAATGTGAGGTTTGGGGGCAGGAAATTACAAATTGGAAGCAACTACGATCCATTGTGTTTCTCAGTTAAGGTTTGTTTATTTCAAAGTGACAAACGCTCCTCCCATGACTCCATATTTAAGGAGGTAACGAGGTGAGCTTGGTCCATAAAATGATGGCCTTAGGAGCCAGTGCTGGTGGTTGTCTTCCCCAGGTTGTCCTTCAAATATATCCTGCCACCAACCAGTTATAGCTGCAGTTCACAACCTGTGTGTGGGTCATGATCCCTTTCACAAACTTCAGTATCCAAAATGATTACCTACTATGGTTCATAACAGAAGCGAAATTACAACTATGAAAAAGCAACAAGAATAATTTTGTCATCAAGGGACGTAACAACATAGGAACTGTCTTAAAGGGTGACAGCATTAGGAAGGTAGATCCCTTAATTATAGTCCAAGGAAGAGCGTCTAGCTATGGGCCAAGTAAACAAAATACGGGATCTCCAGCATGCCGGTACATGGGATAATGTGCAAGCTGGGGACATAGTTTTGTGGGAAGCAGTGCCTGCTGTGAAATTACCAGCACCTGCATGACAGCCATAACCCATGATTGGAGGGATAATGACAGGACACATGGAGGGTCCCATGGCTCCAGCCACATATATAGCAGAAGATGGCATTGTCTGCATCAATAGGAGGAGAATACCTTGGTCCTGTGAAGGTTCATTTCCCCAGTGTGGGGGAATGTCAGGGTGATGAGGTGGGAGTGGGTGGGAGGAAGATCATCCCCATGATAGTACGGGGAGTGTGAAATGGGAGAGGGGAGAACCAGGAAAGGGGAAAACATGTGTGGGATGCCTATGATAGCCAGGAACAGTGAGTTTTGGGTTCAGTAAGAGACTTTGTCTCAAAAACTAAAAAAGAGGATGATGAATGAAGAGATGTGCAGAGTGTCCTCTGTTTTCTTCATGCACATACACAGAAATATGTGTAGACACACACACACAGACACACACACATACACACAGCTTCATTAGGAGAAACACTCAAAGAATTTGAATTTAGGATTTAGGTTGTCTTTTGGGTGTCTGATCGCACCTTTCCTTCCATAAATTTCACGTGGAAAAGTAATTTGAAGGCATGCATGTCAGATACATTCCCCATTAACATGGGACCAGTTTTCTTCCAAACCTATAGTTTTTGATTTGTGATAGAAGTCATACACCCAAGACACAGATACACCAGAAAGGAAGAGCTAGATATTTGAGCTAAGAATTTGCATTCCAGGGCCAAGGTCTATGATGTCACGGAATGCAGAATGTGGTCCATAGAACTGAGTTGTTCTCTGTGCCTTGCAGTGTCCCTGACTCCCAACGAAGGCTGCTGAGAATAAGTATACAAAAATAGACTCTAGGATAGCTACATGTGATACTCTCCTTGATTGTATTTATCAATGACATAAAGTTTTGTTTCTCACAAAGAGAATAGATCATCAAGAGTCTATGCTGACCATGGCCACACCAGGTCCGTGTGAGGGTCCACGCCCTCTCCAGGCTCTGTGGATGGAGCCAAGAGAACCCTACTGGGTCAGTGAAGCATTGACTCTAATTCACATGGCCCTGATATGAAGTGGGAACATATTGTTTCTTTCTTCTTGTTGCTATGACAAAATACAAAGCAAAAACTTAATGAAGACAGGAGTGCTTGATGACAGGATTCTGATATGGATGTCTCCTGAGAGGCTCCTCCATAGCATGACTGATACAGATGAGGATGCTTACAGCTAGTCATTCCACTGAGCACCCGTACCCTAATGGAGGAGGAGTTAAAGAATGGACTGGAGGAGCAGAAGGGGGTTGCAACCCCATAGGAAGAGCAACAATATCAACCAACCAGACGCCCGAGAGCTCCCAGAGACTAAACCACCAACCGAAGAGTATACATGGAGGGTCCACGACTCCAGCCACATATATAGCAGAGGATGGCATTGTCTGTCATCAATAGGAAGAGAAGCCCTTGGTCCTCTGAAGGCTCATTTCCCCAAAGTGGTGGATGCCAGGGTGTTGAGATGGGAGTGGGTGGGAAGAAAAGCATCATCACTGAAGCAGGGGGAGAGGATGGGAGAGAGGGGATCCAGGAAAGGGGATAACATTTGAAATTTAAATACATAAAATTCCAATATAAAAAGAGACAGGAATTGTTTATTTTGACACATTGTTTGAGCTGGTACCATCCATGATGATGGGGAAATCATAGCAACTCGAGTGTGATGGTCACATTGCAGACCTGGAGGGTGTTCAGGTGTCTTGGTTTCTTTGTTTCTTTGTGTCTTTGTTTCTTTGTTTCTTTGTTTTTTTTCTTTCTTTCTTTCTTTCCTTGTTTTAAATTCCATATATGGGTGTTTCCCTTGCTTTTATGAATCTGTTTAAAAGATACATATACAGAAGCCACAAGAAACTTAGGGAAGAAAAGCAGGTATAGCTGTCAATAAGACATGGGAGGCCAGAGGGCTCAAGTCGGTTTCCCTCATGACCACATGTGTACTCATCAATACAGGAGACAGAAGCAGGGCACAGAACTGAACAAGAGTAATCAGTGCTTGTGAGCCACCATGTTGGTGCCAGGGTCTGAACTCAGGTCCACTGCAAGAGCAGTAACGGTTCCCAACTACCAAGACACCTGTCCAGTCACACACAATCATTGTTTATACAGCCCCCCAAACACACCACCACTTGATGTGTGTAAACACACATACTAGGCGTGCAGTGTGATTTATTTGTGTGAATGTTCAGTCAGTGTGATACAAACGCTCTTCTATTCATAAATTTTGGCAAAGCCGTTTTCACTTGGAGGTTCTCTTCATTCTCAGCTTTGGTGGTTACATACATCATCAGAGAGGAACCGCCCTGACAGCCTACCCCGGCCTCCCCCCCCATTTGCAGCTATGCCTGCCTTTCTTCACTAAGTTAAACTCCACCTCAGACTCTACTCTTTCATTTTGTTCAGTGTAGTAGACTCTCCAAAACCATAAAATGTAATCCCAGATGCAGAGGGAAGAAGTTTTGCTGTTTGTTACTTTGTTTGCTTTTAGTTGCTTTTTCCCACTTCCACTGGTTTGAACTTGTATCACATTCAGTGGCAGATACTTAACTCAGTCAGCATTTTTAGAAGGGCTTTGGGTGGAGTGTGATAAAAGGAAAATTACTGGAGAGAACTCACTGGGATTTTGACGATTAATACAAATTGTTTATTCACTTATTTTTTAAGTTACACAGAACCCTGGACGGCACTGACTCGAACAAAAACTTCACATCTGACAATTTGGTTGAAGGAAATAAAAAGCCTGAAAGACAAAATAGATCCAACAAAATGAGCCCTAAGTTGTTATGATTGACCATCTATAAAGAGAAACATTAAACTTTTTTTTAAAAAAAGACAAATTTGATGTTTTTGTTTAACAATTTCATATACATACATAATGAGTTTTAGTCATTTCCTTTCTGTATTTCCCTTCCCATTTCCCCTCCCTCATCCCCCTCCCTCATTCTCCCATCATCTTCTACAGTTCTCCCTTGCTTCCTCCCTTGTCCTCGTCCGTCATCCCCTCAGTCAACCCCTTCTCTCACGCCATTCCCTCTCCAATTGGCACTGATATTCTGAATAAGTCCCCCCTCCTATTTCATGTCTCCTTTCTGCGTGTAATCCCTAAGTTTAATAAATTACATGAGTACAGAGGAATTCGACAGAACAACTTATCTACGGGTATAGGAATGACGAAGGGAGTGAAGCAGACATTTCTGGTTTCTTTGGATATTCAACTGTGTCATGGAGTTGTTCTGGAAACTGTCTTAGGAAAGGATGCTTTGCTGAGAACAAACACATCGTGTTTCTGGTACCTGCCTGGGAAAGGGGCATGTGATGTTTAGAAAGGGTACGAGTATAACCCTGGACAACTGTGGGCAACACCACGGCATTGGCTTGCCTTGCCACTCTTCGCTGATGCTCAATGGACTTTGATGACACTAGACTTCATTGACCATGCTGTGGCATTGATTAACCTTTCCTTCTTCACTGACCATTGTTTGTCATGGCTTTGTAGAGAGAAAAGCACCAGAGAACTTCTTGAGGTGACATTGCGGTGCCTTCTTGCTGCTTCCTCAAAACCAGGCCAATTGGAAGAGCTCAGCAATTTCTTCTGGGTTGAACTGTCCTTGGTGATTCGTGAATGGTGTTTGCAAGTAGATCAACCTACCTCTGCTGATTCATGTCAACTGAACTGATATCCTGATGATGAAGATTGAAATCGCCCCAGAGAACTATTTCTAAGTAGGTCCACACCGTCCTTTGTTTGCCCTATTGTCCTTTCCTTTCCACTACCTCTGGTGGGTGGTGGGCTAGAGGAAGGTTAAAGGGTTTAAAAACTCTTACTAAAGTAGGTCTTGAAAAATCTAAGCCTGCAGGATAGAACCCTCCTTCAATAAATGTTGATTGCCAAGGGAAGGGAGGGTCTTTATGGCCTCTCCCATCTGTGATGAAGTGTTGAGGGGCCCAGTCTTGTGCCCATGACCATAGCCACCATCAATTTAAGAGTTCAAAGACTAGGTCCAATCTAAAAGATATCCTTTTGCTGTCCCCTTCCCCATCTTCTGGTTATTATATTCCATCCACCCACTCTTCCATGATGTTCTCTGAGCTGTGGAGGAGAAGACTTAGCTGTCCTATTTCCACCTGAACAGTCCAACACCACTGATTCCCAGCACTTTGTCCAGCTGTACGTCTCTACCCATGGTAGTCAGAGGCTTCTTGTCTGATGAGAGCTGAGTGCAACGCTGATCTGTAGATACAAATATGTATGTTTGGAAGGAAGTTCGACAATGTATTTAACATTAGGTTCTTTCATAGGGCCTATATCACCCTAACCATAGGTTATTAACCAGGTTACAGAACCTGGTGTGTATTCCCTCGTGTGGAATATGCCTTGTATCTGATTGGAAAGCAACTGGTTACTCCCATGACTGCGATGCCATTAACACATTAGGGCCACATCTTGCCTGACATTTTAGCTTGAATGGTCCACCCCCGAGAAAGGTTGTAGATGATTTTCTCCCCCGGACGCCTACATAGCACTTTCTTGAACCATGAAAGCTAGCCATTATAGAAGATGCTTCCACCTCAACTTCAGATTGACCCTTCTGTGACCTGTGACCAAAAGGATTCAGTGTCCTCAGCAATAGGGTTTTACCATCAAGTTCTGGAGGGGTACGAAGAACAATGTCAACAACGTGTAAAGTTGTGAGGGCTTTTGTAATCTCGCTGGTCAGCAACTTTCAGGAAGACATCCCACATCTGGCACTGTGATTTTTGCTTAAATTTGGTTTTCTTTTGCTCCGATACACTCACCAAAGCCAGCTTGGGAAGGGAAATCTTCATTTCATCTTATGTGTTCCATCCCGTCATCATGGAAAACCAAGACAGGATTGTGAAACAGGAACTACAGAGACTGCTCACTGGCTTGCTTCTAAGCTCACATTCAACTACCTTTACAGAGTCCAGACCCACCTGCATAGGGTGGTGCTGCCCACAGTAGACCAGGCTCTCCAACATCAGTGAACAGTCAAGGAAATGCCACCTGGACATAGTCAAGGCCAATCTGATGGAGGAGGCTCCTCGAGGGAGTTTCTTTCCTTCAAGACAAGCCATCACAAGAAATCAATGAAAATAAAAAAAGAAGAGAAATCAATATCTTCAGGGTGAGCATGGCTTATCCATGGAGCGTGCCTCCATTTGAACTCAACAGTTGATCTTGTAGATATATTCTGTAACACAACGTTTTATAACCCCTCTCACCAAACTCTGTTCTAACCTAATCACCTAAGGGGAGATGGAGTGGAAAGTAAGTTTTAAAAAAATAATTGGAGCAGAAGGAAATGCTTCTTGGAAATAAAGCAAAAAAGGAAGCATTTCTGCATTCTAGATGCTTTCCTCACATCATCTGTGCAAAGATAATGAAAACCGTTATGTTCCAGGTACCATAATTTCCAATGTTACAAATCATATAAGTAATACTGCTTATCATTCATAAAGCACATTGGCACTAATCGTTTTGACATGTTTTCCTAACTCACTCCTAGTGTAGATCTGATGAACTGGAATTGTTCGCCTGCTCATTTATACATGAGGGAAGTGAGGTTTAAACGTCGAGCCAGTTTCCCAATACCTAAGCTAATAAATGGCAGAGTAAGACAGCCGCACTTCCTCTGGCTTCATGGCATGGCCTCGTGTGAAATGCAGGTAAGGATACCTTGGCAGGGAATTCCAAAGATCAGTACATGGCAGCTGAAAGTTGTCTTGGATGCAAGACTTGGAGTTAGGCTCAAGTCAGCCGAGCCCCAGCTCAGGATTCCTGAAACAGAACACCACAAAGCCTACCCATCATTTACCTGAGACCTGTGAGCCATCTCCTCAGTTGCTAAGGTTCAAGTCCTGGTGTTGGACCCATCTCCTTTACTTTTGTTTTCTTATTTTTTTCTGTCTTGGTCATAATATCAGAACCAGGTTAGGGTATGACTGGATCACTCAATCAATCACTCAAAACCCTCCACACAAATGTGTTCTAATAAGGAGGAGGACCCTGCTGACTCTCTGTTCTGTAAAGTCTGACCTTAACAGATGAGTTAAAGGATGGGATTATTCTAGTGGGTGATTGTGGATGCTGTTGTTGATGTTGAGGGAGGCTGGCAAATGAGGGGCCACAGCTGAGTCACTTATAATAACAGATACAAAGCTGAGTGTGGTAGTGGATACCTATATTCTCAATACTCGCGAAGATCACAAGTTCAAATCCAGCCTGGGCTACATAGAAAGTCCAAAGACAGCCTGAGCTACATCGTAAATCAAGGCCAGCCTGGGCTACAGAGTAAGTCCAAGGCCAACCTGGGCTACATAGTAAGTCCAAAGACTGCCTGGGTTACATCGTAAATCAAGGCTAGCGTGGGCTACATATTAAGTCCAAAGACAGCCTGGGCTACATAGTAAGTCCAAGGGCATCCTGGGCTACATAGAAAGTCCAAGGTCAGCTTGGCCTACTTACATGACTCTTCTCCAAACAACAATAGGTTGTATTTTTTTTTCCTTTTTGGTTTCTGTCTCTCCTATTTCCTCTATACTGATACCACTGCTGTATTTTGGGGGTGTGGGAGAGAAGTTTCATCATGTCTGATGGTCCAGGATCTCCCAAGCAGCATGGCAAACCAAACAGTGCAGCAAACAAGTCTGTTTCGCTTTTTGAAGAAAAATATGACACATGGGAAGTGCTGTCTGAAGAAATGACTCTAAGATGGCACAACGCCTCGGGAGACTGGGCTTGGATCTTGTGCTAGTTTCCTCGTGATAAAAACAATGATGTTCTCAACCACAGTCTGTGTTGGGAATACAATGCTGTGCTTCCATTTCAACACTGAATAATCTACATATGGCAACCATGGAAATCTTGTCTGATATTAAACAGATTATAGGAGAGATAAGTTGAGTATAACACTGTCATTATAAAGGGTTTAAATGATGAATAATTTTTTTTTTAAATTTTTGTCTCTGGTACCAGGTTCAATGTTCTGCATAAACTCTAAAACACGGCAATTTCCTTCTTTTTTTTTTTAAATCGCTAAACAGAATGGACCTTATATTTTTCTATCTAGGTCTAATCGAGACTTAAAAATAAAATTCTTTGCTTTAAAAAAAACTAATTGTGTTTATTGGCTTTTTTTGTTAATTTTTTTTTTAGTGTTTTGGGTTTTGGGGTTCATTTTAACAATATTTTTAATTGAATTAATTATTTTCCTATTTTCTAGTGTAGATAAAAATTTAGGTTGCTGGTCTTTGTTTCTAATCTAAGAATTAATGTTGTAAATAAAGTTTCCTCTTGGCACCGTCATACTTACGTCTCACACATTTTGATAGTATGTTTCCTATCATCTTCTTTTTTCTTACTATTACATAGTTTCATTATTTCTTGACATCTGTATTATGGTGAATGAGTAATTTAATGTTTCTGGACTGGGAGACTCCTGTTGTCTCTCATTGAAGACGTCTATTTTAGTTTTGTTGTATTAGCAGAACACATCCTGAGTGGGTGGAGATGCAGCTCAGTGGACAGAGTGCTCACTTGTCTCTCACACAGCTCTGGGCTCCACCTACAGTACCTCATCAGGGTGTGGTGGTCCATGCCCATAGTCCCATTACCAGGAGGAGAACCAGGAGTTCAAAATCATCCTCGGGTGCATAGTGTGTTTGAGCCCAGCCTGGGCTACATGAAACCTGTATAAACAAATATGTCCCGCAAGACATCCTTTCTTAGGCATTTGCCACACTTTGTTCTGTGGTTTCTGAGGGTCTGAAAAGTCCAGGGTACTTGAAGGAAAAGAACATCCTGGTGCTACTAGGGACTGTCAGTCAGAGACATTGGCTGGTGAAGCCATCTCATCCTAGCTGGTTTTCCGCCTGCTTCTGTTGCTGATGGGCTGATGCGTGTCCACAGCTTTACACATAATCGCCCTGCTTCCTTTTAGCTGTACCCACTCTTGCTTCCTGCTGAGGCCGTGATGGAGTTAGTGACACAGAGAATTGAGGTCTCCTTCCAGCCCACTGATTCTCTCAACAATAAGTTCTTTCTCTGTAGAAATAGTTTCTCTGTTGCCTGCATTATCAGACATAAATAGAACATTCTTTTCTGTTTTTTTTTGACACTGGGTTTCATTATGTAGGTAGGGCTGGCCTGAAACTCACTGTATAAACCAGGTAGGCCTTGAACTCACAGAGATCAGCTTGTTTCTGAGTGCTGGGATTAAAGGGGCATACCTGGCTCCTTCTTTTTTTATTTGTTTTTTAAATGTATCTCTATGGTGTGTGTGTGTGTGTGTGTGTGTGTGTTTGTGTGTGTATGTGTGTGTGTTTATGTGAGTGGGTGGGTGTGTGTTTGTGTTTTTGTGTATGTGTGTGTATATGTGAGTGTGTGTGTTTGTGTGTGATTGTGTGTGTATGTGTGTGTATGTGAGTGTGTGTGTTTGTGTTTGTGTTTGTGTATGTCTGTGTGTATGTGAGTGTGTGTGTGTGTTTGTGTGTGTATGTGTGTGTATGTGAGTGTGTGTGTGTTTATGTGTGTGTGTGTGTGTTTTGACCAAAGAGTCCATCAGATCCTCTGAACCCTGATCCTCTGCAAGAGCATCCATTATTCCTAAGCAGTGAGCCGTCTCCCCAGCCCCTTCTGCCTGCTCTAAAGTCCACTTCAGTGTTCATCGTGCCCAGACATGTCTTTAAATCCTACTCTTAGTTTTTGTTTTAATTCAGTGAGTTCCTATTCGATTTTCTCTTGTTTCTTCTATTGCTTCACCAAGATGATGTGTATCCTTTTGTTTTGGAAGTTTCTCATTGACGACGCTTGAATTCTGGCTTTAAAATACTTGCTGACAATTCTGACAATGGTTTTCTCTTGGTGCCACCACGAGGGAACTGGTTTTTCTCCTCTGCTTTTCATTTAGGGGGATGGTCATGGTGTGACGTGATTTCCATTTTGACATCATTTGTCTAAGATGTCAGCAGTCCTGACACTGTGGGTGCAGTGGCTGTTTATCCTTCATAACCTTATGGTGGTGTTTTGGTTTTTCTGGATTTGCCTGATTGAATAAAAGGGATTATACCTCCAGTCCATACCTACAGGCATATCTTAGAGGGGTCAGGAAGAGAGGTTCTCAACCTTCCTAATGTAACCTTTTCATACAGCTCCACCAAGTGTAAAATTATTTCATTGCTACTTCATAACTTTAATTTTGCTATAATTATAAATTGTGATGTAAATATCTGATGTACAGGATATATGATATGTGACTCCTGTGCAAGGGCCATTTGAGCTCCCAAAGGGGTCTCAATCCAAGGGTTAAGGACCACTGCTCTGGACTTAGTGGGAGGCCCTTACCGACATAGATGGGTTGCCCAGTGTTGCCGGGGAGACGTCTCCATCTCTTGAAGGCAAAGGATCTTCCACGATCAGGCTTTTTCCTGGGTCCCTCTGGAATAGTGGGCACACTCTTGATGGTTACTGATGGATCAACTGACTCCAGGCAGTTTTCATTACATCCTCGATGATGAGGATTCTAAAAAGGGTTCTGCTAGACAAAAGCAGTGGCTGAAGCTATCCCTGGCGATCTTTCCAATTCCCTAATGGCTCCTTGTCCCCACAATGCAAACAGTAGATGTCTGAGTGCCTCCCAAGATGCACCTTTCCAACCTACACTCTTCCTCTGTGCTGTTTCCCTCACGAAGAGCACACACGCTAACCCTGAACCCATCTTGTCTTCAGTCAGCACTAACACCTAGTCCACTCTGCCAGCTTCGCTTTCCTGTATGACCCGGCTGCTCACAATTCTGACTCATGTTCACACTTCTATGGACAAACAGAATGGCACCGATTGGCTAGTCTATAATGACGCAGATTCTGTATGATTCTGATTCAGAAGCATGTAAATCGGAGATGAAGAGACCATCGGCCGAGGAAGGAGTTCTTGTGGGATGTTGTCACCACAGAAGGGATCCAATGGGCTCGGAGGACAAGAGAGCGAGCCAAACTCCCTTTCATAATTGAACCTTTTTCCACAATAGCATCATTAATGGATCTTTATTTGTAGGTCGCATCCCTCTTGACCTAATCAATTCTTCACAACTACATTCCAACTGGGGATTAATCTTCAGAAAATAACTTTTGGGCGATCACATTCAAACCAGAGATGACGGTGAATATTTGGAAATCTATAGTGTGGGTGGGCTTTATTCTTCCCACGTGGTGTACCCGTAAGATCTCTAACTACCTCCTTCCCCAGGGTAGCCTCACTGAATGATGTGAATTCGGGGTTATTAATGAGGTACAGACACCAAAGCTCATTGCCATATCCTGTCACCAGTATCAAGCTCGAAACTGCAAGAGCCACCTGTGGGAAGTAAAATATGAATAAACTTTACGGTATCTCTAAACTATAAACCCCCAATTTAATGAAAACATTGTTTTAGACTCAGTTCTCTTATATCGATGTTCTTTAAATGTAGAAGTCAGTGGGCTTGCTGGTGACTCCTTGTACAGGTTTATACTGTACATTAGCCATCTTCATCCTCACAACTCACCTCCATTTCCACCTGCACACACACACACACACACACACACACATGCACACACACACACACACACTCACACACACACACACACTGCTGCTCCCCTTCCTCTTCCTAAATGCCCCCTTTCACTTAATATCCCTTATTAAAATCTAAATTCCGCAATCGTCTGTTTGGGTCTGGTTTGTTTCACTTAACATATTGTATTTTACACTCCCATCCGTTTTTCTGAGAATGAAACCCTTTCCTCTTACACATAGATGAGAATCACATCAATGAATATCACATTTTTTAAGCCATTCATCCAGTGATCAACAGCTAAGGTTATTCCAATGGCTTATCTATTGCACACAGTGTGGCAATCAGAATGGATGTACAGGGTCCTGGTTAGTTTTTATTGTCAGTTTGACTAAACCTGGGAAGAAGGAGCCTCAGGTGAAGAATTGCCTCCATCAGATTGGCCTTTCGCCACATCTGTAAGGAATTTTTTTTGATGGTTGATGGGGAAGGGTGTAGCCCACTATGGGGAGTGTCATCCCCTATGAAGGTGGCCCTGGGTTGTAGGAGAAGGAGAGAAAGCTGAGTAGGTCATGGATAGCAATACAGTACCCAGCATTTCTAAGGTGTCTCTGCTTCCTTTCCTGCCTCTAGAGTCCTGCCTGAGTTCCTGCCCCAACGTTGCTCAGTAACAGACTAGTACCTAGAAGATAGAGTGAGACAAACTCTTTCCTCCTCAAGTTGACGGCTTTGATGAGATTATTTCTCTTGTTACCTACTTGTTCTTCCCTTTCTTGAAAATTGTCTCTGTTTATTGTTCTTAGAAAGACGATATTACATGTTTTCTAATGGGCTCTCTGTCTCTCACCGTGTCTCTCTGTCTCTGTCTCTGTCTCACTCTGTATTTGTGTGTTTGAGTGTGTATATGTGTATATTTGTGTGTGTGTTTGTGTGTGCATGTGTGTGTGT
This sequence comes from Rattus norvegicus, assembly GCF_021556685.1. Lineage (NCBI taxonomy): Eukaryota > Metazoa > Chordata > Mammalia > Rodentia > Muridae > Rattus > Rattus norvegicus. The sequence goes on from NC_141544.1 coordinate 3,505,702, forward strand.
TTGTGTATGTTTGTGTGTGTTTGTCTGATTGTGTTTGTATGAGTGTTTCTCTGTGTATGTGCGTGTGTGTGTGTGTGTGTGTGTGTGTGTGTGTGTGTGTGTGTGTGTGCTTTTCAGGCTTAAAAAAATCCCCAAGGCTGTAAATATCAGCAGGTGCCTAGAGAAGGAAGATGAAGGGGAGAAAAGGGGGAAAAATCATGTCATGTGAGTTAACCCCACATTGAGGTCAGCCACATAGTGGACAACAGTTACATAATGGCAGAGGAGTCATGAGAGCAGAGAGAGAGGAAAACTCAAAGTGTGAAGGAAAATGTGCTTAAAACTACGATAGAAGGGAGACAAAGAAGACAGTGCACTTAGAAAAGTGGACAGATTTTAAAAAGCTACCATAAGTTGTTAAGCTCTTAGTACATTATAATGTTAAAGTTGAAGGGAATTACTGGGAAGAGGGAAGGGAGGGTCAGAGTATGGTGTGGACAGGGGAGGGTTCTGAAAAGAATCCTTTTGAAGATCTGAAGAACTATGTGACACAAACAATTAAAGTGCCCTCTAATTTACAGGTAAATTCCACACTTACTTGCATCCAGTATTCTGTCTACCCATATTTCAAAAACAAAATTACCTCATCTATTTCATCCTGATTTGCTGCATTTGATTTAATAAATTCCTTTTAACCAGAAGTGCTGGTAAATTTTAAAGACATTTAAAATATGTCTGGTCGATATCGGGTTTGTCATCAATTTATCCCGAATTTGGAAGCAGGTCCAGGAGCTAATTTTTTCTCGCTCTTTGCAAAGAATCCATAATTCATGATTGCCATTGACTTCAATACAAGGTATTTAATCCTGTCAAATTCCAGCTTTGTGTGAATAAAAATGGCCCTCCTCTAATTGTGGGTTTTGATGAAGCTAATTTTGGGGTGCTATCCAGTGGGCAGCCTCGGAGGGAGAGTCTACCAATATTTCTGATATGGAGAATGGCTTAAAGATAACCAAAGGAAAGATAGGAGGTGTGAAAATAACCACCAAGGATGTTGGTGACTCAGAAACCAAAGACTTTTTCAGAAAAAAAAATGCATGAAAAGAGCTACTTGGGCAGACTGTGACTCGAGTCATCAGAATATTTGGGTGGGGACTTTATATTGGGTCTCCAGGAGGCTACATGAGAAGCTAAAACGTAGATGCTGGACGTTTCTAAGCGTAACTAGGGAAGGAACTGGCCTGAGAGGGCTTCTATGACGTAAGTAGAGCCTGGATGATGTCACAGAGCACTGGGCGGAGGTTGCGCTTCTCTTCCGCTTGGGGGCGCGAGACTCCCCTGAAGGTGGGTTCACCATCTTCGCAACGGGGTGTGAAAGCCAGTTCAGCTCCTGAACCCCACAATTGTTCAACAGCCTTTCGGAGCCTGATCGGTTTCCGAAGACAGAATCTGGACGACTAGGACATTTTCTTTCGGTAAATACGTTTATGAAGATAACGGGGATCCTTGTAGCCCAGAAAGCTAAAAGTTTTCCCTCGTACCGCGAGTAACCGTATGTTCTGATGTCTTCCACGTTTGAGAGCTCGGCGGACGGTCTAGGCTAGTCAGTCTAAGAGTTTATTATAATTTCCTAACAATATCTAATTCATAATCCTACTAAAATGCCAAAGCTCCTCTCTGTGCCTGTACATTTTAGGAGATAATATTTCTTTGTTTTTTGTTTGGTTTGTTTTTTTTTTTTTTTTTTTTTTCGGAGCTGAGGACCGAACCCAGGGCCTTGTGCTTGTTAGACAACTGCTCTACCACTGAGCTAAATCCCAACCCCAGGAGATATTATTTCTAAATGGCTGTTGTTGCCTACACAAAAGACTCTAGTTGCGGTCGAAGATGCAACAGCGTCGCGGAATAAACCTGGGCCTGGGTCAGGATGCACAGTACAGAAAGCCAGTGGACTGGTGTGCTGTGTCTCTGGGCAGACACTTGTGGATGTTGCCACATAGTTCATAGTTAGAGGGTAGAAGAGGGGTGTGGCCACCCTTCTGGCACCTTTGCTATCCTTTCTCAGTTCTGCTTGCTTAAAGTGGGGACAGTTTATATACCACAGTTTAATACCACACTGACCTAGACATTCAAGGAGAGGTTCCTCAGCAGAGTCAAAGTGCCTCGGGCTGAAGAAATGTGTCTGAATATGTTATTCTGAGCTGAGAGGACCTTTTGTTCATTTCCCTTTGAACTTTAGATTTTGATTTTTGAGAGAGGGTTGTTCTGTGGATAGCTTTGGCTATCCTGGAACTAACTCTGTAGACCAGGCTGACCTTGATCTCACAGAGGTCTGCCTCCCTCTGCCTCTTAACTGCTGGAATTAAAGTGTTCTCCACCATTGCCCCAGGCCCTGGGGGACATTGTGGGCTGCAGAATTTCCCACGGATTGAAGGAAGGTGATGAGCCCATCACCCAATGGAAGGCCATTGTTCTAGATCAACTGTCAACAAATCCCTCTCTCTATCCGGTCAAGTATGACAGAATTGACTGTGTCTAAGGACTGGAAATTCACAACGATGAGAGGATTTTAAAGCTTAAGGTCTTGCCTCACAAAGTAGTGTTTCCTCAAGTGAAAGATGCCCATTTCGCAAGTGCCATGATTGGCAAAGATGTGGAGCATAAATTTGAGGGCAAACATGGCTCTAAGGTCAACTGGAGGGGGGTGGTCCTAGCCCAGGTGCCGATCATGAAGGACTGGTTTTACATCACCTACGAGAAAGATCCAGTCCTATACATCTACCAGCTCCTGGATGATTACACAGAAGGTATCCTCCATATCATTCCAGAGACTCCTCCAGCAGAGGTGAAGTCAGACGTTAACAGTGACATCTTATCAGGTCAATGTGTGCAGTACACCAGAAGCGACGGGTCCAAAAAGATCGGCAACGTCATTTACAAAGTTCTAGGCAAGCCTTCCATGTACTTCATCAAGGATGATGTTGATGTCCACATCTACATTTATAATCTGGTAGAAAAGATCTGTTAAGGTGAAATTCACAAAGTGAGGGTGGACGTAGATGGGTAATTTATAGGATTGGGGGGAAAATGTTTGTTTTTCTGTGTCAGATACACAAGGACCTTTGACAACTCCAGTATCTTTTCCAGTGGAATTTGTTTTTGCTCTAAAAAATAAAATGTGCGATGTGATGTGTTGTCTGTGAACACTTATGTGGAGGAGACGGGCTGTGGTGGATAGAACATGGAGAGGAAGCCGGAAAGGTCAAGGTTGTGAACAGTAAGTCTGATGTCACGTAGACTAAAACAAACAGGCCTGAGCTGGTCTGGTCTTTAGGGAGAGAAAAGAACTGGAGATGAGGCATAGAGGAGCAGGGATGGCACGGGAAAAAAGATGGATGTTTAGGAAGCAGAGGAGAGGGGCCAGAAATAGATAGACTCTCTGAGGTAAAGTTTGAGGGAGAAACAGACTGTTGGGGAAAGAGTGGCAGGTAACAGGAAGGTGATCTTGGAACTCAAGGGGAAACCCAATAAACTGATCCAAGCAGACTCAGAATCAGAGAAGATCAGGTTTTCTTTGACTAATGAAACGTAATGAAACCTGTTTCTCATCTGTAGATGTATTATTTTTAACTATGTGGGTGGGGGCAGGATATGAATACAGGAGATCACAGACAGAAGAATAGTCAGGTCTCCTGGAGCTGGAATTAAATGTGGTTGGTGGCCATTGGACATGAGCTCAAAGAACAAATCCACGTCCTCTTTCAAAGCAGACGAGCTCTTGATCCATTGGTCATCTCTCCAGGCCCCTAAAGTCATCTTATCAAATAAATCCAAACTTCACATGCAGAGAAGAGACCAGAATGAGGGTAAGAAAGATTAAATTGATGGGGATGTGGAAGAAAGACTAAAGAACATATGAGGGAGTAGAGGACACTGAGGGACGCAGGAATTCCAAGATGGAGTTCTCAAAAAGTGAAGCAGGAGACACAGGAAGAACAGAAAGGGTCTAGAATGAGTTGAACTTGGGCCGCATCCATATTGCTCTCTTTGGTTCCTTAAAGAACAGCCAACCATCACTACAGAAGGTGGATGTGAGGTGGAGGCTGCCCCAGAGGACAGTTTGTCGAGGATAACTCAAGAGTAGTGAATGCCAAACTAAGTTTATATCTATCGATTCCTGAAAGTATCATAAAGCCCATTATTTTGTATGATCAGTAAAAGTAATTTAAAAGGGAAGATGAGGATGTCGTGAGCTTCTGTCAGGTGTTACGTTGATCCTGTGTTTAGCTTCCCTGAGCACGTTAGACTCTGTTGCATCCTGTAATATTTTTGAGGTCTCTTCTCAATGCCCCTAGATGACCACAAAGAGCTCCTGCACTGGCTTGTCTTGCCTGGCTCTCCTTGGACTGGATGGCTTCCTACACACCTGCAGGGCCCTGTTACCCTATCTAGCCCCAGGAAGTTCCCGTCTTTTACTCACATGTGAGCTCATCCTCAGAAACTCTTGATGGTGCCTCCAATGCAGAGGTGCTGAGCACTATCCTATGCCATTTGCCGTGACATTAAAATGCTTTGCGGTTCCTGACCATGTAGCTCTCTCCTCCTGAGAAGCCCCTGTGCACTCCAAGGTGTCTCTCTGAGCCACATCTACACTCCAAGAGATTCTTTGGAGAAAACCTTATCTTGGACTCATTCATTGCTGTTTCTTCTCTCAAGAATAAGTTCTCACTGCAGGGCTTGAAAATACATTGTATCTTTGATTAATTCTGCTATTTGGAAGTTTTTATACTGGCTGGTTGTCTGATGGTTTCATTGCTGTGAAAAGACACCATGACCAATGCAACTTATAAGAGACAACATTTTTTTGGGGGGGGTTCTTTTTTTTCAGAGCTGGGGACCGAACCCAGGGCCTTGTGCTTCCTAGGCAAGCGCTCTACCACTGAGCTAAATCCCCAACCCCAAGGGACAACATTTAATTAGGGCAGGCTTTCAGGTTCAGAAGTTCAGTTTATTTTCATCAAGGCAGGAATCATGGAAGCGTCTAGGCAGACATGGTGTTGGAGAAGAAGCATATCACCCCCACAGTGATATGCTTCCGACAACAAGGCCACACCTACTCCCACAAGGCCACACCTCCTACTTGGGCCACACTTCCCATGGGACAATCACATTCTAACCACCGCCCTGATTTTATGCCAACGTGATGCAAGCTAGGGTCATCAGAGAAGAGTGTGCCTCAGTTGAGAACATGCGTCCATACGATCCAGCTGGAGGGCATTTTCTTAGTGATTGGTGGGGGAGGCCCCAGCCCACTGTGAGCGGCACCGTTCCTAGGCTTGTGGTCCTGGGTTCTATAAGAAAGCAAGCTCAGCAAGACATGAGGAGCAAGACAGTAAGCAGTGCCACTCCATAGCCTCTGCCTCAGTTCCTGCATCCAGGATCCTGTCCTGTTTGAGTTCCTGTCCCAACTTCCTTTGGTGATGAGCAGCAATGTAGAATGAGTAGCAATGTAAGCTGAAAAAACCTTTTCCTCCCTAACTTGCTCTTTGGTCACCGTGTTTCCTTACAATAATAGGAACCCTAGTAAGACAATTTCTTATAGAAACATTGTGTCTATTAGAGCCACAGTCGCTTACCTCATAACCACAAATAGAGGCGTATAGACACTTTGTTTTAATTTAAAGGAAAGACTTGCTCATGTACTGACCTGTGACGTTCTAGTTTGCTTCCTTCTCTACGTGATGAATGCCATGATCAAAACTAACTTGGGGAGGAAAGGGTTATTACCTTACAGGTTACAGACCATCACTGAGGGAAACCAGAGCAGGAGCTTGAAGCGGTAACAAGGAGCCCAGCTTGTTGGCCTGCTCCCTGTCTCAGTCATTGTTCTGTTGCTGTGAAGAGACACCATGGTCAAGACAACTACTATAATGAAAGCATGTAATTGGAGGATAACTTACAGTTTCAGACGTCTGGTCCATCATCATGGCAGGGAGCATATCACGGGAGCAATAGAGAGCTACTGCTCTGTAAGCAGAGAGTGAGAGAGAGAGAGAGAGAGAGAGAGAGAAAGAGAGAGAGAGAAAGAGAGAGAGAGAAAGAGATAGAGAGTGGAGACAGAGAGAGACAGAGAGAGAGACAGAGAGAGAGACAGAGAGAGACAGACAGAGAGAGACAGAGAGACAGAGAGACAGAGACAGAGAGAGACAGAGACACAGTGAGAGACAGAGAGAGAGACAGAGAGAGACAGAGAGACAGAGAGACAGAGAGACAGAAACAGAGACAGAGAGAGACAGAGAGAGACAGAGAGACAGACTGACAGAGACAGAGACAGAGAGAGACAGAGGGAGAGACAGAGAGAGACAGAGAGAGACAGAGACAGAGACACAGAGAAAGACAGAGAGAGAGAGACAGAGAGAGAGACAGAGAGGGAGGGAGGGAAAGAGAGAGAGAATGAGGGAGGGAGGGAGAGAGAGAGAGAGAGAGAGAGAGAGAGAGAGAGAGAGAGAGAGAGAGAAACTCTGGGGAAGCATGGGGCTCATGAAACATCAAACCCCACCCTTGTCGACACCCCCACTTCCTCCACTGAGGCACACCTCTTAATTCTTCTAATCCTTGAAAATACTGTCACTCCCTGTTAACTAAATATTCAAATATATGACTGTGGGAGCCTTTCTTATTCAAACTGGCACACTCCCCATGGCTTGCTCCATTACTATTTCTTACAGCCTAAAAGGCTATTCTTTTTACACATGACTACTGATGAACTTGCCCAAAATGGTGGGCCATCCCACAATAATCATTAATCAAGAAAATGTTCCACAGACTTGCCTAAAGTCTAATCTAATGGAGGCAGTTCTTGAATTGTTCTCTCTTCTCAGTTGACTCCAGGTTGCCATATTGGGAAAAAAAAGAGAGGGAGAGACCCAGCACCGTAATGATTCTCTTACTCCATGTTACATACTCACCACTAGCCACTCTCTTCTCTCAGTGTATAGACCCACTTCCCTGTATGGCATTACTGAAGAGTAACTACTGTCACAAACATGAAAACTCGAGGATATGTGACAAGAAATGAATACATTCCTCAGGTCCCAACGCCAAGCAAAAGCATTTTAGTGTGTGCTGCACTTACTGGGAGACTGTCAGTCACTGGCCATTTAATGGGTCACAGTAGACCACAGAACCAAAAAGTCACAACCTACATATCGTCTCCTCTCAGCAGGAGACATAGCCCTTTCTCAAAACTCAAGAATCTATCTGTAGGCTTAGATTTTTTCAAAACCTACTTTATTTAGGGTTCTTAAACCTTCTTACCCACCAACCAGAGGTAGCAGAGAGAGAAAGTTGATAGGAAAAGGGGCGAGAGTTGTGGACCTATTTAGAAGTAATTCTTTGGGGTAACTTCAATCTTCATGGTGCAGTATGGTCCAATAGCAAATGCAAAACACGAATCAATAGCAGTGCCTTGACCTGTCAGAGACCACAAGGCTCTAACAAACCAACAAGAAGCAGCGGAAGCAGCCAGAAGCAGCCCGGAAAGCACAGGTCCTTTTGTGCATTTCTCATTGTGGAACGAAGACCAGCAAAGACCATTGAAGCCTTGCAAGGTGTAGCAATGTAAAAATGTCCTCTCCCTCTCTGTGGGATTACATTTATGTTCTCTGTAAACATCCTGTTCCCCTTCAAGAGTGTGCTCCAGCGAAACATCACATGCCTTCTCATGTGTCTGCTTCAGCAAAACATGCTCTCCTAACATAGCTTCCAGAAAAACATCCTGTGACACAAGTGAGTTCCCAAAGAAACCAAAAAATTTCTACTTCATCTATCCTTGACATACACTTGGCCGTGACATCACAAAACATATAATGGCCATCTTGCAAGGTTCCTAGCGCCCAGCTCCACCAGTCGCTGGAGCTTCTGCAATTGCACTCTGTGAAACTCAGCCCCTTTCATGAGCACAACCTTCAGTTATCCCTGTAAATATTGTGCTCTCTCCATCTTTGCTCTCAGCCAATAGCTGTCCAACTTCCAGCCAACTGAGCTGTGACCAGAAAAACCCTCATCAAGAAAGCCAATGAATTTGACTTGATTTTTTTTCCCTGACGGAACAGAGTGTTCTCCCTGGTTACCCTGGTGTCTGATTCATCTGTAATAAAGCCCACTACTATTAAGATAAAAGTCACAGGAACTATGACAAATAGCAAATCACACGACAGGCATCATAGTTGTCCAAGCCTTTTCTGCAGCCTTATTGAAGTATAATTTACATACTTAAAAAAAACCATTTATTTTAAGTGCGTAATTTAATGATTTTGCAGCAAAATTTATAGCTTCCTTCCTTTTTTTAATACTCATTTCCCACTAATTCATATGATATCGAAGTCTATTAAAAACACAGAAGTGAAGTCAGGAGAAGGACCAGAGCGAGAAGCAGGAGGTTCTTGATTTGCTAAGACGATAGATACATTGGCAGAATCTTCTGGATAAAACCAATTGGGCAACATTGGGTCTTCTCTTAGCGTGCAGCCTCCAGACAAAGAGTTTAAAGGGTTAAGTCATGGGTCCTCCTACATCAAATCCAGACCTGACCTGGTATGCTCAGGATCACTTTTGGCCACTTTCATGTTAATCACATTCATCAATCTTACAAGTTGACTAGCAACTGACGTAGCAAACAAACTTATTTTGGTTCATGATTTCATAGGTTTCGGTCCATGGTCACATGACCATGAAAGGGGCACGATAGAGCTCAACAGCTAACCTCACTGTCATCCAGGAAGGACTAACACAGGAAGAGACCAAGGACAAAAAAATCACCCTCCAAGACATGTCCCAAATGACCAAGTTCCTTAATTTTCTATCTCCTAGTTTCCCGCCACCTTCATACACATCCATGAACAGATGAACTCATTGATTACAGCCCACAGGGTCCAATCGCCTTTCCTAGCCCCACCTTTGAACATTGCACTGGGACAATGTGTATCTTAAACACATAGGGTAGGGCCAGAAGGTTGTGTCAGAGTTCTAAACTTCACCTCACACTAGAAACAGCTGGGTAGATTTCGCAACATCACCTATTTCTTTATGGTACTGAGCTACACCATGTCTGCATTGCAGCATTTTGTCTGGGGTGAGATACCGTCAGCAGTCAATTGTAAAGACGCCCCCACCATGTGTGTGCTTGAATGTAAAATGGGACATCTATAATATAGACACACACGCATATACACAGACTCACAGAGAGAGGCAAAAAGGAAAGGAGTTGAGTCTTAGGAACCCTCAAGGAAGAGGGAGTGGAAATATAAGATACAGATGTCAGCGAGAACCAGAACAAAGCAGTGTCTTCTATACATGACAGAACCACGATCCCTCAGCCCTAGCTGACAGGGAAGGGAGAGTCAGTTTTCTACAAAGATATAGCTGGTGATAAGCTGGCCAGTCTCCAGGGGCTTGCCCAAGGCCCATGAATTTATGGGCAGCATAAAAGACTTGAGTGGGTTATTACAGAAGGCAGAAAGAGAGCTTGAAGTTGGGAAAAGGGATGAGGTGGGGATGGATCTGGGAGGAGTTAGGAAGAGACGTGAGAAGTAAATTCTATCATTATATAATATACCAAGTTCTCAAGGAACTAATAAAAGTGGTCTTTAAAATACCATATCTGTACTGAACACATACAAACCATTTTTCTTGTCATCTACTAAATAACAGCCCCTCATGATTTCATTTCATTAAGTACAAAAGTAATTCAGAGATTATTTAAAATGTAGGAGGGTCTGGGGTTTCGGCAGAGGGGTAAAGCCAAGTGTGTGGTCATACATGCAAACACCAGGGCTTGGTATGGGAACAGGAGGATGACGGGGACTTCCTGACAGTGAGACTCACCTTAGGTTCAGCAGGGGACCCTGTCACAAGGAAATACAGTAGATAGTGAAGGAGCAGAACACGCTCTACACTCCCCCAGCCTCTGCACTTACATGTCTCTATTCACACACGCACACACACACACATGTAAATATGACTAGAGTATACAAGAGGCTAGCATAGGTTATATGCAAATGCAGTGTTGCTTTATCCAAGGAACCTGAGGACTTTTAGATCATTGGGAGTACTGGGGCCAACTCTCAGAGGACAAGATATACCTCCTTATTGTGCAAACGAATCCTTTGGTGAGTGTGTGTCAGTGACTCCACACAGTTCTCCTCCTCTAGCTTCCTTTGTATCACAGAGAATGATCTGGAAATACTGAAAGAAATATAAACTAAAGGCTTTGTTGGGGTTTCTAGGCTTGCATTAAAATCATATTTATCACGTTTTATTAAATGGAAGGGGAATCCAGCTCCCAGCAACAATAGACTCAATCATGTTGGCTTGTGTTTTATCCCATTATGAATAGCAATTAATTGCACATCAATAGCTCCCCATGCTTTGAACTAAATCAGGATGAAGGGATATGTTTCAGTAACCCCTATGTGGATAATCAAGTAGAAAGGGGGGGGGGATGATGCCTTTGGCTTATGGGAGAGTGATGGCTTAATTGGAAACTTGTTATGCAAATAACCCTAACCTCTGAGAAATGAAATGTAACGATAAAATATACTACCAAATGGGATGGACACTCATTACTTGATTTCTTTACAGGAAAAAAAAAACATACTTTAGGATTTTGAATAAGTGTGACCCTCAGAGGTTCAAATACTTGAATGTGTTTGGTTTCCAGTTGGTGGATTCTTTAGAAAGGATTGGGAGTTGTGATTTTGTTAAAAGAGATGTGTCAATGAGAGGTGGGGCCTTGAGATTTCAAAAGCCCACATGGCTTCTCTCTCTCTCTCTCCCCCTCCCTCTCCCTCTCCCTCTCCCTCCCTCCCTCCATCTCCCTCTCTCTCTCCCTCCCTCTCCCTCACTCTCTCCCCCAATCTCTCCCTCTCTCTCTCCCCCCCTTTCCCTCTCCTCTCTCCCTCTCTCCCTCTCCCTCCCTCCCTCCATCTCCCTCTCTCTCTCTCCCTCTCTCTCTCCCTCTACCTCTCCCTCTCCCTCCCTCTCCCTCTCCCCCCCTCACTCTCATCTGGGGAGCAGGATGTGAGCTCTCAGGATCTACTCCAGCCAGGCCTGCCTGCCTGCCTGCCAGCCTGCTGTCATGGTGTCTACCACGATGGTCCACAGACTCACCCTCTGAAACTATAAGACGGCAATTAAATGTTTCCTTTCATAAATTGGTTTGGTCACGGTGTCTCTTCACAGCAATAGAACAGTAACTAAGGCACACATCTTCCTGTCTATCTTTCTAATACTTCTGTATTTATTTCATTAAAGTTACCTGTTGTCCACTGAACAGTTTTATGAATGAGTTTCTAGTTTAAAGACAAATAGTGACAAATAGGAGTGCACTGCTAGGGGGTGTGGCCTTGTTGGAATGGGTGTGGTCTTGATGGGGTAGGTGTGTCACTGTGGTTGTGGGCTTTAAGACCCTCACCCTAGCTGCCTGGAAGCCAGTCTTCTAGCAGCCTTCAGAGGAAGATGTATAAGGGTCAGCTCCTCCTGCACATGCCTGCCTAGATGCTGCCATGTTCCTGCCTTGATGATAATAGACTGAACCTATGAACTTGTAAGCCAACCCCAACCAAATGTCCTTGTAAGACTTGCATTGGTCATGGTTTCTTTTCATAGCACTAAAACCCTAAGACATATATATATATATATATATATATATATATATATATATATATATATATACCTAGGTTTACACACACACACACACACACAGACACACACACACACACACACCATTTATAGGGATTTTAGATCTAGCCAGGGCCCCTGCAGTTTCATTGGTCCATCTGATACACGTGTTCATGGAACATATCTCTCTCTGTTTCTTGTTCTAGGAAGAATGTGGACAACATCTGCAGACTCGCTTCATTTTGCTTTATTCTCCTCTTCAGCCTTAGAAATCTCAGCTTACAGAGAGGGGAAGATGGGAACTTGGTTCGATAGCTCTTTTTGTCTGTGGGTAGCTTACGTCTCAAGTCACAAAGGGAAAATAAATATAATAAGAAATAGTAATACACACCCAAACCGTGATGGGAAGTTCATATCCGTTCCCCTTAATGAATGTCAACTTTGAAAACTGGAATCCAAAATGAGATGAGACTTTTGAAAAATCCTAATTCTCAGGCAGGCTTTGGTATTTCTCTTTCCCTGAAAAGGAAAAGCACTAGAAAAAGACAGACAGTAGGTTGCTTTTGTCCACAAATCGAATCAAAAGGATTTAATAATGAACATAGAGGGGGCTCACCCCATGTTTACCAAAGAATAGAGTAATATGGAGGAGGGGAGACATCTAGAGAACAGTTGGTGTCTTATTGGTATTATAAAAAAATTCCTAAAGTCAAGAAATAATATTTGACAAAAGAAAAAAAAACTAGGTTTCCATTAGGCAGACTGTTTTTAAAATAGCCTTCATTTTAGTCATGGAAAGAGGGGTGTGGAGCAGGTCACTCTGTAGATAACTAAAATCATTCCCATCAAAAAATTAAGAATAATGTGGATTTTTAATGGACTTGAATAAAATTAGAAATTTTAGCTTTCAAAGGGGAAAAATTGTGTTCCAGAGAGAGAGAGACAAGGGAGTGTCCAAACTCATACTTGATTCTTTCAATAAATCTACTGGTAACTCATGTGTTTTTTGATATTAGGATTAAAACGCAAGTTGGATTTCTCGACTTAAGAGTTTAATGTGTATGAATAGCTGCCAGTGTAAAGACTTGTCCTCGGATTTCTCAAAAGGCATGAAAAAGCCACCGTGGAGTTACTGGATTTTGTTTCAAAGACTTTAGCTCCTTCTCTGCAGGGATACAGGGCCTCAAAGGAAGGGCCTGAGACCTCCTAAGAGGTAGCGTCCAACACCTGAGGCCATGCGCACAGAGGGAAGTAGCCTTTCTCAGAAAATGGAGCTGGGAGAGCTGACAAATGAAGGCGACACATCGATCAAATCGCGGTAATAGAACGATGGCAGCCAGTTCACAGAGCGAGGCAGGTGTCAGCGACTCGGCCAAGAACTAAGAGGATTTGAAAAGATAATAACAACACAGAGTTCACAGAAGCCTCTATAGACTCATGGCGTCTGCGAATTTAATCTCATGTACTTTGGGCAGAGAAAACAATCCAAACCAGAGATCCCTCTTGCTCAGCCCAACAGAACGCTGTGCCGTGTCCCGGATGTCCCATGTCAAGGACTCAACCTAGATGCTGGAAGCCTGTGAGAAACCGGAACTAGGTCATTTAAGTGCTGACAGCAGAAATGGCTCAAGTCTGCACCTTCATTGGAAGGAGAAGAAATAAGTCACACAGCACCGGAAGTAATCCTTGTCAGGGTCTGTGTGAGGTCGGAAGTGGACGGCGCCCTGATCAATCAGTAAGCACTGCCTACATGTGTCGGGTGAGCCCACACAAATGAGAAAATGATTTTTAAATTTAAACACAATTTCTAATAACTAGTAACTTTTAAGTGTCCAGTTTTAGCACAAGCTTCCAGACTATGTGGTTTCTCAGGCGGGAGAACGCCGCACAAGAAGTGATTTTGAAACTTCGGAGGTTCCCACTATATGAGCGCAAACTAATAAGATCATGGAGGTGGGGTGTGGTAAAACGAAATAGAGGAAATCTGTAAAACCAAGAAAGAAGAATTCAGAAGACTTGTACGGGAAAGGCCAGAAAAAGGGATGTCATGGAAGACCATCCTGGTTTTCAGAGATTATCACAGCAAAATTGCCAAACACTAGTAGCCAAATTGCCATTTGTCTCTGTGGACAATCTCTGAACATCCACACACACACACACACAGAGACACACACACACACACACACAGAGAGAGAGAGAGAGAGAGAGAGAGAGAGAGAGAGAGAGAGAGAGAGAGAGAGAGAGGGAGAAGTGAAGCAAGGGGGAGGGACTAGGGGAGGGGAAGGGAGAGAGAGAGAGAGACAGAGACAGACACAGAAAGAGAGACAGACATAGAGACATACACACAGACACACACATGCAGAGATATACACGAAGACACACATAGCCCAATTGAGGATTTACAGAAAGATAGCCATCAAAGGACCCGAATATTTGGTGCTAAATTAGGTGAGCTTTGTGGAGGAATGAGTGCCAACCAAATTTTGCAAGTTTTGCACCACCTGCATGTTTCCGTACCCCCTTAGCTGTCGGGGCAGTGCATACCTGGCTGTCACTCCTGCTTTCTTCATTTGTATTTCACTGTGAATCTCCCTTCTCCCCGTTCAATGTGGCCAGCAATTTTCCATGTGGAAGGACCTCACAATGCACTGTGTCTAGGGAGGCAGGGAAAACAATTTCAAAAGAGGCTCAGTGCTAGGCAAACGGTACAAACAATGCATACTTCACCTCCAAAGGAGGGGCTCAAAGAATACAGAGGTTCTGGCTGGTGCACAGAGCCAAGCTTACAAAGTTAGGCCCACAGCATCCCTGGGAACCAACCAGCAGCTCTCATTCAGCCCTCCATGCTAATGACTCATTGTCATCTCTTGAGACGAGAGGAAGAAGCATTTGGAAGATCCTCTCCCTAAATATGAAGCTTTTACAGAAACTCTTATGAAACTTAAGAACAATTTTAAATAGGAAAGCACACACACAGTAAAAAAATAAATGACAGATTAGACAGCCTTCTCTGTGATACCATCATGTACACACACACACACACACACACACACACATACACATACACACACACACACACACACACACACACACCAGAAGAATAGACCTACATAAAGGATACATTTACATGCACAGATATCTGTCCGGAGGAGGTTGACGTTCTAACAAACCTCAACCAAGGACTCCATTCGGAAGATTCAGAAGGTCAAGACATTGGTTCACTCCTGGGAGCAGATCGCTGTATATCTCACAGAACCTTTATGGAAAACAAAGACAGATCAGCCTAGAATGAGTTAAACTGAAACCCTTTCAAGGCTACTGCAGAATTTTGTAGCTAAACTCCACAGACAGTTAACAGCATAGAAAGTGACCCATGACTGCAGTTTGTCTAATACCACTGAACCTGGTGAAACATTTCCTACACTCCTAGGAATCATAGAAGTGAGAGGGAACCAAGGCAACCTGGGGAGCCCACGTCAGTCTCATACAAAGTGCACTTTGCAGGCTAACCCCCAAATGGCTAGTCTACAAGTCACCAATCCTTGTGATGAAGTCACTGAAAAACAGTAGAGGCCTTACCTGGTAGAGCCACAGTCTCTGGTTCCTGCCTTCTGGAGGCTCCACGGTCATTCCACCCTTAACTCTCCACCATCCTGTTGACAATTGTCTGGCCTTTATCTTTGACTTAGGAGTATATTTTAGTCCTTTATCTCTCTCTCTCTCTCTCTCTCTCTCTCTCTCTCTCTCTCTCTCTCTCTCTCTCTCTGTGTGTGTGTTTGTGTGTGTGTGTGTGTGTGTAAATGTTATAAAGATTAATTAAAAGAAAAAGTTGCTGGTTCCAGTACAAATTTAAAATAAAGTTTCTTTATTTAAAGCTTTATTTATTTATTTCATGTATGTGAGAACACTGTCAGTGTCTTCAGACATACCACCAAAAGATGGGATCAGATCCCATTACATATGGTTTTGAGTCACCATGTGGTTATGGGAATTGAACTCAGGCCCTTTGTACGAGCAGTCAGTGCTCTTAATCCCTGAGCCATCTCTCCAGCCCTCAAATAAAGTTTCTTAAGAGAGCAGTTTAGTGTGGGAAGCAATAAAGATGCCCCATTTATGGACGAGCACTCAGTCTCTTTAAACTCCTGGGACTCGGGAAGCATCTTGGACAAGGAGGTGGGAAGAGTGTAAGACCCAGAGGGTGGGAAGAATGGCTCTTGTTTGCTGCCTTCAGGACAGGAAGTAGCTGCTGCAATCGTGAGCTCACAGCAGCTGTGGTCACCTGCATAGGTCTATAAAGGACCACCAGCTAGACAGAATCCCTTACTGAGGAGCTGTTCGGGTGCTGATGGCTGATGGGGTAAAAGAATCAATTGACTGCCTTACGATTCAAAGAGCAAATTATATGTACTTAATGTAAAGCGCTTTCTCCCTCTTTCGGTCTCTTTCTATCTCTTGTTCTCTGTCTCTCGGTCTCTCTGTTTCTATGTCTCTCTCTCTCTCTCTCTCTCTCTCTCAAACACACACACACACACACACATACACACACACACATGCAGATGTACACTTACATTATTTTTATGTCAAGGTGTTAAAAATCATGATACAATCAATATAAAGGAATAGAGGTTTGTTTAGGGCACACACTCACAGTCATTGGGTTCAGACTCTCATGGCAATGACCACATGGCAACAGTGTATTGATCTGTGTCACTGAGAGCCTGCATGAGCCCTGCTTATATTTGGGTGGATCAGGCAGCCAAAAGTTCGGTCCGAACTAGCCAGCTCCCTCCTTCTTTCCCCAGTGACCTACTTCTGCTAGGGCACAGTCTGAAAGATTAATCCACCTTCCTAGACAGTGCCATCAGCTTGAGACAAAGTGTTCCCACAGCTGAGACCCTGGGGAAATTTCACACTCAAGCCCTAACGACAATGAGCCAGGCAAGAGCGAAATGTTTTGTAAAACAGAGTAATTTCAGTTCTGTAAACAGGACAGGGAGGAACCCTTTGATATGGATTGATTTAGTCTTTAGCTTACAGAGTGCACCCCCAAAAAGGTACATAGTGTAGAAAATGCACAGTTTTCTATTTAGCAAGCATGGCGCTGAAAACAACACACTAATGAAAATAAAATGCAAAGAACTGGGATATAGTGTAACAATTCCAATCGTCAGTGTGAAAGGCTCTTTTACTTATATATGTGAGGTGTCATTATTAGTTCCCTAATGGGTTGATTTTACAAGGAAAGAAAATCACAAGATCTGACTATCCCATCGACCAAGGTGTCATTCATCACAGTGTTATGGGGCTCCCATCTAGGGATTAATCATCAGGGTTTGACAACAAAATCCATTGGCTCAATACATGAGGCTTTAGCACAGAAAGTGAGGTTACAAGTATGTAATGCCCTTTATTGTCTTCTCGGCCAGTCTGTTGCATGCATGCCTTGTTGTGGACTATTGTCGTTGGTGGTGGTTGTTGTTGTTGTTTTTAAATATGAAATGTTGAATGCAAGGGCAAGTAGCAGGGATCCGATAGATCTTTGCATCCTCACTTTCTCCTTCCCATCTCGCGCTAAGTCTCCCAATCCTCATCTATCATTCAAATACACTGAAACAACTCAAATATAAGGAAACAAGGTGAAATCAAGACACTGAAACAACTCAAATATACTGAAACAAGGTGAAGTCAAGACACTGAAACAACTCAAATATACCGAAACAAGGTGAAATCAAGACTCTGAAACAACTCAAATATAACGAAACAAGGTGAAATCAAGACACTGAAACAACCCAAATATACCGAAATAAGGTGAAAGGAGGACACTGAAACAACTCAAATATACCGAAACAAAGAAGAGTCAAGATGCACTTGCCATCTTTAATTTGTGTTTGCATGTTGACCGTAATCGTCTGATAAGCCTTAAAAACCACACGATGGGTCTGAGGAGTATGGGTGGGTGAAACCTCTTGCTGCCTAAGCAGACCTGAACTCAGATCCCAGTCATCATGTAACAGGCAGGGCAAACCTGTAATCCCGGGGACAGGAAGGGGAAACAGAATCAATAAGGTCTGCTGGCTTCCAGCCCTGATGAAAATATGAGAGTTTGGGATCAGGCAGACACCACCTGTATTAGTTAGGGTTCCATTGCTGTGAGGGGACACCATACCAAGGCAACTCTTAATAAAGGAAACATTTAATTGGGGCTGGCTTACAGTTTCAGAGGTTCAGTCCATTATTATCATGGTGGGAAGAATGGCAGAGTCCAGGTAGACATGGTGCTGGAGAGTGTTCTATATCTAAATCCGAAGGCAGCCCAGAAAGAGACTTGCAGCCACAGGCAGCCAGGAAGAGCATCTCTCTTCCTCATTGAGCAGAGCTTGAACACTGGGAGCCCTCAGAGCTGGCCTACACAGTGACACACTTTTTCCAACAAGGCCACACCTCCTACTAGTGGCACTTCCCATGGGCCAAGCATATTCAAACCACCACAGTGCATCAAAAGAAAATCGCAGAGAGACATAGAGAAAGATACTGCATGGTATCCTCTTGTAGCAGGGTGCTGCAACCCCCCCCCCACACACATAAACCCATGCACATGTGCGCACATGAGCAGATTTATTTATTTATTTATTTATTTATTTATTTATTTACTTTGTTTTAATTTTTTTCCATAAGAACTTGGTACATACACATAATGTGTTTGAGTGAATCCATCCCCATCCCCTCCCCTCAAGTCCCTCCCCTTTCCTCCCTCCTAATTCCATCTGCATTTCAATAGAAACTGCTGAGTCCATTTAGTGCTGACTAGATGTGTGGGGGTGAGTTCAAACATCCAGGGGAGCATGGACAGCCGTCAGGGGCCAAATCCATGAAGAAAACTGGGCCCTCAGCCCTGTAGTCATCAGTTCCCAGTAGTTCCTCAGTTGGGGGAGGGGAGCATCCAGAGTCTCCACCCTTCTATTCTGGGATTTATCTTTGCAGATTTTGTAGATGGGATCCTCGACACTGTGAAATAGATGAAAATACACACACACACACACACACACACACACACACACACACACACACACCAAAATTTAACACCTGAGAATGGTTTTTAAAGGGTTACACAACATCCTAAATTCAGTTCCTTGGTGGCGAAATATTTGAATTCCACACCAGATCACACTACTATCTATATAAAATTAAATTATTCAAATGAATATTTGAAAGTTCAGCGGATCTTTATCTGTTAAATAGCACAGGCTGAACGAAATCAGTTGGTGCCAAACCTCCCTGCGGCTGCACAAGAAAAATTGTAAATCAGAGTTCAAAAGCAGGAATCCACAAGGGTGAGGGGATCATCAGAGATCGAGGACATACAGGATCGGGTAGGGATGCTCAGTAGACCAGACAGGTGGTTCATAAGCAAAGAGCCTGGAAAACGGGCCATTCATACCTTGACAACCTTCAATGTCTAGGGGAAACGCAGGGATAGGTACACCCCGAAGTGGGAATAAAAAAACTTTAATACATTTACAGGACACTTAGCTTCTAAATACAGTGTGGATTGGAATCTACAGTGTGAAAAGGCATAGGAGTAGTAGTGTCCAGTTTTCCCCTGACTGTGACAAAATTGTGTCCTTTAGGGGCAGGAGAGATGGCTCAGCTACTCAGAACCCTTAGCATCCTCACAACTGACTCTGGCTGTGGAGATCTGCCTCTCTCTTCTGGCCTTTGCAGGTTCTGCAGCCACATGACATAACCCAAAAAAGACCCACGAACAAAAGTAAAAACGAGAACTTAAAATGAGTCATTTAGTTGATGTTAATGCACCAAGGTTTGTAGAGAGAATCTCTTGAAGCATCACCTGTCAATTAAAAAGTCTATGACCTGTGAGCTGAGGCAGGAAATAGAAGGCAGAACACTGGCAGGAAGAGAGGATTCTGGGACATAGTGTATAAAAGGAGACCCAGGGAGGGACGCTGCGGCAGATGCTAAAGGAGATGTTGAGGAAGATGCTAAGAAAGGGGATGAAAGAGCTGAAAATAACCATGAAGAAGACACAGAATAGTTTGAATGGGTTAAATAAGTTAGTCCGGGAATGAGCCAAAGTTTGTGGCTCAGGAATTTGTTAATAAATAATCAGTTTCATAGTTGTCATTGTGGGAGCGGGAGCTGGGAAGGAAAAAAGTACTTTTTTTTCCAAAGGTTAATTTCTCCTAATTATTTTCATATGATTATGTACGATGCTAATATATGGAAATCATGTGTAGGTTATATGGGAAATTGCAACTATCCTGGAGAATTCTAAATAAATGTGTTTTTTAATGCAAACTCGGTAGTGATATTTTTTCCACTTCCATTTTTCAAGTCTCTGTCCATTCTAAAGTATATGTGTTTATTTTATCTACAGTAGAAAACGTCCTTGTGATGTAATGACACATTAGTCAGCCCCACTAAGATGCTTTCTGGAAGTCAGTTAACCACAGGCACTGAGAGGTGTCTTGACTTAAGATCGGGCCCAAAGCACTTTCAGGATCTTGAACTGATGAGCATGGGCTTGTGGTCGCATTCACCCCAAAAGTGAACACACACACACACACACACACACACACACACACACACGCACACACACACACACAGCCGACATCACTGACTAACAAAACCTCAGCTAGAGCTGTGGCTTTGAGATCCTGGAGGTGGTGGCACTGGGTTTATTTGGCCTTACACTTTGGCACAAGCAGACAGCCACACTCACAACTCTCCCTCTGGTCCCCCTCTTCCTTCACAGCGAGTTCCAACACAATTTTTTATTTCTGATTTTATCCATCCAGTCTGGGCATCCCTCTTCCAGATCTTAACTTTTTTGTTCAGTGTGTGTGTGTGTGTGTGTGTGTGTGTGTGTGTGTGTGTGTGTGTGTGTGCGCGCGCGTGTGTGTGTGTGTGTGTGTGTGTGTGTGTAGAGAGACTCTGTGTGTGTGACAGAGAGAGAGAGAGAGAGAGAGAGAGAGAGAGAGAGAGAAATAATATATCACTTATAATAATATCCAAATGAATCTGGCTCTTTGCAGTGAGAATTTTGGTGCATTTAAAAACATAGAGATATTATAAGAGTATGTTTTAATATAGGCTGTGGGGTATGACATCCAAAATGCTTGTCATTTTCACAGCTAAGTACTTCAGAGTGCTGAATCAAATATCTCATCTAAATCAGTTCCTGGTGAGACTCGGGTATGATTCACCGTGGGGCACATCTCTGCACCGTTTATGAGTCTACAGAATCAAGAAAGCAAGATGCATGCTGCAGCTAGCAGAAACTGGTTAACTATAGCCTCTGATCAACTCAGCATCACTTGAAGAGAGAGAAAGACAGACAGACATAAAACAGACACACACATGAGGGGGAGCTTAACAAATGACTTATTGTGTTATTGGGGTGGTCTTTGGACAGGCCTATGAGGAATTGCCTTGATTGTTGACTGACTTAGGTAGGGCCAAGCCCACTGTGGGCAGCACCATTTACTAGGCAGGTCGCTCTGAGATGTATAAGAAAGCTAGTTGAGCTGGAGCAAGCCAACAAGCAGAGTCCCTTGGTGGATTCAGCCTCAAGACCTTGTTGTAGTTCCTACTCTGACTCCCCTCCATGACCTGAAAGTTGAAGTCAAAACATTTTCCTCCCCTACACTACTTTCCATCCAAGATTTTATCAGAGCCACAGAAAGGAAACTAGAACAGACTCCATGGGGCAGCAGGGAGGACTGAGGCCTCACAGATTCCCAGGAGCCTGTGCTTGCAGCTTCTGTCTCTTCTATCACTGTAAGCCACAGTGACCTGGGCAGGCTCAAGAGAAGGAAGGACAGTCTGCATTACCTACGAGATGACACAGTCACTTCTGTCCTTATTCCACGGACAAGAAAGAGTGCTAATGACCCAGCGGTTATAACGTTTAGCAGTGGGAATAGAAAGAGAGGAGGAACTTAACACTTCCCACAGGGCCAACGAGAGGACCAGAGGCAGAGGTGAAGCTGGACTCTGCAGTGCATTTCCTGTGTGGGCTCCCTTCCCCCACCTAGTAACCAAACAGAAGGTTCTAAGTCAAGAAAGAAAGAAGAGAGCCACAAGACGAAAGAAACCGAAGTATCTCAATAATGTCCTTGCCTCAGCTGCACTGCCCAGAGGTTTGTGAGTCTGTGGACATGTCTATGAGGAACTGCTTTGATTGTTCACTGACTAGGATGGCCAAGCCCATTGTGGGCGGAACCATTCCCTAGGCAGGTGGGTTCAGAGCTGTATAAAAAGACCCAGTCTTGGAGCTTGTCTGCTGCTTATGTGGTGTTTTTTTCGTTTTTTTGTTTTCTAACTGACAGAGAGGGCTACAGTATTGCCTACAGCGCAGCATTGAGCCTGCTGCACAAAACTCAGCATCTTGCTGTAACAGAACTCAAGGAAAATTCCAGATCTCATTAAAAAGATAGTGGCCACCTTCCCCCCTTCTCCAATTTCTAGTCATTAATGAATTTTTAAGCTCCAGTTATCCCACCTTAATCACAAGACACTCTGATCTTCATAAGACTGATGTCACTCAAGTAGTGCAAGCCACCAGACAGAGGACAGAAGTAACAATCCCAAACATCCACTGCAGTTCCCAACTCAAATGCTTACAGAAGCCGTGTCAACCTTCAGTCAAAACAGGCATCACGTTTCTCTCATTACCTACCCTTTAATTGTCAAAACATTTGCACGTCTAAGTTCTTTCTGTTAAAGGGGTGGGAGGACTTCTTTCTACTTTATGAGCCATTTACTTTAGTGTTGTTAAGCAGAGAAGAGGACAATCCAGTCGACATTTACTCTAATAGGTGACTGATGTATGCATGAGGCTGTCCATATTTCTCCAGTAACTATAAACCTAGATGCCTTTTCCTTGCAGTGTGTATGAAATGAGCCTTCTACTCCATCCTTCCTTTCTCATTCAGGAGTTCTCATGATCACTCTGGCATCCACCACCTACCAGATCAGAAAGACTCTCCACGATCCCTTCTGCCGTTAAGGATCAGACCCCGCTGTGGGCTGGAGAGACCGCTCAGAAGCTAAAAGCACTGGCTGCTCTTGCAGGGGACTCAGGTTTGATATCTTGCACCCACATGGCAGCCCCCACACATCTGTAACTCCGGTTTCAGGGAAGACCTTCTGCTGGCTTCCCTGAGCACCAAGCATGCCCAAGGTACATATACATGCATGCAAAAAAAAAAACACCCCTACACATAATATATATATATATATATATATACATACATATATATATACATACATATATATACATATATATATATGTATATATATATGTATATATATATATATATATATATATATATATATGTAAGCCTTAGAAGACAAAGAGGAAAAGGAAAAGAAGAAGAAAGTGAAGAGAAGGAGGTAGCCCTATGAAAGCCACAAAAACACCGCATTCAATTTTTTTTATTTATTTACTTTATTTATTTGTACACTGTAGCCATCTTCAGACACACCAGAAGAGGGCATCAGATCCCATTACAGATGGTGGTGAACCACCATATGGTTGCTGGGATTTGAACTCAGGACGTCTAGGAAGAGCAGTCAGTGCTCTTAACCGCTGACCTATCTCTCCAGTCCCTTGATTATTTTAACTTTGTAGTCCATAAGTCTGAGCTCTTACTTTGAAGGAAATGCTGGGAGTGTATGTGCACACTGTATATTATTAATCCGGTGCTGATGCGTAGAGACAGGTGGATCCTGGGGCTTGGGGGGCCAGCCTATCTAGCCTAACTGGTGAGATCCAGGACAATGGGAGACATTGTTTCAGATGATGTGGGTGGTGTTCCCGACACTGACACCAGTCTTTCAGCCTCCACAAACATGTGCACACGATTGTGAGTACACGTGGTGCATACATTACAAAAATTAAAAAGGAAATGTGGAAATTCAATAAAGAAAGCTCCTTTCCAGCTGGTGGGGTATAGAGAGGATTGCTTCTCCGAATATAGTTATCTCTGAAGAGGAAGTCAATAAATGACTCAGACAAGAGCCTTTGAGATATCAGCTGCCAACCCAGGGCCAAGACCTCCTCTCTGGCTGCATTTACCTTCTTAACATGACTCCACATTGTCTCCTGGGACCCAGGTTTCCCCTTCCCCATAGCTCTGCCCTACTTTGAGCCTAAGAACCCAAAGAGCTAGCCAAGAAAGGAGGGGAGAAAGGACACGAGGGGCTGGAGAGGAGGCTGACAGTAATCCAGTCATATACACAGACCATTCCATTGGCACTCAGTCCACGGATGCCAGGCAGTATCACTGAGCTGGATGCCCAGGAGGAAAGGCAGGGTTAATAATCAAATAGGTGGCAGTCTTTACCACAGTAAGTTCAGCCAGCTGTGAACACAGTCAGAACACAGAAGAAAATGTCACCTGTCTGTGAACTGTGAACTCCTGAGTGCGAGTGCATGCTTGTGTAGAAGGACTGTGTGTCGCTGTGTGTGTGTGTGCATGTGCATTGTTATTTAAGCTGGGTTTCTTTTTTTTTTATTTTCATATATAGTTAGTCCTGGGACTACTTCATGACTTAATAAATCTTACCAATATTTCTTCCGCTGTGCCTGTTAGTTCTGAAACCCCTGCTGGTCACCTAATGATGTGCTTTACCTTGTCAATTATTTCAGGGGACTTGTGGGTGACACCCTTTCCGTGAAGTCCAAGAGACAAGAAGAGAACAGAAGCCCCACCTGGCAAAAGAAAGCGGGTACAACATTGTCTGAAATGATTCGGGGTGGGCGAGCACGCAGATAAAAGAACGTAATGTGAGAACTGAGCCCAAGCTGGACACACAAATGGCGACACTGAACCCCAAACAACCCCCCCACCAGACGGTGCCTGCGGGTTTAGGCTTAAAAGTACCTTCCACGGAGAGCCCAAAGGAATCAGTACTGAGTCTGTTGGGACATTGCGGAGAATAGAAATCCTTTGCCTCCACTCTCAGTAGAAGAGACGGCAGTAAAATGGGTTACGGATGTGTAGGGCTATTGGAAGAAGCAGATTAAAAGAAAAGAACTTGACTCATCGGCTTTGATTCGAAATCTTTATTATCACAAATGGTGGTTATTAGATCAATATGCCTCACACATCCTCCGTTCAGTCACAATGGCACTTTCAGCCCATTTCAGCTGGTTATGTGTTCATGCTCTCTCTCAGGGTTAGGTAGTAGCAAAACTTGATGTATGGCCATTATCTGAAGCCTGGCCCAGAAAGATAATGGCCCAAGGTTTACAGTGCATGTGGGAACGATCAATTATACCCCCACAACTGATAGCACAGCAGAACCCCAACACTGGATGGGAGGCAGAGGAAGAGAGATGAAATTGTCTTGGATACCTCCCTCTTTTTGACAGGCAGAAAAAAATCTTTCTTCAGAAGATGTTTGGTGTGTCTCAGTGAGTCTTCTGATGCACCTCAACACCAGTGACATGCACAGAACAAAGCTAGCAAGACTGATTCAAACTAATCAGGAGCCCTCCGTGCATTAAAAGATAGAAAACCAATTATACTAATATCCAAATGAAACTGGCTATTTGCAGTGAGAATTTTGGTGTATTTAAAAACATAGAAATATTATAAGACTATGTTTTTGTTTTAATCCAGGCTGTGGGGTATGGGGTTTCTTCCAATTCTCAACAGTGGCTGACTATGATTTGCCTCGTGCTCTAGCAGGGGTGTGATTTTGCGACCAGCAGATAGATTTTGCACGTGTGTAACATTTGGAATGCTGGAGACTTTTCAGAGAACATATAAATGCTAGAGCCTCATAGGAGGCTGATCTGATCTGTGACATACACTAGGTACACTGATAATTGAAGGACATTTTCTGATCTGTGACATAGAGTATGTACACTGATAATTGAGGACATTTTCTCACCTGTGACTTAGACTAGGCAGAATGATAATTGAGGACATTTTCTCACCTGTGACATAGACTAGGGTAACTGATAATTGGAGGAATTTTTTTTTGATCTGTGACATACTGTTCTTCTGTCTCTTGCCAGAGTATGTCTGTGCAATGGAAACCTCTCTCACTTATTTTTCTGCCTTTCAGGAAGGCAGTTGCCCTATGATGTTTAGATATAGCACCTGCTCTGATGTGTGATGTGCAGTGAGACATTTCCAAAGAGAGTCACTGTGACTTGGGTTGACAAGCAATCACCTTCTGCTACAGTCAACCATTCATAATCTAGCATGTCGCCTCGGCTCTTCCAATGCACTTCAGAATGTTAAATTTATTTTTATACAAATGGCCAGCACTGTAACTACATTTCATGACTTTCTTTATTCTGTCATTAGACTCGGGATAAGATTTTAGATTTATAAGGTATGTTTCAGTCTAGGTCAGAGAAGGTCTTTTATGTCAACTATAATATCAGGAACTTCCAAATCTACATGTAAAATATGCATTGGGTTAAGGAACCCAATGAGCCTTTTATTATTTTGATCATTCGTACAAAGAATGTCTGTTCCAACTAACTGATACAGACATGAATCGCACTGTTATTGTGTTGTTTCAGTGTCCCCTACTGCATTGCACCTGGACAGAGGTTTCAAAATAGTCCAGTTCTGTAGCAAATCACAATGTTGCATCTCCAAATACAAAAGAATCCCCATCCTCTCTCCTTGAGTTTCTCACTATCAAATTTTGTGACCTATTCTTCAAATCAATATTTATTGTAGGCTAATTACTTACTGAATTCATCTTAAACATTTCAGCATTTTAAAATATAACCTTTATAAAGAAATAGAAGGGCAGAGAATGTTACCATTTGGTAATTAAGAAAACAATAAACGTAAAAATATACATAATGAAAAACAGGACATAAATATTTCTAACCATGCAACTTAGCTCTGATATGTCCTGAAATGATCACCACTATTTTTATATCAAATATTTATTTTTATTTATTTCTCAATATGTTATGCCATGTTTTAATTTCTGATTATGTGGAATCAGAAATAGAATGTATTATTCTTTAACTCCAAGGAAATAAAATAACTTACTTTCTGAAACATAACCCTGAATATTCTACATTTTCATGAGGAATAAAATAGCGTATAGGTAAAATTATTGTGTCTGTATGTAGATTAGAAATTAAGTCTGTTATAAATATAAAGTTGGGACAAGAACTTACCTTACTGTGAAAGGCAAACTAAGCTTGAGTATCTCCTCTGAACTAAGATGCATCATCATCCTTTCTCATCTGTAGGTCTGATTTATAGACACCATTGCTTGATTTTTCATGTACGGACATGAAAAAAAGTGAAATTAGTGTCTCAGTTGTTTTTTTTTTTTAAATATAAACTATGTAGACATCCTGGAAAATACACTGATACATTTAAACTTCACATCATTTCTTTAGTGGTAAATTAATTTGCTTTTAAAAGAAATGTTGGAAGGGAATTCAAATGGATTTAAGATAAGAGTAACTGCTGGGCAAGTTTCATGACATCATTGGGTCCATGACTCGATGCTGGAAAGTTGGATTCTAGTTGTCCACCTGTGAACTGTAACATATACATGTTCAGACATATATGCAAATAAACATAGAGATGCACACATTCATACATGAAGGCACACATTCATACATGAAGGCACACACACTACAAAAAATCTATAATTTCAAAGGTGGTTTTGTTTTGTTTTATTTGCTTTGCTTTCATTTACTAGTAATGACACATGCCTTTAGTTATACCATAAAATCTGAGAAAGGGCTGACAAGTAGGAGGCCAGAACTTCACATGTGAAAGCTTCAGAGCAGTTAGTACAAGTTTAACATGAAAAACGTGAGAACTTTTCTCAAAATCCTAAGAGCTTGAAATATAGGTCAGGGCCTTCCTGGCACACAGTTGGTTATGTCTTTGATCTTCACAACTGAATTTTTTCATTCAAATTTCAGGTACTTCTCTATTGAATGATTTTCAAATAAGCAAACTGTGATTAGTTTTTAGAATTCGTTTTGTGTTCAAATGTAAAGCTCCTAAACTCTAACCTTTATCTCTGACTTTCTAAACCAGAAAAAGCATAGGAACATTTGATATATCTGGCCTTATATGTTGTATATTTTCATTTTAAATGGCTTTCTTTTATATCATTATAGTGTTCCTGGGATTTACAGATTACTTCCTTGGAATAACAGGGGATACAGACTTAGAACCTTTGGGTCAGACCTTCACTGGTTTTTCACACAATTTATCATTCCTCTTTCAGGTGACATAAGGAGCTGTTGCTGAGATGTGGCTAAGACTGAGTGTGGATTACAATAGTGTCAACATCCTTCTCCAATGTAAAGCCATACATGTTCCTTAAACACATTCTTGAAAGATAGTTTCCATAGTTCATGGAGTTTTCATTAGATAGCTACATTCTTTCATTTTTGGAGGATGTTTTTGAAGACTATTCTGTCATTTATGTCAATTGCTATCCCTCTTTCGTGGGAAATTTCTGTTTCTTTTCTGGATGCTTCTACGAACTATGTTTCTACTATCGCTGGGTTCAGTTTGGTCACCTGGGTTCAGATTTCTTTTTATTTATCATGCCTGAAATTTGTTTGGTTGAGGATTTTATTGTTCTCATTCTACAATTCCTTCATTGTTATGCCTGCAAACTTTTCTCTTCTTATTTTGAATATTCCTCCTTTTAGTCTTCTGTAGACTCATGGGTCTTCCACCTGCATGGAGCCTGGGTATTGCTCATCACGGTTTCACGTGTATGAGCTGTTCTATAGAGTTTTAGTTTTCAATGTCTAAGAGTATAGATTCTAGTTTTTGGTATTCATGAAATTTGCAGAGATCATAACTTCTAGAAAACCATGATATCCTTACCTTTTCATTTTTTAGTTTTTCTGGGATGATTAAAATAAACAATTTATAGAGAATAACAAGCATAAGAAAAATGTATATTGTGAACATATTTCTGCAAGAGGTCTCATGTATTGATGCAGCTGAAATAACGAGATTTACCATGCTCTTTGTGACTGCCCCCACATCTCCCTTCTCCTTTCCCCTCATGATAGTATTTACTCATTTACTTTTCTTCTTCCCTCACATTTGTTTATTCATTAGTTGTGTGGTCAAATGATACAGTATTCTAGTTAGTTGAGAGGACAATTTTCAGAAGTGACTTATTAGCTTCTGCCATGTGGGTCAAAGGGATTGATATCAGCTGTTCAAGCTCATCTTGGCATACAACCACCCTTAGCCAGGGAACCATTATGCAATCCCCAAATTTAATATTTCCTAATACTATCTGAGAGCATCTCTATGACTTCAGAATTATTACCTGGACTATTTTAGTCGAAAGTGATTATGTGGGAATTAATTTTGTACATTATAGCCACAGTGCTATAATGCTACCCATTCTTCTATTTTTATGCACTACTCATTACACTTGTATATGTGTTGTAAAACACCCTGCTTAGCAAACAAGCACAACCTCTGCTGATAGTATTATGTAGCTTCCTTATGTTGATGACTATGTCTCTACATCATTTTATGCTCACTGTTTTGGCATACTGATTTCTCTTTAATTTATATTTATGATGCACATCATGGAGACCCTTTGTTCTTGGCTGTTTGGATGATAGTGATTTCTCTGCTATTATTTCATTGAGGACACAAAAACTTACCAAACATTCACATACTTACATTTATACTGTATATTTTTGTCTGGTGATTTGACTATACTATTATCGTGAGGCAGATTCTAATCTCTAGTGAAATAAAAGTCAAACAACGTTTAAAAAATTGACTACCTCTATTCTTTTTATTTATCACTTATTTTCATAGTAAGATACAAAGAAGCCTCTCTCATCCTAGTATTGACTCTGACTTACATAAAAATTTAATTATCAAATTAATTAAAATTATTTTAGTACAGTAGTTTTTCTATGCTTGTAGTACCTAGAAGTAATACATTAGACATTTGCTTTCTGAACTCCCATGCATACTATAGAGTAAATATATTTATTGTGCATGAGATCTCCACATAAGAGGCTACAAAAATACCTCAGCTGTTAAAGGCTTGTGACCCAACCAAAATATCAATGAAAATGAAATTAGTCACTGTATATTAGGTTTTTGTATTGAAATAGTCACACATTAGCTCTTTGTAATTCTCTACATCATATCAGGTCTAATTATAATGATAGTGAATGAATCCAATTACAAAATTAACCATTATATCTAATAGCATATTTGAATTATTTAACATGTGTTTTGGTTTCATCTTCATATTCTATACCAAAGGAAGCATAGTTAGTGCTCTTCTATAATCAAATAGCCACGTCTTCTGCGGTAATCTGGTATATTAGTATAATATCAAAATTGATTTCTTTAGTTCATTTACTTTTGAGAGATCTTTTCTCAGCAGAAATGCTTAAATTAAATGTAAATTAAATAAACTCCGTGAATAAAATATAAATCTTTATAAAAGAAAAATAATATAGTAAAATAAGTTATCAAACACAAAAATATATCACAAAATTCAAACTCAGATTACCCACAACTAACACCCAGCTCACTGAAAATAAAGACCCTGGACCCATTTTATAAGTAAGTACCCGTGAGCACATGCTTGAGAACACTCTATGTTCTTTCTCTCCCTTTACATTCAGGGAGCAGAGGTAATGGTTTCCCCTAAGTTCTCAGAATTATCCATGGTTCTGGTTAAGATGCAAAGAAAAATCTAGAATTCCTGTTGATGGAAGATGAGTTTTTTTTTTATTTTATTAGCATCCTTAATATATCATAATCGATGAAATTCCAGATGCCTAGTGAAGATGTGTTATATAAATAAATGATGAAGAAAATTCAATTTAAAATTATATTATGTTTATTAGAAGAATTTTTCCACTCAATTTCATAATCCATTTTATATAAGACAGTCTCTGTCATTCTTCTCGACAGATTCCAGTCAGGATGTATCTTAATACACCACGCTTATTCACGTGTATTTTGTATCTATTTGAATCCACCTCCCCATGACAATTCCCTCAATATGTATATTTCATATACAGGAAATGTCTATCCTGATATTTCCATTTATTAGGATGATACTCTCAAGAAGATACAAGCTTCCTGTTTCTGGATGCCCCCAGAGATGACATAGTACCATAAGTCTCTGTACCCAAATTCGGTGGGGGAGAAAGCTGGACTCCCAGAATCATGGACAATTCTGATAATTTAGGGGAAACCATTACCTCTGCTCACATTTCTGTGCTTGGAGGAAGCTGCTTACAGCCCAATGTATACAGGAACATAGGAAGAGTAAGGGAGGGGATCATTCCAGTATCTACCTGTGTCCAGAGATGAAAGCCAGTGACCAGGAAAAGTAACACAGCTGAGAACACAGGCGAGACCAACCCTTTGAAGAAGACAGGGCAGCAGATGAGGATAGGGATAGAGGTCTTATGGATGGAGGGCATACACAAACAGTCTTTATATTTTTCTGTGCCTTTAACAGCTCAATGGCAAGGCCACTTCCTAACCTCTAAGTGGCTGAACTATCCCCCACTGATATTCCCACGTTATTATTTGCTAAAATCTATATCCCATCTCTCTTGCACTGGACACCATTGGGCAGATCGCCTGGGTCAGCTTATTCTCATGGTCTTCTATGTCAGCTGCTTCTCTGTCCTGAAAGTCTGTCCTGGAGAATCTCCATGTCTTCTTCCTCTCTGTACCTTTGTCCAAGCGTCCTGAAACTCCTGCTCTGTCTGTCCTGCCTAGACACTGGCTATCAATATCCAATCAGAACCAACTGAGGCAGGGTCCCTGATTCCTAAGTTTAGGACAGTATGAGAAGCATGAGAATAAAGTCAACTGCAATAACTATTTGTATGTGACTTTCTGGGAACAATATTTCCCAAACAAGAAAGAAATACCTGTTAAAGTACTAGAATCAAAGAAAATGTCAAGTAAACACATAATAATAATAATAACAATAATAAAACAGTAAATATTAATAATAATAGAATTAATATAATAAAAGTGATGATAAAATAATAATAAATATAATTATAATAATTATAATAATGAATAATAATAAAAATAAAGTCATCATCATCATAATTATCATCATCAAAGCCTAATGAACAGAGAAATAAAATACAAAAACTGTGAAGGAAAAAGACTAAGTCACACGTAAAGCTGATCACATGAACTAACACCTGAATCTTCATTGGATATTCCAAAATAAAAATGGGCTTGGATCACCTTTCAAAACGTTTTCAAAGAATACAGATACTACCCTAGAATTTATTACTGAGGAAATGTATCAATCACATCAACAGAAGAGGAGAAACTTTACATAGCATAATCACCAGGAAGCCATGTCTCTTCAGCGATCTTAATCTAAAAATGGGAAACCGCATTCTGAAAATAAGGGATATTCTCTAGAGGACAGAGTTGGTAAATAACCCTGTAGTAATTCTTCGGAAGAGGGAAAAAGTGTGTGGCAACAACAAAATAAAAAAGTCCGATGAATACTCCTCCGTAATAACGCTAACCATAGGGATTTAGCTCAGTGGTAAAGTGCTTGTCTAGCAAGTGCAAGGCCCTGGGTTCGGTCACCAGCTCCAAAAAAAAAATAAATAAAAATAAAAATAACGCTAAGGATTAACTGTCCGACACGAATAATATACAGGCTATCAGTTTGTATAAGAAAACATGTTTATTTCTCCTGCATCTAAATAGTACATTTGTTTTAGATACAATTGCATACTCCTGTTTAGAATACAATTCCCCACATTTCTTTTTTTTCTTTTTTCTTTTTTTTTCGTAAGTATATTTATTGTTCATTAATTTTTTTATAAAGATCTAGAAGATTTACTGTTTAATTGTAAGTATAGAATTTTCATGTAAATGTATTTTTTTTCTTTTTTGGGGGGGGCATGTTCCCGTCCCCATCATCCGCCCATTACCGCCCTCCCCCCAACAATCACGTTCACTGGGGTTCAGTCTTAATAGGAACGAGGGCTTCCCCTTCCACTGGAGATCTTACTAGGCTATTCATTGCTAACTATGAGGTCAGAGTCCAGGGTAGTCCATGTATAGTCTGTAGGTAGTGGCTTAGTCCCTGGAAGCTCTGGATGCTTGGCATTGTTGTTCATAAGGGGTCTCGAGCCCCTTCAAGCTCTTCCAGTTCTTTCTCTGATTCCTTGAATGAGGGTCCTGTTCTCAGTTCAATGGTTTGCTGCTGGCATTCGCCTCTGTATTTCCTGTATTCTGGTTGTGTCTCTCAGGAGAGATCTACATCCGCTTCCTGTCAGTCTGAATTTCTCTGCTTCATCCATCTTGTCTAATTGGGTCACTGTATATGTATGAGACGCATGTGGGGCAGGCTCTGAATGGGTGTTCCTTCAGTCTCTGTTTTAATCTTTGCCTCCCAATTCCCTGCCAAGGGTATTCTTGTTCCCCTTTTAAAGAAGGAGTGAAGCATTCACATTTTGATAAGCCATCTTGAGTTTCATTTGTTTTAGGCATCTAGGGTAATTCAAGCATTTGGGCTAATAGCCACTTATCAATGAGAGCATAACATGTGTGTATTTCTGTGGTTGTGTTACCTCACTCAGGATGATATTTTCCATTTCCTTCCATTTCCCTATGAAATACATAAAGTCATTTTTTTGATAGCTGAGTAGTATTCCTTTTCATAGATTTACCACCTATCATAAGGCAATATTTTATATGCTAGAAAGTTTACTTTTGGGAGAACATTATTTTGTATATTTAATTCATCCGTTTTCATTAATTTTATCTGAAAGAATATTATTTGCTAATATGTTTAAATTATAGGTAACTCTGTTTGTGTGTGTGTGTGTGTGTGTGTGTGTGTGTGTGTGTGTGTGTTTGATAATTCAACTCTAATATGACCAGGAAAATTCTTTAGTGATAATGATAATTTATGGGCACTGAGAATTTTTGTATATACTTTATATATAAACTATATATGTATATACTTTATATATATGAAAATATATTATGTATATTTTTTCAAAGCACTCTTTATATATGTATACTAAATTAAGCCTTCTATTTGCAGTTTTAGCTTTTTCTAACACTAATTTTATCTTATTAGTGTCTAGAAAGAAATACATGGAAGCATGAATCATCTCAACCTCAAATGTAGGTACACTCAATATTATGTCTTCCTTTTAAACATGATTGTTCATCTTTGGTCCATATATATATATATATATATATATATATATATATATATATATATATATATATATATATATATATATATATATATATAAATTGCTCTATTTATATTAGAAATGTGTGCTACATTGTATATATGTATTCATTGATGACTTCCTTCTGTGAACAAATTTTAAGAATAAATGACTTCTGTACATTATGTACATTATTATAAAATCTAAGATCATTGAGATTTTCCGAAATCAAATACCATAATGCATAAATATAAGAATCATTTCCTGTCTGTGGCTATTAACAAAAAAAATTAATAAAAAAAACTCCTATAAACAAATTTTGATATTATCCATGTAAGTTTCTTCAAGGAGTTGTCCAACTTTTAAAAAAGGGAAGTCACCAATTATGTCAATACATTTTTCATTCTATATTCCTTTAAATTGTAAAATACATTTTTATTTATATAAGTCATAACAACAAGGGAAATATTATATAGACAGCAAAAGAGACCTAAGGAAAATAGTACCAAACTCTAATATTTGGATCAATATCAGAAATGGCAAATGATAATTACTGTATTATTAATTTAATGAGAAAAGATATCACTTTTATTTAATAATTTTTTCCTGAATATTTTATGTATTTACATTTCAAATGTTATTTCCTTTCCTTTTTCTCCCATAACAGCCCTGCCCGTCTCCTGTGAGGATGTTCCAATTCCCACCAATCAACTTCAACCTCAATTCTCTGGCATTACCCTACATTGGGGATACAAGCCTTCACAGGATTAAGGGGTTTTCCTTTCAATGATGTTTGAACAAGCAATCCTCTGCCACGTATGTGGCTGGAGTCATGGGTCCCTCAATCTGTACTCACTAGTGGGTGGGTTAATCCCTCGAATTTCTGGTGGGTCTGGTTGGTTGATATTGTTGTTCTTCCTGGGGTTTTGCAAACCCCTTCATCTCATTAAGTATACTCTCTAACAACTTCATTGAATCCCCTTGTTCAATCCAATGTTTAGCTACAATCATCCTCACCAGTGTCAGTAGAGTTCTGTCAGTGTCTCTCAGGAGACATCCATATCTGACTCCTGTCAACAAGGACTTGGTGGCATCAGCAATAGTGACTGGTTTGTGTGACTGCATATGGGACAGATCCACACATGGGGCAGTCTCTGGTTGACCCTTTCTTCAGTCCCTGCTTAACTCTTTATTCTTGAATTTCCTCCCATGAATATTTTTTATCCCTTCTAAGAAGGAATGCCACATCTGCATGTTGGTCTTCTTCCTGTGTGGGCTTCATATGACCAGTGAATTCTTTCTTATGTATTCCACACTTTTGGGCTGATACACACTTCCAATAAAGGTATACCATTTGTGTTCCTTTGTAACTGGGTTACCTCACACAGACTGATAATTTTTGGTCTATCCTAAGAATTTTATGCAAACATTGCTTTTGATAGGTTAGAAGAACACACATGTGTAAGTATTTCATTTATCCATTACTATGTTGAGGGACATCTGGTGTCTTTTCAGCTTCTGGCTATTATAAAAAAGAAAGGTTGCTCTCAACCTGTAGCATCATGTGTCCTTCTTATATGTTGGAGCATCTTTTTGGGTATATATCAAAGAAATGGGATTGTGGTATCCTCAGGTTGTACTATGTACAACTTTGTGAGAAAACTCCAGACTGTTCTCCAGAATGGTTAAACGAGCTTGCAACCTGACCAACAATGGAGGAGAGTTCCTCTTTCTCCACCTCCTTGCCAGAATCTGTTGTGAATTTCTTAACTTAGCCATTCTGAGTTGCGTGCTGTGTTACCTCAGTATTTGTTGATTTGCATTTACCTGATGGATAAGGATGTTAATATTCCTCAGTAGAGAAATCTTTGTTTAGTGCTATTCACCATTTTTGAAAGGACTATTTGATATTCTGGAGTCTAACTCCTTGAGTCTCTGTATAGATTGATTTTAGCCCTCTATTAGATGGAAGATTGGTAAAGATCTTTTCTTACCCTATTGATTTTACCTTTTTCCAAATTCCAGTGTCCTATGACTTACAAGAGCTTTATGAAGTCCCATTTGTCAATTCTCGATCTTGGAGCAAAGCCATTGGTGTTCTGTTCATTAAATTTCCCCACTTTTTCTTCTATTAGTTTAAGATTATATGTTTCTTGTGGACATACTTGATCCACTTCGACTTGAGCTTTGTACAGGGTGATAAGAATTGATTGATTTCCATTCTTCTACATGCTACCCTCCAGTTTAATGAGAACCGTTTGTGGAAAATGTTATTGTTCCATTGAATGGTTTCGGTTCATTGTCAAATATCAAGTGGCCATAGGTGTGTGCCTTCATTTCTGGTCCTTCAATTATATTCCATTGATCTTTCTGACTGTCTCTTTACCATTCCCATTCAATTTGTATTATTATTGTTCTGTGATACAGCTTGAAGTCATCGATAGTGATTGCCCCAGAAGTTCTTATATTGTTGATGAACGTTTTCTCTATCATGGGGTTCTTGTTATTCCAACTGAATTTTCAAATTGTTCTTTCTAACTCTGTGAAGAATTGAGTTGGAATTTTGATGGTGATTGCCTTGAATCTGTTGATTGCTTTAGGCAAGATGACAATTTTTACAATATTAACCCTGCACATGCATGAACATGAGAAATTTTTCCATCTTCTGCGATCTTCAATATTTTTTTCAGAGACTTGAAGTTCCTGTCATACAGAACTTTCACTTGCTTGTTTAGAGTCAACCTGAGGTATTTTTTTATTATTTGTGACTATTTTGAAGCCTGTCATTTCCTTAACTTCACCTCCAACTGTTCATCCTTGAAGTAGAATGCTACTGATTTGTTTGAGTTAAGTTTATATCCAGCAACTTTGCTGAAGTTGTTTATCAGCTGAAGGAGTATTCTGGTGGAATTTTTGGGGTCACTAAAATTTACAATCACATCATCTAAAATTGGGATATTTTAAGTTCTTGCTTTCTAAATTTTTCGGTTTTCCCACGTGTTTCTGTCTAATTTTTGTGGATAAGAATTCCAGAACTATATTGATGGGGTAAGTAGAGATTAGGCAACCATTTCTAGTCCGTGATTTTTGTGGTATTGCTTAAAGTTTCTCTCCAGTAAGTTTGATGTTGGCAACTTTTTTTTTGTAATATTGCTTTTACTATGTTTAAGAATCGGCGTTGACTTCCTAATATTTTCCAAGACATCTAACATGAAGAAATATTGATTTTTCAAATTTTTTGTCAGCATCTAAAAAGATGATCATTTATTCCCCCCCCTGGAGTTTATTTACATAATTGATTCTTCTATGTGCTGACATCCAGTTGAACCCTAATTTCTTGAAAATTCTGTCTTTTTTCCATTTCATAGTTTTAGCACCTTGGTCAAAGAAAAAGTGACCATAGGTGTGTGCATTCATTTCTGGATCTTCAGGCTAGGATATCTGGTGAAATTTTCAATTACTATGGATGGAGAAAATAAGACATTCCATGACAATGCCAAATGTACACAACATCTTTCCACAAATCCAACCCTACAATTGATAGTAGATGGAAACTTCCAACACAATGATGGAAACTACACCTTAGCAAAAACTAGGAATTAATCTTTCAACAAACCCAAAAGATGATAGCCACACAATTGTAATTACATTCTAATAACAAAAATAACAGGAAGTCCATTTCATTTAATATCTCTTATCATCAATGGACACAATTCCCCAAATAAAAAGACATAAACTAAAAGACTGAATATGTAAAGAGGATCCAAGATTTTGCTGCATACAGGAAATGCATCTTAGAGACAAAGACAGAGTATCTCAGGGTAAAAGGATGGAGAAAAATTCTAAGCAAATGTTCCCAAGAAAAAGCTGGAGTAGCCCCTTTCTAATATTGAACAACATTGACTTTCAACAAAAAGTTATCAAAATGACAAGGAATGGAACCATACTTGTCAAAGAAAAAATAATACTAAGATGAACTTTCAATTCCGAACAACTATATTTCAAATGCAAGGAAACCTAAATTCATAAAAGCAACATAAATATACCTCAAAGCAAAGATTGCTCTACACACAATAAAGTGTTGGAGACTTCAAATCTGCACTCTCAACAACGGACAATTTATAGAAACTGAAACTAAACAGATATGGTTAAAATAACAGAAGTCATTTTAATAACTTAAAAAAATACAAATGGTTTTAACAGATATTTAGGTAACATTTCATTCTAAATCAGAAGAATATACCTTTTCCTATGCACCTCACTGTAACTTCTCCGAATTTGACCATATACTCATTCACATAAGAGTCCTCAATTGATACCAGAATATTGAAGTAATCCGATGCATCCTATCAGATCACCATGGACTAGGGCTACTCTTCAATATTTTATTATTTTTTGAATTTCTTTAAATTATCGATGATTTATTTATGTGGTGTTTTTGAAACATCATCTTTCTTGATAGTTTAAAGACTGGATTAAACCTAGTTTTAGTTCTTCCATTTTTGCCTCTACAGTAGCAAGAGTGTTTTCTCCATTCCAATCTTGGTTTATATACTACATTTTGAGTTAACTCTTTGTGCATACATTGCATTTAATGTTTTCCTCTTAGTTTGAATCTATATTTGTATTATCTAACCTTACAAATTTGTAATTTTATAATGATATTTTTATTTTCATAATTTCTGACTATAACTTTTGATCTCATTTTGCTTATATTTTTTTCTCCATTTTAAATGCATTTTTTGTTTGTGAATACTTTTCCCTCTTTATGTATGTTAGTGCCTTTATGGGATTTTGTTATTGTTTAACAATGTAATATGCAATTTATTCACAGCAGCAGCCATATATGAAGGAGAATAAAAGAGTTAAATATCTATTTCAATAGTATGGATTACTTATTAAAAAAAAAGAATCTCTGAAACAAAGATCAGTGACGAATTTCACACTACACTTCCCCAATGGTCCCAGCATGCAATAATGTCAGGTAGTGTGCTGTGCTCATGTGGTGGTGGGAAATAATTTACGGAAGAGTAAAACCACATACCACAGATAATTTAAAGAATCCCTTTCCCCCTACACACAGATACATAATGGGATTATAGCGTGGTCAATGCAATTAATGGAGCGGAAGTTAACAACTATGTTGCTACAAGAAAGTAATGGCAAGAATTTCAAACCATGGTCATATAGTTGTGAACATTTGTTCCCAAAATTGTGGTTTGTTCCTCAGGACAATAATAGCTGGACTGAACCCACCTTTTATCTATACAAAGTGGGGAACCATTTCCCTAATGGTAATGATGAAGACAAAAAAAACAATAACAAAAGTTTATATTAATAGAAGCAAACCATTAACGCAAACTACCACAAACAAGTTTACGTTCTAACCAGAAAAGGCACCAAAACTAAAGTCACATTTCAGCACACTATGTGAAGACAAAAGTGAGTGGGCCATCGTCTTTCTCCCTTTCATGTTTTTCAAGTACTTTACAGAAACAGGAATCTCAGACTGCTTTTCCATGAATTATTAACGGTTTTTACAGCCCTCATGTATTAAAATACCATTTGAAAGTATTGATACCTACTTTCTAGGTTTTTTACAAGTTCACAAACTTCTTGGACTAAAGATCCAAAATGTAAGTAGGCCCAATCCTGAGCTGTAAAACTATGACAAGGGAATAATGACAAATATTTTCCAGGCCCAAGCACTATAGTACTATAGTATTGAGTACAGTGATCTAAATTAATTCAAATAGCTCAAGAGAGTAGGAAGATACATCTAAAAATGGGTGAGAAAAATGTAGAAGAATCAACTCCTTCCTCGTGTATGCCAGCATTTACAGTTCTGCAGTAAGTTCTAAGAGGCAGTATTCAAGTAGCAATGGGAAGAAAGAACTCAGGACAAGACAGGGAGATAAATTAGCATGGTGGGTTTATGTAAGAGAAACAATTACAAATGAAAATGTCTTGTAAAATTAAAAAGAGTTTTTTTCCCATTATTTTCTCGTTCCAATCAAAACAGACATCCATGAATAATTCTCCTCTGAGGCTTTCTTAAAACAGGTTAAACAAAAATTAACATAAACAATTAAATGTTTGAAAATGAAAAAAAAGAAAAAAAATTGCGTATGTTTCAGAGCAGGATCACAGGGAGATGAGCTGAATCTGTTGAAGATTAAACCAAGAGTGGCAAGCAGGAACTAGAATTAAGAACTGCATGAGAAAGGCTGTGGAGTAGTAACAGGAACATGGTCAGGCCTGACAGATAAGGCTGGGCCCTTTAAAGGGGCACAGAATGAGGTAAGAACGTATTTCAAATAAAGCAGCACCTTTCCTTTCTTTCACCTCAAGTATCCCATCCCCGGAAAAAAAAACATTTTGATAATAATACAGAAGAGTTATGGTATTTCACTCACTTCCCATTTGCTTTTAACCCTCTCTCCGAATTCAGGAAATACGAACACTTCAAATTTCCAAGAAGAAAAATTCATCGCCAGGTATATGGATGTCCTGAGAACCAAGTGACATATTGAAATATGTGAGGGCTGAGAAGGTGGAGACTGTCTCATTCCACAGAGCAGAAATTGTGACTGACTATGTTAAGAAGGGATAAGGCAACCCTAACAGGTAAACTAGTTCTCATAACATTAAACTTATTTACATTATTCTTAACTATACTTAGTTCAAATCACTTTCCAGCTCAATCTTCATTTTGAAAGATGCTGATCTTTCCTGCAATGTGTCTGTACCATCTTCTCTTCCTAGTATTGACTTTCATTATGGGGATAATAGATGATTGTGGCTGCATAGGTGATGTTTTTATTTCTATATATCACTCCCTTTACATACTATATGTGAAGTAACATTTAAGGAGTTTCATTTGGAGAAGGTATGAATGATTGATCTAATATATATGGTTTAAAACTCTATTGAGATTTTTTAGAAAATATCAGGTATCCATTCTCTGTAAATAATTGCTTTTCTCATATAATAAAGAAACAATAAAATTTTATTCTAGTCAAAATAATTCTCTATAATTTTATAACCATAGATGCAGAAGAACATTAAGATAATGTGGAATATTAAATCAGTTGAACTGCATGTTCATTAATTTACGACTAACCAGAATCATTGAGATGTTTCTGGAACATATATAGGAACAAAAAACAAAGCATTGAATAAATAGTGGCAGAAGAACAGCGTCATTTTGTTAAATGTTGCTTACCTTCAGATCCACTGTTTTCTTTTATTTAATAAAAATTCAATTTAAATACTCTTCGTCAGTGTTTTTCATCCTGTCATTGGCTCTATTTTCAAAGCTCCATCCCATAACTAGTATGATTATTAAATTTAAAACCAAGAATTTTGCGTGTGTCAACCACTTTCTCCATTTCCTTATTTGTGGTTTATTCTGTTCCCAGTGGCCATGTCGTGTTGAAGTCAGGAAGAATTACTGGCTCATTTGATGAAAATTTTCTGAAATCATATATGATTCATAGTTGTAAAATGATGTGCATATGTTTAATAGTACTGGGTATTATAGTTAAAATCATCTGGGTAAGGAAATTTGCATGAATATCATAACACGCTAAAATACTAAAGAGAAAATGTAGAAGAGCTAGATATTTATTAAATATTTTTACTCTTCTACGGTTTGAAACTTTACCAAATATGAGCAAATCACTTCTTTCTGTGAAATTCACATTCATGAGCTATTATATTCTAATCAAACTGCTCTGTCAGCTCCCATAAAGTTGGATTAAATGCTAATTGCAATCCAAACTGTTTAGAGTGGGTAAATCGGCAAATTATTTGTCTGGATGTTCTAAACCAGCATCTAATGTAAGCATAGGTTTGCTCTTAATGAAATAATAACTACCAGATATAATGTGAAAAAATACACCTATTAAAGTAATTTTTTGTTATAAAACAGCTATTAATTCATCGTCTGAGTAATGGCTTAAATCACCAAAAATTGAACAGTAACTAGCAATTTCTAGTGAGTTAGAGTTTCTCTCAAGCATCTTCTAATAAATCGATCTAAAATATATTCCTTTAAAATTCTCTTAAATACACTTATCATGAAATATTCCACAGCATAATAAATAACTCCAACATGTTTTCATTTGCTCAAACCAAGACATTGTCTTTCTTTCTTCTGGCTCGCTCCATAATCAGTCTTGTACCAAACACATAATTTTCCAACATTGCTGTCTGATATGAATCTTTTTTCTTTATCACTGACACTACTTCCAGAATGACTTTAAAAACATCCTTCAAATCATTCTGCATATCATTTCATAATACATAAGTTTCTAGAGTCCCTTAGTATGTACATAGAGAGTTAAACAAACTTATTTAACACTATTCAATTACTTCTTAGACATTTTCCATAAATAAAAATTTATATCTCTCATATTGTTTCTGTAAGCTCATATGTGATATCTAAGCTTCAGCTTTATTTGGTCCTCTCTTCCATCACTTAATCTATACAAACTATTAGTATATCTCTACTAGTTAGTTGAGATAAATCCCTATGACCCACATGACAGAAGCTAATAAGTCACTTTTTTTGTATATGTCAAGCTCTTTTCCTTTATTGACCTTATATGTATAGTAATATTGCCTGAAATATAGTTCAATTATTTTTCATCTAATTTAACTTAGCTGTCACTTCTTTGGACAATCTCCATGACCTTATTTCTAATATAGATACTTCAATTGTTTGCATACAATCAACTCCAACACACTGATTTATGCATTCATCTTTCTTTTTTCTTATATCGTAATGCAATTTTTGTAAGAGAAAGCTCATAATACTTTTTATTCATTCCTAATCTATACCATCATTATGGAGCCTGGTACATTAATGGAGACTTATTATTTATTACATGATTCAGTAAGTTGTAAAAATAAACTTTATACTATCTTCGTTTTAAGGAATATGCATTTCATGCATTGGTTAAACCATCATGAATATTTATATAGGTTCTTCAATATATTACCATTCAATGACATAGATGACATTGCCTAAATATTTTTATTTCTCAATGATAGTCTATTTCATATTCAACAGCAATGCTTTGTTGACTGAGCAATTATCTCAGCTAGGAATACATTTGACCTGAAAGAAAAAGATACCTAATTTTAATTGATAGCACCCATGTAAAATTGCCAGGTGCCAATCATTTGTCGTCCCATCTCTGAAAATACAAAGAGATAATCATTCCTAGGGGCTTACTGGTAACTGTGTCAAATTTCATTTGTGAGCTCTTTCAGTGAAAGATTAAAAACCAAGAGGACCCAAAGCTGTGTTTAAAAAACTGAACCTGTACCTCATCTCTCTATCCCCATATCCCACCAGGAAAAGGCTGGACTTCCAGGAGTGCTGACAAACTCAAGATCACAGGAGAGACTACCACGTTTCTGGGGGAACTGCCTGGAGCCCTCAGAACCCAGTAACAGAGGGGCAGTCTGAAACAGGATACTTCTGGTTTCTATCTATTCCTTGTTGCTGAACCTGATCCACAGCTCTTGGTACACAAGATCCTTCAGGAGAGAGATAGTGTCCCTGGAGTACTGACACATATGTTACA
Source organism: Rattus norvegicus (assembly GCF_021556685.1). Taxonomy (NCBI): domain Eukaryota; kingdom Metazoa; phylum Chordata; class Mammalia; order Rodentia; family Muridae; genus Rattus; species Rattus norvegicus. Next base: position 3,549,184 of record NC_141544.1, read on the forward strand.
GGAGGATCAATCCATTATCAGAGACAGTAAAACCAGCTAACCCCAGAGATAAGGAGATGGTGAAAGGGAAGTATAATAGCCTAAGCAATAAAAAGCAAGGTTACATGACATGGTCAGAACCCAGTTCTCACACCAGCACAATGCAAGGATACCCTCAACACAAAAGAAAAGAAAAAGAAAGTTTTGTACTTCAAATCACTTAACATGATGATGTTAAAGGATTTTTAAAAGGACATAAATAATTCCATCGAAGAAATACAGGACAACAGATGTAAAGAGATAGAAGCCCTTATACAGAAAACAGAAAAATCCCTTAAATAATTACAGGAGTCCATAAGGGGACCATAGGCAAATGGATGAAACTAGAAAATATCATCCTGAGGGAAGTAACGCAAACACAAATAAACACACATAGAATGCACTCACTTGTAAGTGGAAATTAGCCCAAGAGCTCAGAATATACACAATAAACTCATATACACCCTGAAGCTTAACAAGAAAGGGCAAAGAGGGACGGCTTCAATCCAAATTACAAGGGGTTAGAAAATTATCATGGGAGGCAGATGGAGGAAGGACCGTGTGTGGGAGAGGGGAGTTAAATGGAAAAACAGGAAAGCAGGATAAGATGTGGGAAGAGACAGGAGAGAAGCACAGAGGACCAGAAGAATGAGTGTAGAAAGAAGGAACATTGGAGGATGGGGGTAACCTCTAGAATGTCTCAGATACTAAGGATCCAACAAGTTCTCTGGACCCAACAGTGATGACATTAGCCAACATCAACACCAACAGTGAAATTGAACTTGAAGACACCCCCTGCAGTAGATAGACATGACCACGGTGTAATGATGGGACCACTCACCCATCTCTTATTAAATCTGAGTTATCCATGTCTAGTTGAAATGCAGGGTAAATATGGAGCAGAGGCTGTAAGAAAGGCCATCAGGAGATTTGCAGACACCAAAATGGACACTGTTGCTGATGCTGAGATGTGCTTGCAAACAGGAGTCTGGTGTGGCTGTCCTCTGAGAGGCTCTGCCAGCACCTGACTGATACAGATGCAGATATTCACAGCCAACCATTGAAATGAGCCTATAGATCCCAATGGATGATGTAGGGGAAGGGATGATGGAGCTGAAGGAGACTGTAATTAAGAACAATATCCACTAACCAGACCCCTCAGGGCTCCCATGGACCTAACCACCAACCATAGATTATACATGGTCTGGTACGCTACGTATGTAGCAGAGGACGGCCTCATCTCACATCAGTGGAAGGGAAAGCACTTGGTCCTTTGGATGCTTGATGTCCCAGAGAAGAGTGTTTCTAGAGGGTGAGGCAAGAATGACCGGGGCTTATGGAGTCACCCTCTTAGAGACAAAGAGGAGGAATATGTGAAGGTGGGGTTTATGGAAAGGGGGTAATATTTGAAATATAAACAAATACAATGGTTAATAATATTACAAATAAAGGAGTGGTAATTTCCATACATTATTTTACAGCACAGGTTAGCTTGGAACATTTATTGTTGCCTAGATGCATATTTCTTCCTACAGTACCTGGTTTCTTGTTTCTCTGAGGAGTGTAGACTTAGATCTTCCTCTTCATTCACAGAAGGCATAACACTTAACTCCTTTCTCCAAGCAAAGGTGATTGTAGATATGTCTGTAAACAGCAGGAGACATTTGTACAATCTAATTGGGGGTCATGAAAAGCAAAGCTTGTAACGCGAACAGTTTGTGTTCAATCAACTTACCAGTATTGAAAGCATCCCAGAACCTCTGGCCAGGAAAATGCATACAATGTCAAGAGAGATTTAGAATTTCAATATATGTGACTAGAGAAAATACTTTCCATTGTTTATCATATTCAATATTTCAATAATATCACGGAAAGAATATTAAGAGCTATAGAACAAGAAAAAATAGCGAGTGAGACATCAAGGCAGAAGCGTCACAGTAACACCTGGAACTCACATGGAATTCTAACATCAATCCCACGCATTCTATGCTCTATTCACATCCTATCACATGTTCATTCCCTAACACAGTCCACCAGTGATTTTCTAGCGCCCTTTGCCCTTTCCATTCATGTTGCTCCTTCAGGAATCACTTGTCACGACCCCTGACAGTGGGCACAAAACAGGTAGCACTCCGGACTCAAAGGAAGAGAGTCGACATGGTTCCTCCTCATTCAGAAAGCTTGGATGATCGCCCGCTACTACAAGCAGAACTGACAAGTGAGGCATCTCCTGGCTGGGCCGTGCAGACCTCATGACTGCCCCGTGCAGACCTCGGAACTGCCCCGTGCAGACCTCAAGATTGCCCCATTCAGACCTCGCAACTGCCCCGTGCAGACCTCGAGATTGCCCCGTGCAGACCTGGCGACTTCCCCATTCAGACCTCGCAACTGCCCCGTGCAGACCTCGCTATTGCCCCGTGTAAACTCGAGGACAGCCCCGTGCAGACCTCGCTACTTCCTCATGCAAACTCGAGGAAGCCCCTCTCGAGCTTTGGTTGTTTCCTGAGATCAATGGTCACTCGAGATTTCCCTGCTTTGCCTTCTGGACTTGTCCACAGTTCTCGGGAGAGAGAGAAATACTCGAAGGATACAGCTCGACTGATGCTCCCCATGACTCACCACTGCCGAGTCCTTTCACTGCCCCTTCACAGGGTAGTGTTTAGAGAGGACAGAGAGCCTCATCCCGGACTTTACCCTCTGACAATGCACCAGCGATTTCCCAGACTCCATGGCCTGGGAACCCCTTCAGAGTCCCCGAGATGATTATAACCCCGAAGTGCAATAGGGGAATCAGTGGAAGTACTCCCAGCCTCCACAGACTGGAAGCCCATTCAGTGTCCCCCAAGCAGATTATAACACCGTACTCCAATGGGGGAAGCACTTGAAGGGTTCCCAGCCTCCGCCCCTGAGACCGCCTTCAGGTTCGCCAACCGGATTATAACATCCTACCCAAACGCGGGAAGCACTTCAACAGCAGAGACCCGAGCGACTTTCCACATCCTGGACTACTTAGACGGACTCGGCACAAGTTCAGATGCCCAAAACCCAATGAAGACCAGAGATTCAAAAGACCTGATGCTCATGTTACAGAAAAGCTTCAGAAACTCAAAGATCATATAAAGGCTTCAGTCAGTAAGAGGGCCCTAGACCCCTGAAATGAACTGACAGAGAAGGAGAAACGGACAGTTCCACTTCCTCTGAGGGTTCCTGAGGGCATGAGTAATCCACTGACCAAGAATAGCAGATCACTGAGTAACCCACTTGCATAATATATATGTCGTATGTATGTAGTATGTGTATAGTATGTATGTGTGTAATATATGTGTATAAAAGTAGTATGTATGTATGTATGTATGTATGTATGTATGTATGTACACCCATGTGCAGTGACTCACGGAGGTCAGAAGAGGGCATCAGACTCCCTAGAGTTGGGCACCATCTGATATAGTTGCTGGGAACTGAACCCGGGTCCTCTAAGAGGAATGCAAACCATCTTAACTGAGATTATTTCAGTTTCCCATCATTTGTGAAACATCTTACCATCCATTGTGTCTTGTACTATGCAGTGTTCGTTCCTTAGTGCAATGGTGTCCCTTTAGTCAGACTGGGTTTTGACGGTCTGTTGAACGTGTAAGTCTGTCATGGCAGAAGGATAGCGTGGGGGGGGTGCTCTGATGCAAAGAGGGACATTGCGCTAACTGTTCAGTCACTGTCTCTGCTGGCCTGCACTCTGCAGCATGTGCCTCCTGCAAAGCCAATAGCTTTTCCTGTTGCCTGAGCTGACAGCCCTTGCAGCCTCCTCTAGGTCCTCCTCTGTACATCCCCAGGGGATCATCCTGAGGGATCCCTGAAGGGAAATCCCTGATAAAAATTCTCCAGTGCTTACTAGAACCTCAGGCTAAAGCCCAAACTCCTGGTTGGGAAATAAAACCAGCTCCCAGTCAACCACAGCCTGACATTGGGTCCCATCCATCCTGCCTGCCATTCAACCCACTAACGCTTCTATTCTGATAGGGTCGATGATCATATTGGATTAGGGGCCCAGCACACTCCATGGTGGCCTTCAATGTAACCACTTACATCTGCAATGACTCTACTTCCAATGGATATCACAGCCTGAGCAGCCAGGAGTTAGGATGAAAAGAGAGGCTGGTGCACAAGCCAGACACTCACCCTGTCTGGGATACTGACTTACTTTATTAAATGATTAAAAATGTATAAAAAATTAGAGAAGTTCGCACCCGAAAAATGGATTAGCACTTTCATGTCTTTGATTCCTTCACCTGCTCTCTATAAGCACCTACTATCTCCAGGGACTCAGATAAGCCAGAATTCATTACCTGTTTCCATTCTAGATAAGGCACAGGTAATCCGTCGAAAACTGCTAAGCTGAGACTTTAGGAAACCTGTTGGAGACATCAGTTCAGAAAGCCAGATGTGCTGGCCAAGACCTTCGAGATGGGGCTTCACAGAAATGGCAGATTTGGAAAGACGACAAGGTTGAAGACGTGATGCCTTTCTTGCTAAGGAATTGGAGACCTGCCCTTCAGAGAAGATGGCTTCAAAGAATGGAGTCTCCAAGCACCTCTCCTTGGAATAAGTGCTTGTTCCTATGGGGGTCGGGGGGATGGCTGCATTTCAACCTCAGGCATTGGAGAGTGACAGGTCCAGAACATCACTAGCCCGCTCAGTGTGCGATGACTTAGGTGGAGAACCACTAGCTTCCTCACTTCAACTAGCCCAAGGAAGGATGCTCTGCTCTGTCTCGCTGCCTTGGAAAGACACCTTCATCCTTGTTGTTCATGCACAAGGCTTCTTATGGTCCTCACCTGTTTGCTTCTGAGTCAGCTGAGGTGTGTTGACATACCTCAATGTGTGCGAGTTTCCAGAGCTCTAACCACGCAACCCGTCCTGTACACTCCATCTCTATTGTTCTATTTAGCTTGATTTTTTTCTTCAACGAAACATGAGCAGGAAGTGGATTTCTCAAATGGCTAATGCTTGCAGTCTTCTAAAGTTGAGGCCCAGGTGAATGAAATGAATTGTTGGCAGTGCCTCACACAGACAGATCTTTATGCCTATTTTCTTGGCTTTCGATGATGTTTAAAATGTGGTTTTTGGGGGAAGGAAATTACAACATGGTAGCAACAACGATCCATCGTGTGTCTCTGTTAAGGTTTGTTTTATTCAAAGTGACAAACGCTCCTCCCATGACTCCATATTGAAGGAGGTGAAGAGGTGAGCTAGGTCCATGAAACGATGGCCTTAGGACCCAGGGCTGGTGGTTGTCTTCCCCAGGTTGTCCTTCAAATATATCTTGCCACCAACCGGTTATAGCTGCAGTTCACAATCTTCGTGTGGGTCACGATCCCTTTGACAAACTTCAGTCTGCAAAATTACTGACTACGATTCATAACGGAAGGAAAATTACAACTATGAAGTAGCAACAAGAATAATTGTGTCATCAAGGGTCGTAACAACATAGGAACTGTCTTAAAGGGGGCAGCATTAGGAAGGTAGATCACTGACCTATAGTCCAAGAAAGAGCGTCTTGCTATGGGCCAAATAAACAAAATACAGGATCTCCAGTATGCCAGAAACATGTATAAAATGCAAGCTGGGGAGATAGTTTTGTGGGAAGCAGTGCCTGCTGTGAAATTACCAGCACCTGCATGACAGCCCATAACCCATGATTGGAGGGATAATGACAGGACACATGGAGGGTCCCATGGCTCCAGCCACATATATAGCAGAGGATGGCATTGTCTGAATCTATAGGAGGAGAATACCTTGGTCCTGTGAAGGGTCAGTTCCCCAGTGTGGGGGATGCCAGGGTGTTGAGGTGGGAGTGGGTGGGAGGAAGAGCATCCTCATAGAAGCAGGGGGAGAGGGAAATGGGAACGGGGAGAACCAGGAAAGGGGATAACATGTGTGGGATGCTATGATAGCCAGGGACAGTGAGTTTTGTGTTCAGTAAGAGATTTTGTCTCAATAACTAAAGAAGAGGAAGATGAATGAAGCGATGTGCAGGGTCTCCCTCTGTTGTGCTCATGCACATACACAGAAATATGTGTGAACACACACACACACACACACACACAGAGCTGCATTAGGATAAACACTCAAAGAATTTGAATTTAGGATTTAGGTTGTCTTTTGGGTGTCTGATCACACCATTCCTTCCAAAAATTTCACTTGGATAACTATATCGAAGGCATGCATGTCAGATACATTTCCCATTAACATGAGACCATTTTTCTCCAAAACCTGTAGGTTTTGATTCATGTTAGAAGTCATAGACCCAAGACACAGCTACACCTGGAAGGAAGAGCTAGATATTTGAGCTAAGAATGTGCATTCCAGGGCCGAGGTCTATGATGTCACGGAATGCATAAGGTGGTCCATATAACTGAGATGTTCTCGGTGCCTCGCAGTGTCCCTGACTCCCAACGAGGGCTGCTGAGAATAAGTATGCAAAATAGACTCTACTATAGCTACATGTGACACTCTCCTTGATTGTATTTATCAATGACATGAAGTTTTGTTTCTCACAAAGAGAATAGATCATCAAGCGTCTATGCTGACCATGGCCAAACCAGGTCCGTGTGAGGGGCCACGCCCTCTCCAGGCTCTGTGGATGGAGCCAAGAGAACCCCACAGGGTTCAGTGAAGCACTGACTCTAACTCACATGGCCCTGACATGAAGAGGGTACATATTGATTCTTCTTGTTGTTGCTATGACAAAATACAAAGCAGAAACTTAACGAAGACAGGAGTGCTTGTCGACAGGAGTCTGATATGGATGTCTCCTGAGAGGCTCCGCCAGAGCCTGACTGATACAGATGAGGATGCTTACAGCTAATCATTCCACTGAGCACCTGGACCCCAATGGAGGAGGAGTTAAAGAATGGACTGGAGGAGCTGAAGGGGGTTGCAACCCCATAGGAAGAGCAACAATATCAACCAACCTGACCCCCCCCCCAGAATTCCCAGAGACTAAACCACCAACCGAAGAGTATACATGGAGGGTCCCAGGGCTCCAGCCACATATATAGCAGAGGATGGCATTGTCTGTCATCAATAGGAGGAGAAGACCTTGGTCCTCTGAAGGCTCATTTCCCCAAAATGGGGGATGCCAGGGTGTTGAGATGGGAGTGGGTGGGAAGAAAACATCATCACTGAAGCAGGGGGAGAGAGAATGGGAGAGAGGGGATCCAGGAAAGGGGATAACATTTGAAATTTAAATACATAAAATTCCAATAAAAAAAGAGACAGGAAGTGTTTATTTTGACCCATTATTTGAGCTGGTACCATCCATCATGATGGGGAAAGCACAGCAACTCCAGTGTGATGGTCACATTGCAGACCTGGAGGGTGTTCAGCTTTCTTTCTTTGTTTCTTTCTTTGTTTCTTTGTTTCTTTGTTTCTTTGTTTCTCTCTTTCTTTCTTTCTTTCTTTCTTTCTTTCTTTCTTTCTTTCTTTCTTTGTTTCCTTGTTTTAAATTCCATATATGGGTGTTTCCCTTGCTTTTATGAATCTGTATAAAAGATACATATACAGAAACCACAAGAAACTTAGGGAAGAAAAGCAGGTATAGCTGTCAATAAGACATGGGAGGCCACGGGGCTCAAGTCGGTTTCCCTCAAGACCACATGTGTATTCATCAATACAGGAGAAAGGAGCAGGGCACAGAACTGAACAAGAGTAATCAATGCTTGTGAGCCACCATGTTGGTGCCAGGGTCTGAACTCAGGTCCTCTGCAAGAGCAGTAACGGTTTTCAACTACCAAGCCACCTCTCCAATCACACACAATCATTGTTTATACAGCCCCCAAACACAGCACCACTTGATGTGTGTAAACACGCATACTAGACGTGCAGTGTGATTTATTTGTTTGAATGTTCAGTCAGTGTGATACAAACGCTCTTGTGTTCATAAATTTTGGCATCGCCGTTTTCACTTGGAGGTTCTCTTCATTCTCAGCTTTGGTGTTTACACACATCATCAAGAGAGGAACCACCCTGACATCCTACACCCGCCTACCCCCATTTGCAGCTATGCCTGCCTTTCTTCACTAAGTTAAACACCACCTCAGACTCTACTCTTTCATTGTGTTCAGTGTAGTAGACTCTCCAAAACCATAAAATGGAATCCCAGATGCAGAGGGAAGAAGTTTTGCTGTTTGTTACTTTGTTTGCTTTTAGTTGCTTTTTCCCACTTCCACTGGTTTGAACTTGTGTCCCATTCAGTGGCACGTACTTAATTCAGCCAGCATTTTGAGAAGGGCTGTGGGTGGAGTGTGATAAAAGGAAAATTACTGGAGAGAACTCACTGAGATTTTGATGATAAATACAAAGTGTTTATTGACTTGATTTTTCAGTCACACAGAACCCTGGATGGCACTGAGGCGAACTAAAACTTCACATTTGACAATTGTTTGAAGGGAAAAAAAAGCCTTAAACACAAAATTGATCCAACAAAATAAACCCTAAGTTGTAATGATTGACCCTCTATAAAGAGAAACATTAAACTATTTTATAAAAAAATGATGATTTTGATGTTTTTGTTCAACAATTTCATATACTTATATAATGAGTTTTAGATCTTTCCTTTCTGTATTTCCCTTCCCATTTCCCCTCCCTCATCCCCCTCCCCCATTCTCCCATCCACTCCTTCAGGACTCCCTTGCTTCCTCCCTCATCCTCCTCTGTCATCCCCTCGGTCAACCCCTTCTCTCACGCCATTCCCTCTCCAATTGGCACCGATATTCTGAATAAGTCCCCCCACCTATTTCATGTCTCCTTTCTGCGTGTAATTCCTAAGTTTAATTAATTACATGAGAACAGAGGTATTCGACAGAACAACTTATCTGTGGGTACAGGAATGAAGAAGGGAGTGGAGCAGAAATTTCTGGTTTCTTTGGAGACTCAACTGTGTCATGGATGTTGTTCTGGCAACTGTCTTTGGAGAGGACGTTTTGCTGAGAACAAACACATGGTGTTTCTGGTAAGTGCCTGGGCCAAGGGCATGTGATGTTTAGAAAGGGTACGAGTATAACCCTGGACAACAGTGGGCAACACCACGGCATTGTCTTGACTTGAAACTCTTCGCTGATGCTCAACAGACTTTGATGACCCTGGTCTTCATGGACCATGCTGTGGCATTGGTTCACCTTTCCTTCTTCAGTGACCATTGTTTGTCATGGCTTTGTAGAGAGAAAAGCCCCAGAGAACTTCTTGTGGTGACAATGCGGTGGCTTCTTGCTGCCTCCTCGAACCCAAGCCTATTGGAAGAGCTCAGCAATTTCTTCTGGGTTGAACTGTCCTTGGTGATTCCTGAATGGTGTTTGCAATTAGATCGACCTACCTCTGCTAATTCATGTCAACTGAACTGATATCCTGATGATAAAGATTGAAATCGCCCCAAAGAACTATTTCTAAGCGGGTCCACATCGTCCTTTGTTTGCCTTATTGTCCTTTCCTTTCTACTACCTCTGGTGGGTGGTGGGCTAGAGGAAGGTTAAAGGGTTTAAAAACTCTTACTAAAGTAGGTCTTGAAAAATCTAAGCCTGCAGGATAGAACCCCTCCTCCAATAAATGTTGATTGCCAAGGGAGGGGAGGGTCTTCATGGCCTTTCCCAACTGTAATGAAGTGTTGAGGGGCCCAGTCTTGTGTCCGTGACCATAGCCACCATCAGTTTAAGAGTTCAATGACTAGGTCCAATCTAAAAGATGTCCTTTTGCTGTCCCCTTCCCCATCTTCTGGTTCTTATATTCCTTCCACCCACTCTTTCATGATGTTCTCTGAGCTGTGGAGGAGAAGACTTACCTGTCCTATTTCCACCTGAACAGTCCAACACCACTGATTCGCAGCACTTTGTCCAGCTGTACGTCTCTGCCCATGGTAGTCAGAGGCTTCTTGTCTGATGAGAGCTGAGTGTAACGCTGATCTGTAGATACAAATATGGATGTTTGGAAGGAAGTTCGACAATATATTTAGCATTAGGTTCTTTTATAGGGCCTATATCATCCTAACCATAGGTTCTTGACCAGTTTACAGAACCTGGTGTGTATTCCCTTGTGTGGAATATGCCTTGTGTCCGACTGGAAAGCCACTGGTTACTCCCATGACTGCGATGCCACTAACACATCAGGGGCACATCTTGCTGACATTTTAGCTTGAATGGTTCGCCCCCGAGTAAGGTTGTAGATGATTTTCTCCCCTGGAAGCCTACATAGCACCTTTGAACCATGAAGGCTTGCCATTATAGAGGATGCTTCCACCTCAGCTTCAGATCGACCCTTCTGTGACCTGTGACCAAAAGGATACAGTGTCCTCAGCAATAGGGTCTTACCATAAAGTTCTGGAGGGCTACGGAGAACAATGGCAACAACCTGTAAAGTTGTGAGGGCTTTTGGGATCTCGCTGGTCATCAACTTTCAGGAAGACATCCCACATCTAGCACTGGGATTTTGCTTAATTTTGCTTTCCTGTTGCTCCGATAAATACACTCAACAAAGCCAGCTTGGGAAGGGAAATCTTTATTTCATCTTATCTGTTCCAGCCCGTCATCAAGGAAAACCAAGACAGGATTGTGAAACAGGAACTACAGAGACTGCTCACTGGCTTGCGTCTAAGCTCACATTCAACTACCTTTACAGAGTACAGACCCACCCACATAGGGCGGTTCTGCCCGCAGTAGACCAAGCCCTTCAACATCAGTCAACAGTCAAGGAAATGCCACCTGGATATAGTCAAGGCCAATCTGATGGAGGAAGCTCCTCGAGGGAGGTTCTTTCCTCCAAGACTAGCCATCACAAGAAATCAATGAACATAAAAAAAGAAAAGAAATCAATAGCTTCAGGGGGAGCATGACTTGTCCATGGAGGGTGCCTCTATTTGAACTCAACAGTTGATCTTGTAGATATATTCTGTAACATGTTTTATAACCCCTCTCACCAAACCCCGTTCTAACCCAATCACCTAAGGGGAGATGGAGTGGAAAGTAAGTTTTAAAAAAATAATTGGAGCAGAAGGAAATGCTTCTTGGAAATAAAGCAAAAAAGTAAGCATTTCTGCATCCTAGATGCTTTCTTCGCATCATCTGTGCAAAGATAATGAAAACCATTACGTTCCAGGTACCATAATTTCCAATGTTACAAATCATATAAATAATACTGCTTATCATTCATAAAACACATTGGCACTAATCGTTTTGATGTGTTTTTCTAACTCACACCTAATGTAGATCTGATGAACTGGAATTGTTCACCTGCTCAGTTATACATGAGGGAAGTGAGGTTTAAAGTTCGAGCCAATTTCCCAATACTCTAAGCTAATAAATGGCAGAGTAAGACAGCCGAACTTTCTCTGGCTTCATGGCATGGCCTTGTGAGAAATGCAATTCAGGGTACCTTGGCAGGGAATTCCAAGGATCAGTACATGGCAGCTGAATGTTGTCTTGGATGCAAGACTGGGAGTGAGGCTCATGTCATCTCAGCCCCAGCTCAGGATTCCTGAAACAGAATACCAGAATATGTTAGAGAGCGAGGAGACTAAACTAAACATCTGGGAGTCCTCAGCATGTTGTACAGATCCAGGGCTGAGGGTTCATAAGTATGTTGGTCTTTGTGGGGGTGGAAAGGAACACTTATTTAGATCCCCACCTCCTACTATGTGCTACTATAGTGGAGGCAATGCCTTAAGTCCAAGGTTTTTTGTTTTGTTCCTGTGTGTGTGTGTGTGTGTGTGTGTGTGTGTGTGTGTACATATGTGCATGTGCAGTGTATAATGTAGGGACTAATCCATTTTCTCTTCTACCTTATTCATTGAAGCAGCATTTCTCAGTCAAACCCAGAGTTCACCAATATGACTAGTCTTGACAGCTGTCTTGCCCTGGGGATCTGCGCTATCTCTACCTCCCTGGACTGGTATTCTGGGTGGGCCACAAAGCCTACCCATCATTTACCTGAGACCTGTGAGCCATCTCCTCAACTGCTAGGGTTCAAGTCCCAGTGTTGGACCATCTCCTTTACTTTTGTTTTCTTATTCTTTTTTTTTTTTTCCGTCTTGGTCATAATATCAGAACCAGGTTAAGGTATGACTGGCTCACTCAAACAATCACTCAAATCCCTCCACACAAATGTGTTCTAATAAGGAGGAGGACCCTGCTGACTCTCTGTTCTGTAAAATCTTACCTTTACAGATGAGTTAAAGGATGGGAATATCCTAGTGGGTGATTATGGATGCTCTTGTTGATGTTGAGGGAGGATGGCAAATGAGAGGCCAGAGCTGAGTAACTTATAATAACAGATACAAAGCTGAGTGTTGTAGTCAATACCTATATTCTCAATACTCGCGAAGATCACAAGTTCAAATCCAGCTTGGGCTACATAGTAAGTCCAAAGACAGCCTGGGCTACATCGTAAATCAAGGCCAGCCTGGGCTACAGAGTAAGTCCATGGCAAGCCTGGACTACATAGTAAGTCCAAGGCCAACCTGGGCTACATAGAAAGTCCAAGTTCAACTTGGCCTACTTACATGACTCTTCTCCAAACAACAACAGGTTTTTTTTCCTTTTTCATTTCTGTCTCTCCTATTTCCTCTACGCTGATACCAGTGCTGTAGTTTGGGGGTGTGGGGGAGAAGTTTTGTCATGTCTGATGATCCAGGATCTCCCAAGGAGCACGGCAAACCAAACAGTGCAGCAAACAAGTCTGTTTCGATTGTTGAAGAAAAATATGACACGTGGGAAGTGCTGTCTGAGTAAATGGCTCTAAGATGGGACAACGCCTCGGGAGACTGGGCTTGGATCTTGTGCTAGTTTCCTCGTGATAAAAACAATGATGTTTTCAATCAGAGTCTGTGTTGGGAATACAATGCAGAGCTTCCATTTCAACACTGTATATCCCCATATAGCAACCCTGGAAATCTTGTCTGATATTAAACAGATTATAGGAGAGACAAGTTGAGTATAAACACTGTCATTGAAAAGAGTTTAAATGATGAATATTTATTTTTAAATTTTTGTCTGTGGTACCAGGTTCAGTGTTCTGCATAAACTCTAAAGCACGGCAATTTCTTTCTTTCTTTTTTTTTTTTTTAAATCGCCAAAGAGTATGGACCTTATATTTTTCTAACTAGGTCTAACTGAGACGATGAAATACAATTCTTTGCTTTAAAAAAGAAAACTAATTGTGTTTCATTGTCTTTTTTTTGTTAATTTCTTATTTTTAGTGTTTTGGGGTTCCTTTTACCAATTATTTTTTCATTGAATTAATTATTTTCTTACTTCCCAGTGTAGATAAAAATTACGTTGCTAAAATTAGGTAGATAAAAATTAGTGTTGTAAAAAAAGTTTCCTCTTAGCACCGTCATAGTTATGTCTCACACATTTTGGCAGTATATTTCCTAGCTTCTACTTTTTTTCTTACTGTTACATAGTTTCATTATTTCTTGACATCTGTATTATTGTGAATGTGTAATTTAATGTTTCTGGACTGGGAGACTCCTGTTGTCTCTCATTGAAGTCTTCTACTTTAGTTTTGTTGTATTAGCAGAACACATCCCGAGGGGCTGGAGATGCAGCTCAGTGGACAGAGTGCTCACTTGGCTCTCACACAGCTCTGGGCTCCACCTACAGTACCTCATCAGCCTGGTGTGGTGATCCATGCCCATAGTCCCATTACCAGGACGAGAACCAGGAGTTCAAAATCATCCTCGGGTGCATAGTGTGTTTGAGGCCAGCCTGGGCTACATGAAACCTGTATAAACAAATATGTCCCACAGGACATCCTTTCTTAGGCATTTGCCACACTTTGTTCTGTGGTTTCTGAGTGTCTGAAAAGTCCAGGGTACTTGAAGGAAAAGAACATCCTGTTGCTACAAGGGACTGTCAGTCAGAGACATTGGCTGGTGACGCCATCTCATCCGAGCTGGTTTTCCGCCTGCTTCTGTTGCTGATGGGCTGATGCGTGTCCACAGCTTTACTCATGATCGTCCTGCTTCCTGTTAGCTGTACCCATTCTTGCTTCCTGCAGAGGCTGTGATGGAGTTAGTGACACAAAGAATTGGGGTCTCCTTCCAGGCCACTGATTCTCTCAACAATAAGTTCTTTCTCTGTAGAAATAGTTTCTCTGTTGCCTACATTATCAGAAATAAATAGAACACTCTTCTCTGTTTTATTTTGACACTGGGTTTCATTATGTAGGTAGGGCTGGCCTGAAACTCACTGTATAAACCAGTTCGGCCTTGAACTCACAGAGATCAGCTTGCTTCTGAGTTCTGGGATTAAAGGGCATACCTGGCTCGTTCTTTTTTACTTTTTTTTAAATTTATCTCTATGGGGTGTGTGTGTGTGTGTGTGTGTGTGTGTGTGTGTGTGTGTTTGTTTGTCTGTGTGTATGTGTGTGTGTTTATGTGAGTGTGTGTGTGTGTTTGTTTGTCTGTGTGTATGTGTGTGTGTTTATGTGAGTGTGTGTGTGTGTTTGTGTTTGTGTGTGTATGTGTGTTTGTGCGTGTGTGTGTTTATGTTTGTGTGTGTGTATGTGTGTGTGTGTGCGTATTTTGACCAAAGAGTCCATCAGATCATCTGAACCCTGATCCTCTGCAAGAGCATCCAGTGTTCCTAAGCAGTGAGCCGTCTCCCCAGCCCCTTCTGCCTGCTCTAAACTCCACTTCATTGTTCATCTTGCCAAGACATGCCTTTAATTCCTACTCTTAGTGTTTGTTTTAATTCAGTGAGTTCCTATTCGATTTTCTCTTGTTTATTCAATTACCTCACAAAGATGATGTGTATCCTTTTGTTTTGGAAGTTTTTCATTGACGACGCTTGAATAGAGGCTTTAAAATCCTTGCTGACAATTCTGACAAGGGTTTTCTCTTGGTGCCACCACCAGGGAACTGGTTTTTCTCCTCTGCTTTTCATTTAGGGGGATGGTCATGGTGTGATGTGATTTCCATTTTGACATCGTTTGTCTAAGATGTCAGCAGTCCTGACACTGTGGGTACACTGGCTGTTTATCCTTCATAACCTTATGGTGGTGTTTTGGTTTTTCTGGATTTGCCTGATTGAATAAAAGGGATTATACCTCCAGTTCTTACCGACAGGCATATCTTAGAGGGGTCAGGAAGAGTGGTTCTCAACCTTCCTAACGTAAATGTTGCAGTTTGTTGCAGTTTCCTCTCCAACCAGAATCGGCCCGTACAAAGGAAACGCAACTCAATTAATGTGAAAACAATCCAGCGTCTAGATTGGGCAGATCCACCCTACACTGTCCTATTCCTAGCTCCCAAATCCCTCATCCCTTGAACCTTTTATTTGCCAGGTCTCCAGCTTTTCCTTCTCCCATGACAACACTCTCCTCGCTCCTTTCCTTTTCTTCCCCTGACTCCTCTAACTTTTTCTCAGTTCCCCGTCATGTCTCTAAACTCTCGCTCTCCCACCTATCTTCATTCCTCCTCTCCCAACACTCTCCACTGTCCAATTCTCTCCCTCCTCCTCATGTTCTACTGGCTCAAATGTCACCAACTGTCGTCTCTCAACCTATTCTCTGAACCTCTTCCCCTCTCGCTCCCGACTCCTCCATCTGCCCAAATCTCGCACTCTTGCCTTTATTTTACAAATTCATAGAGAAATCCAAGGCAAACCATGACAGAAAAGTAAGCTTTTTAGACTCTACAGCCAACTAAAACTAAGCTTATTGGCCAACTAACAGCAATTCACTTTGTAAAACACTAGCTGTGTGTTTATCTTGAAAGTCAATTCCTACAAGCTTTTCCCTCTTGGAACGAACAGAATTCGCCAAAGAATGAGAGATTGAGACTGGGAAAAGCTTTTTAGTCTATATAGAAAAGTATGCTTTTTACTATCTTGAATTACTTAAAACTAACCTTAATTGCCAAGTAGTACAATTCACTTTGTAAAACACTAGATGTGTTTTTATGTTCAAAGTCAACTTCCTACAAACTTTTCCCGCTTTGAACGAACAGAATTCCCCTAAGAATGTGTGATTCAGACTGGGAAACACATGTTTTGTCTATATAGAAAAGTATGCTTCTTACCGTCTATAACCACTTAAAACTCAGCTTATTCGACAAGTAATGGCAATTTAATTTGTGAAACACTAGCTGTGTGTTTATATTCAATGTCCTTTGTATTACTGGATATGTAGAAAGATATTGTGTAAATTTTGTTTTGTCATGGAATATCTTGGTTTCTCCATCTGTGTTAATTGAGAGTTTTGCTGGATACAGTAGCCTGGGCTGGCATTTGTGTTCTCTTAGTGTCTGTATGACATCTGTCCAGGATCTTCTGGCTTTCATGGTCTCTGGTGAGAATTCTGGTGTAATTCTGATTAGTTTGCCATTATATGTTATTTCAACTTTTCCCTTACTGTTGTTAATATTTTTATTTGTTTTGTGCATTGTGTGTTTTGACTATTATGTGATGGGAGGATTTTCTTTTCTGGTCCAATCTATTTGGAGTTCTGTAGGCTTTGTGTATGTTTATGGGCATCTCTTTCTTCAGATTAGGGAAGTTTTCTTCCTTAATTTTGTTGAAGATATTACTGTCCCTTGATGTTGGCAGTCTTCACTCTCTTCTATATCTGTTATCCTCGGTTTGATCTTCTTATTGTATCCTTGATTTCCTGTTTTGGGCTAGGAGCTTCTTCTGTTTTCCATTATCTTTGACAGTTGTGTCAATGTTTTCTATGGAATCTTCTGCTCCTTAGGTTATATCTTCTATCTCTTTTACCCTGTTGGTGACGCTCACATCTATGACTCCTGGTCTCTTTCCTAGGTTTTCCATCTCCAGGGTTGTCTTCCTTTGTGCTTTCTTTATTTTTTCTATTTCCATTTTTATCTCCTGGATGGTTTTGTTCATTTCCTTCTCCTGTTTTGTTGTTTTTTCAGTAGTTTTTAAGGTACCTTTTTGTTCCCTCTTTATGGGATTCTACTTGTTTACTTCTGTATTTTCTGTTGTCCTGTATTTTCATAAGGAAGTCATTTATGACCTTCTTAACATCCTCCATCCTCATGATGAAATGTGAATTTGAATCTAAAGATTGCTTTTCTGATTTGTTTAGATATCCAGTGTTTGTTGTGATGGGAGAATTGGGTTCTGATTAGCCCATGTAGTCTTGATTTTTGTTGCTTGTGTTCCTGTGCTTGCCTCCAGCCATCAGGTTGTCTCTGGAGTTAGCTTGTCTTGCTCTTTCTGACAGTGGCTTGACCGTCCTGTAGGCCTGTCTGTCAGGACCACTGTAGACCTGTTTTCCTGTTTTCTTTTACCCAGTTATGGGAACAGAGAATTTCATGAATGTAGGTTATCCTGTTCACGGGCTTTCAGCTGTCCCTGTGGGCAGGAACCAGAAGGAAATTCCCATACCTCTCCTAGGTCTCTCTGTTGGGGGGAGGGTGCACAGATGGCACAAACTGTTTTCCTCTTGTGTCAGGAATCTGGGCAGAGAGTAGTCTCCTCTGGTTTCCCAGGAGTGTCTGCTTCTCTGAAGGTCTATTTCCCCCACTCTCAGGATATGGGTACAGGGAGCTGTTTGACCAGTTCAGTTCAGATCCAGGCAAAGTCTGGAACAAGGTGGTCCTGCAGCTTTATTCCTCCTATATTCCTGTGTCCAGAGGCACTATGCAGTTTTGTCTTGGGCCAGAGATGTTGGCAATGCTGGGCAGCAGTGTCAGTCTCTGTGCCTTGTACACTGTGTATTGCCCACACTCCTGGGTGATCAGCTCTCTCTTCCACAGCGTCTAGGATCAGAGAGTTCTGGGCCAGGATCAGGGAGGTTCAGGAGTCAGCTAGAAACTGGAAGGGCCTGGTCCAAGAGGAGTTCTGCCTTTGCCTGTCCTGAGTCCACCAGTCAGCTCACTTTGAGCAGAAAATTTGGATTCACCTCTGGTCTCAGGCCTGAACTTGCTTTTTGGGCTGACTTTCAGCTTTCCATGAGGGCTGCAACCAGAAATGTCCTGCCCCTACTGCTCCTAGGTCCCTATGCACAGGAGGCCCAGGGGGAGCTAAGTGTTTTTTCTTGAGTCAGGAATGTGAGCAGAGCTTTCAGGGGATTCTGCCCATCTGATGGTCTAAGACTTACCCACTTACCCACCCCACACAAGATTTGTGTGTAGAATACTGTTTGAACCAGTTCAGATCCAGGTGCAGTTTGGAATGCAGGGCACCTGCAGCTTGACTGCTCCTATATTCATGTGTCCAGAGGCACTCTGCAGTTTCCTCTTGGGCTAGGGTTGTGTGCACAGGTGTGCAGAAGTTGCAGTCTCTCCTTTCCTGTGGTCTCAGTATTGCCCACTCTTCTGGGTGATCAGCTCTCTGTCCCACAGAGTTTCCAAAGGAGTTTCAAATATTCATTCCCTATCCTACAGGTATCCAGTCTTTCCAATTCTCCTCCATAGTGTGTTGGACAAGACCCTTCTGATCAAGGGGAGGTACAACAGGCCCCATCAGACGAAGAGGGCTGCAAAACTTCTTCTCTTAAAGGTAATCTCAGTGATTTCTATGTTCCACAAATGGATTAAATCCTGCCCCCTCTCCACATGAGACTTTAATAACTAAGCCAGATGCCAAAGCAGGGCAGAGAGTTATGTCCACTAACAAATACAGTCAAAGATTTCCTCCATCTCCACCAAAGTGCCTTATGCAATCTGCTTCGTGTAAAATGAGTTTGAAACCTGATTCTGCTGATGAAGGGGATTTCAGAACTTCCCTTTAAACCAAGGGGACCTTCAACGTCCTCCACGATTAAAAATGGGCTTAAATCATCACTTATGGTCCAAGAGGGACAAAATACAGTCGCAAATCCCCATGCGAACCTCATAATACACATACCAGACCAAGCAGAGACAAACCTTTCTGCATGTACACCATTAGTTCAAGGACCATTGCCAGTTTCAGAAGAGACTCTTGAGAGTTCCCCACCCACGCAAGATGTGGGAGAAAATTCTGAGTCCACCCAAGGAACTCTTGTGCCTTTTTCACATAAAATATATGTTCTAGCACCCTCACCATCTCCCACAGTACTCAAATGTCCCTATACAACGGAGAATTATTCAAATATCCTCTACCACTGAGAAGGAACCTCCGGATATGTCATCAGGCCCAAAAGAGCCAAGTTTACCACAACACACAGTCAATGAGCCATGCAAACTCCATATTTATACAATTCAGAGAGAAGATAAAACATCCCCTACCTCCTCAGTGGACTGGAGTCATTCTTTCTTGAAAGGAGAGGCTCCAAATTTTTCCAAATGTACATCAGAGATGCGAGAATTTCCCAAAACTGAGCAGGTTTCTCTGAATAATACTGTATCTCATAAAGAGACTGTTGGACAAGAAACATCTACAAAAGGATTTCTACCCACAGCCACATCTTTAGAAATGGCTTGTGTATGTGACACACGTACAAAGGATGTTCTAGGACATATTCCATCTGTAGAGAAGGTTATGTATCCAACCATATGTGAACGCGAAATAGGGGAACATGATATGCAAACCCCAGTGTCTGTAGCATCCTCGATATTTGAGGAAAGGGATTCCATGGATTCCATTTGTGCAAAAGAATGCATATGACCTCCGGAAACTTCACAGGAGGCTCTAGGAACTTCCTTATCTCCTTAAGATCAGAAATCTTCCCCAAATTCAGAAAAATCTACACACTCTTCCAAATATGCACAAAGGGTTTCCAGTCCTTCTTTATACCCACATGCAGACTCAGAACATCTGCCAAGTACATCAAAGGCTCTGGATTTTACCTTATCTCCTGAAGGGGACTTGGAAGCCGTTTTGCCTATCAAGCAGTCTAGGGAACCTGACACTTCTATATGAAAGTCTGTTTCCACTTCTCCAGCAGAAGAAATTTTTCTTGGAACTTCCACAATTACACAATGATATCTAGAAACATCCTTATCTGGTCATGAGGCTCCCAGACCTCTCACATATGTCCATGATGCTCTAGGAGAGGTCACATCTTCAGAGGTAGCTCTAATACCTACTCCCGTTTCTGACGTCACAGTCAGGATTTCTACACATATACACGGTACATTAAGACCTTCCTCATCTGAGAAGGATTTCTTAGGATCTACTGCATCTGAACAGCATGCTTTACAACTATCCCCATCTACCCAAGTAGATTTATTTCACATGTCCACTCTGGGAAGAAATAGTCGACATTCTCCCTCTACCAAAGTGGACCACAGGCATCCAGTTTCTAGAAACACAGGGTTAAGATTTGATCCTCCTGATGGAGTCTTGAGAAATTTCTCCTATAAGGAAGACAGTTTCAACCTCCCACCTTCTGCCAAAAGGGATCTTGTGCCATCTTCTGCTGCCAAAGAAACATCAAAAGCTACAACTACTCCTCAGGTGAGGCCCACCCCTTCTCCTTCTGTACAAAGGGCGTTGGAATCTTCCAAAAATGACGAAGGGTTTGTGGAAAGTTGCCAAACTTTACAAGGGCATGCTGGATATTCCATATTGTCCCAAGATGCTCAAGTATCTCCTTCTTCTACCACTTGGCTTTTGGAATAAAGAAATGAATGGTATAATCTCTCTGATTTCCAGGAACCAAAAAAACAGAGAAGTCCAGATGCTTCTGAGAGGCTCCCAGCTCCTGATTCCCATATGTGGAAGGCTCAGATCAAGGCTTTCTGTTGAGCAATACCACTCAACCCTACCAAGGAGTCAGTGAGCTTTCCCAAGAACACATATTTCTTCGTTTTTTTAGACCAAGACAGAAGGTTATCTTCCTTCTCCCCATTTCTGATCTCTTCATCCTCATTGTTCTCACTCCCAAATTGCTGTTTAGATGAATTAGATGCCAATTACTAGACCTTAGAGGTAATGAAGGAATACCTGAGAGGCAGATGCAGTCATAACAACACTTGGGACATCACAGAGATAAAGCTATCAAGGTTATAAGAGATCAGAAAAGGCCTGATGATGACATCACTGAGAACTACCGTGGCCTATCTGCTAATCAGCTTTCCTTATATTTTGACCAGATTTGAGGGTGCTCTTTCCTGGTATGTGTCCTGTGATACAGTGAAACCTTTGTGTACTCAATCTCTCTAAAGCTAGAGACTTCTCTTTCTTTATTAGTTTTTACATGCTCTGAATGGAGAAAGTTAGTCAAGGGATTGGAATGGGTAGAAAAGATCTTGTAACATGGAGTGGAAGAGATTCTTCTGGATATTAAATTTATTACCAGGGACATTTTATGAAATATAGTTCAATTTTGGAGTTTTTCTCAGTTTCCCAAAGGCCAGTATTTTCCCTATAGACTTTCAATGGAATGAATATTGTACTTCACTTTCTTATTGTACATTCCTTGATATGGGACTTAATAAATATAGCTGAATGTGTACTCAGAAATACTGTTTTCAATTCCATTTTCTGCAATGATTTTGGTAACAAAAGTGGCCAGGCTATAGAATGAGTATAACAGTGTTCATATTGTGAGCATACTTTAAATGATAAAGTCCCAAATCCTTATTTTATCCCAAAATTACCAGACATCCGTAAAGCAAAGATAAATATGGACTATAGAATTCATTTCTCTAGCCCCATTTGATATCAGTTCTGCATTATCTACCTTAATGTGTTCCCAGGAAGAAACTTGAGGGTATTGGATGTTTTATCATGATTCTTTCTTCAGGCCAAACATAAGTTTCAGGATGATGTGCAGTATGAGGAATGGCTTGAGGTCCAGTGAAACATCAGCTCCATTAGGTGCATAAGAACAGGAGAGAGTCTATGTGGCACAGCCATTTGTGGATTCTACTTTCTTGAACATGTTTCCCAGAATCCTTGTTAAAATTCCAAATAACCTCATAAATATATATATATATATAGAGAGAGAGATAGCGATAGATAGATAGATAGAAAGATAGATAGATAGATAGATAGATAGATAGATAGATAGATAATCAGCTACCAAAACTAGATAAGATTGATTAACCTTGGAATTGCATGATTAGAAGAAACGTATATATTTCTTTCCTGAGAGACACAGCTAGAGCATGTCAAATACAGAAGAGAATGGTAGTGGCAAAGCAGTGTACTGAAAACAGACCTCTTGTTGGTAGATTTTGTGAAAGGATTACAAGAGCTGAAGGAGCTTTCAATCCGATAAGAAGCAAACCAGAGTTTTTGGTCCTATACAAATATTCAAAGATTTTACATTGTAAACCTATGGCTCCAACTGCATATGTAGCAGAGAATGGCCTTGTTGGGCACCTATAGAAGGAGATGACCTTGGGGGCTGGGGATTTAGCTCAGTGGTAGAGCGCTTTCCTAGGAAGCGCAAGGCCCTGGGTTCGGTCCCCAGCTCCGAAAAAAAGAACCACGAAAAAAAAAAAAAAGAATGAGATGACCTTTGTGTAAACTAGATTTTATTACCAATTGAAGGGAATGTAAAAGGGCAGTAAGGGGGATTATACAAGAAGTGTAGGGAGACCAGATAGCGATCTTATGGACAGGAAACAGAAAAGCCAAAATATTTGAAATGTTAATATGGATAAATCAAATTAAAAAAGCAAAAAAAATTGCTAAAAAATAAAAAAAATTAATAAGTTAAAAATATGAAAACTGCCAGCTAATCAGACATATCGAATGAGAAATCTAAAGGGTAAATATCAGGCAATGGGAGTCAGAGTAATAATAGTGGAAAGACTGATATGATGAACTAAGAATTACATCTCTCTCCCAAATACCAGTATCAGACACAAACTGCACTATAAGTATCCAAATAATTGAGGAGTTTACTCTGAGCTGAGGACACAATACTTTTCTTTCACTTCTTCCTTAGGACCTGGGCAAAAAAATAATAGCCATGAGCTCTAAGGAAAAGAATAGTGTCTTTCCCAACACCTGGCTTTTAGGATGAAGATATTAATGATATAAACTCTCTGACTTACAGGAACCACTAGAAGGAGGTAAATCCAGATATGGCTACCTTCCTGTGTTCCCATGGCCAGACTTGATAGGTTTTATATGTTTTACCATGATTCTTTCTTAAGGCCAAATATAAGAAACAGGAGGATGGGCAGGGCAAAAAAAAAGGCTTGAGGAACACTGAAAACTCAATTTCAATACCTTCATAAGTAGAGGAGGGAATCTATTTGATATTGTCTTTTGTAAATTCTACATTCTTGACCTAGTTGCACAGAATCAATGTAAACATTCTACGTAACCTAATAGGTGTAGGAAGCATCAAAAGTGTATATATATATATATATATATATATATATATATATATTTGTAAATATATATATATGCATATATATATATATGTATATATATTTTTAAATATATATATGTTTATATATTCAACCACCAAAACTGGATAAGATTGATGAAGCTAAGAAGTGTATTCTGCCAGGAAATGGATATAGATATTTCCTGAGAGACACAGCTAGAGCATGTCAAACTAAAAAGTAAACTAAAAAGTAAACTGGAAATGAACTTCCTGTTGGTAGATTCTGAGAAAGGATAACAAGAGCTGAAAACCCTTTCAACCCATAAGAACAATGCCAATGAAACAGAGCTTTCTGGTACGCGACCAATATTCAAAGATGGAAAATGGAAATACCTATGGCTCCAACTGCATATGTAGTAGAGGATGGCCTTGTTGGGCACCAATGGAAGGAGAAGTCCTTGGTCCTCTCTTGGTTTGAGTTGCATTTAAAGGGAATGTGAAGGGAAAGTAAGGGTGGGGGATATAGAAGAATTGGAGAGGGACCTGTTAGGGATATTATGTTAGGAAATTTTAAAGGAAACAATATTTTAAATGTACATATATAAATATACATTTTTTAAAAATAAATACAATTTGTAAAAAATTAAAAAAAAATATAAGAAATAAAAGAAAAGAAAACTACCAGCTAATCACAGCTATTGACTCAGAATTCTAATGAGACACTCTCAGGGAATGGTAGTCAGAGAAATAATAGTTAAATGAGTAGGATGGTGATATCTCAATTAGAAGCACTTCTCTCTCCATAATATCAGTGTCAGACACAAACGGCACTATAGATATCCAAAGCATGGAGGAGTTTACTCAGAGCCAGGGATCCAATACTTGTCCTTCCTGTCTCCTTTAGGTCCATTTTCTTGTCAAAAAGAATAAAGGCCATGTGCTCTCAGGAAAACAACTGTGCCCTTCCCATCACTTGGCTTTTGGAATGAAGAAATGAATGATATTAACTCTCTGACATCCACGAAGTATAAGAACGGGGAAGTCCAGATGCTTCTGACAGGCTCCCAGCTCCTGCTTCCCATATGTGGAAGGCTCAGATCTGTGCTATTTGTTCAGCGATACCACTCAACCCTACCAAGAACTCACTGAGCTTTCCCAAGGACCATGTATTTCTTCCATTTTTTATACCAAGACAGAAGGGCAGCTTCTTTATCCCCATCTCTGATCTCTTAATCCTCTTTGTTCTCCCTCCCAAATGTCTGTTTACACTGAATTAGATGCCAATTAGTAAACCTTAGAGGTGCAGAAGGAATATCTGAGAGGCATTTGCAGTCACAACAACACTTGTGACATCACAGAAGAAGCTAGTAATCTCCAGGTTACATGAGATTTTTCAGAGAGGGCTTAAGGATGATGTCACTGAGACGTGCCATGGCCTACCAGCTAAACAGCTTTCCTTACATTGACCAGATTCAAGGATGCACTTTCCAGGTGTGGCTCCTGTGATACACACTCAATCTCTCTAAAGTTACAGACTTTTCTTTGCTTCATTAGTGGTTACATGCTTTGAATTGAAAAAATGTAGTCAAGAGTTTGGAATGGGTAGAAAAGATATTGTAACATGGAGTGGAGGAGATTCTTCTGGATAATAATTTTACTCTCAGGTACATTTCGTGAAATAGAGTTCAATTTTCTAGATTTTCTCTGTTTCCCAAAGGCCAGTATTTTCCCTTCAGACCTTAAATTGAATGAATATTGTATTTCACTTTCTCATTGTAAATTTCTCGGTACAGGACATGATCAATCTTGCTGAATGAGTACTCAAAAATTCTGTTTTCCAATTCCATTTTCTCCAATGATTTTGGCAACAAATGTGGCCCAGCCATAGAGTGAATATAAGAGTGTAAATATTCTGTGCCTACTTGAAAAGATACAGTCCCAAGTACTTATTTTAGGTAAAAAATGCCAGTCATCAGTAAACCGAAAGACAACATGGACTATAGAATTCAGTTCTCTAGTCCCATTTGATATCAGTTCTGCATTATCTACCGCACTGTGTTCCCAGGGCCAGACATGAGGGTTTTGGGTGTTTTACCATGATTCTTTCTAGGGGAATAATACGATACAGGAGGAAGGGCAGGGAGAGGAATGGTTGAGGTGCAGGAAGTTGAGGTGTAGTGAAACCTCAACTTCAGTATGTTCATAAGAACAGGAGGGAATCTGTGGCATTTTCATTTGTTGATTCTCCATTATTGACTTCTTTCACAGAAACCATGTGAAAATTCCACCTATCCTCATAACTGTAGGAGCCACCCATGTATACACACACACACACACACACACACACACACACACACACACACATGCACACATCACTCACCAAAACTATATAAGATTGATGAAGCTAAGAAATGCATTCTGCCAGGAGCAAGGATATAGATATTTCCTGAGGGACACAGCTAGAGCATATCAAATACAGAAGTGAATGTGTTGTTGTAAAAATATAAAAATAAAAAAGTAAATTTGTCTTTTACCCTGCTAACTTTGGCACTGAAGTGTCTGAATTTCTCTGCTAGATATATTGGCAGAAACACATACCCACTCCTCGGATACCCAATGTTTCGTGCGAACACACTTTCCTATACACAAACCCTCACATAAAGAATACACAACACAATAATCTTTGATCCAGTTGATTAGATATAATTGCCCACTTAGACATGCAATTAATGTGA
Source organism: Rattus norvegicus (assembly GCF_021556685.1). Taxonomy (NCBI): domain Eukaryota; kingdom Metazoa; phylum Chordata; class Mammalia; order Rodentia; family Muridae; genus Rattus; species Rattus norvegicus. Next base: position 3,575,157 of record NC_141544.1, read on the forward strand.
TCCAACATGAAAAAAACTCAAAGATAAGGACACATGATCATTTCATTAGATGCGGAGAAAGCATTTGACAAAATTCAGCAACGATTCAGGAAAAAAGTCATGGAAAGATCAGGAATTGAAGGCCCATATCTCAACATAGTGACAGAAATATACATTACACCTCTAGCTAAGATCAAACTAAATGGAGAGAAACTTGAAGCAATCTCACTAAAATCAGGGACTAGACTAGGCAGACCACTCTCTCCCTAGTTATTCAATACAGTTCTCCATGTCATAGCTGAAGCAATCAGAGAGCAAATGGAAGACAAAGGGATACAAATTGACAGGGAAGAAATCAAAATATCACTATTTGCACATGATATGATAGTATACTTAAGTGATCCCAAAAGTTACACCAGAGAACTTCTTAACCTGATAAACAACTTCAGAAAAATGTCAGGGTATAAAATTAACTCAAATATACCAGGAGCCTTCTTCTCCTCAATGTATCAATGAACAGGCTGAGAAAGAAAATAATGAATTCACACATTTCAAAATAGTCCCAAATAAAGATATTATCTTGCTGTTAGATTAACCAAGGAAGTGAATGATCTGTATGATAAGAAGTTCAAGAATCTGAAGAAAGAAATTGAAAAAGGTCTCAGAAGATAGAAAGAGCTTACATGTTCATGGGTTGTCAGTATTAATATAATAAAGATGACCATTTTGCCAAAAACAATCTACACATTCAATGCAATCTCCATCAGAATTCCAACTCAATTATTTAATAGATGATGAAAGAGCAATGTGTAACTTCATTTGGATTAAGAAAAAACCAGGATAGTGAAAACTATCCTCAACAATTAAAGGACCTCTGGGGGAATCATCACCGCAGAACTCAAGCAGTATTACAGAGCATCAGTGATAAAAAATGCATGGTGTTGGTACAGAGTCAGACAGATTGACAAGTGGAAATGAATTGAAGACCCAGAAATGAACCCACACACCTATAACTTGATCTTTGGCAAAGGAGATAAAACCATCCAAAGGAAGAAACATAGCATTTTCCAAATAGATGGCTGGTTCAACTGGAAGCCAGCATGTAGAAAAAGGCAAATTATCCCATACTTATGACCATGTACAAAGGTTAAGTCCAAGGTAATCAAGGACCTACACATCAAACCTGATACACTCAAACGAAAGAAGAAAAGGTTGTGAACAGTCTTGAACACATGGGCACTGGAGAAAATTTCCTGAACAAAACACCAATGACTTATCCTCTAAGATCAAGAATTGACAAATAGGACCTCATGAAATGGAAAAGCTTCTGTAAGGCAAAAGATACTGTCATTTGGACAAAATTGCAACCAACAGTTGCACCTAAATAAATATTCAACATCCTTAGTCATCAGGGAAATTCAAATCAAAACAATCTTGATTCCACCTCACATCAGTCAGAATGGCTAAGATATACATCTCGGGTGACAGCAGATGCTGTCGAAGATGTGGGGAAAAAGGAACACTCCTCCATCGTTGGTGGGATTGCAGACTTGAACATGCCTTGTGAAAATCAGTCTGAAGGTCCCTCTGATAATTGGACATTCCATGACTTTAGGACCCTACTATAACTCTATTGTCATATACCCAAAAGACAGTCCAACATACAACAGAGAAATATATTCGACTGTGTTCATAGCAGCCTTACTTATAATAGCCAGAAGTTGGAAAGAACCCAGATGCCCTTCAGCAGAGGAATGGATACAGAAATATGGTACATCTACACAGTAGAATATTACTCAGCTGTAAAAACAATGACTTCATGAAATTCTAGGCAAATAGAATGAACTAGAAAATATCATGCTGAGTGAGGTTATTCAATCACAGAAAAACACACTCGGTATCCATTCATTAATAAGCAGATATTATCCAAAAAGCTTGAATTATCCATCATGCAATGCACAGACCACATGAAACTCAAGAAGGATGAGTAAAATGCAGATGCTTCACTCATTCTTTAAAGGGGAACCAAAATACACACAGGAGGGGATAAGGAGACAAACTTTATAGCAGAGACTGAAGGACCTGCCGTCCAGAGCCTGGACCACATGTAGCCCAGACATATACAGACACCAAAACTAGATAAGATGGATGAAGCTAAGAAGTGCAGGCTGACAATAACTGGATATTGATCCATCCAGAGAGCCACAGCCAGAAAATGTCAAATACAGAGGCAAACGCCATCAGCAAACCACTGAATCAAGAATGAGACCCAAGTTGGAGGAATTAGAGAAAGGATTGAAAGAGCTGAAGGGATTTGCAACCCCATAATAATAACATTGTCAACCACCCAGAGCGTCCAGGGACCAAACCACAACAGAAAGACTGTACATGGACTGACTCATGGTTCCTACTGCATGGAGCAAAGAATGGTCTTGCTGGAAACAATGGAATGAGAAACAATTTTTTGACATGGTTTGTCCCCAAGTGAAAGGGAATGTGGGGAGGTGAGGGGAGGACGTGTGGGGATTTGAACTCTCTTATAGAAAGGTAGGGGGAAGGGTTAAGTGGCTTATGGACTCAAAACCTGGAAAAGGGAATGATATTCGAAATGTAACGAGGAAATACCCAACAATGAGAAA